>NW_026902468.1:1515155-1818186 GCF_027409185.1 Cynocephalus volans
TTTAGAATCCAGCATATCTCACTGAACCGAAGAAGTGGTAGTTAGAAGGCAGTTAGAGCTGCAAGCAGTTTGGTTTGGGAAATTAGATGCGAAATCACACTGCAAATGCCTTCCAACAGGCTTTGAAAAGTGTGTTCTATATCTCTGCCAAACAGACTCCCTGGAGGTTGAGCTTTCAGAAGCTAGTTTAACTCTAAGGGAGGAAGCAGCAGAATATGCCTCTCACATCTAGCCTGTAGGAATTCAGGTTGGCAAGTTCTATGGGGAAGCCCATTGCTGCCTATGGTGGAAACGGCATGGGAGATTTCAGTTTCAAAATCTCTGTGAAAAAGCGTCAGAGAAGCTTCTCCGTTTAGAATCCAGCATATCTCACTGAACCGAAGAAGTGGTAGTTAGAAGGGAGTTAGAGCTGCAAGCAGTTTGGTTTGGGAAATTAGACGCGAAATGAAACTGCTAATGCCTTCCAACAGGCTTGGAAAAGTGTGTTCTATATCTCTGCCAAACAGACTCCCCGGAGGTTGAGCTTTCAGAAGCTAGTTTAACTCTAAGGGAGAAAGCAGCAGAATGTGCCTCTCACATCTAGCCTGTAGGAATTCAGGTTGGCAAGTTCTTTGGGGAAGCCCATTGCTGCCTATGGTGGAAACGGCATGGGAGATTTCAGTTTCAAAATCTCTGTGAAAAAGCGTCAAAGAAGCTTCTCCGTTTAGAATCCAGCATATCTCACTGAACCGAAGAAGTGGTAGTTAGAAGGCAGTTAGAGCTGCAAGCAGTTTGGTTTGCGAAATTAGACGCGAAATGAAACTGCAAATGCCTTCCAACAGGCTTGGAAAAGTGTGTTCTATATCTCTGCCAAACAGACTCCCCGGAGGTTGAGCTTTCAGAAGCAAGTTTAACTCTAAGGGAGGAAGCAGCAGAATGTGCCTCTCACATCTAGCCTGTAGGAATTCAGGTTGGCAAGTTCTATGGGGAAGCCCATTGCTGCGTATGGTGGAAACGGCATGGGAGATTTCAGTTTCAAAATTTCTGTGAAAAAGCGTCAGAGAAGCTTCTCCGTTTAGAATCCAGCATATCTCACTGAACCGAAGAAGTGGTAGTTAGAAGGGAGTTAGAGCTGCAAGCAGTTTGGTTTGGGAAATTAGACGCGAAGTGACACTGCAAAGGCCTTCCAACAGGCTTGGAAAAGTGTGTTCTATATCTCTGCCAAACAGAGTCCCCGGAGGTTGAGCTTTCAGAAGCAAGCTTAACTCTTAGGGAGGAAGCAGCAGAATGTGCCTCTCACATCTAGCCTGTAGGAATTCAGGTTGGCAAGTTCTATGGGGAAGCCCATTGCTGCCTATGGTGGAAACGGCATGGGAGATTTCAGTTTCAAAATTTCTGTGAAAAAGCGTCAGAGAAGCTTCTCCGTTTAGAATCCAGCATATCTCACTGAACCGAAGAAGTGGTAGTTAGAAGGGAGTTAGAGCTGCAAGCAGTTTGGTTTGGGAAATTAGACGCGAAATGAAACTGCAAATGCCTTCCAACAGGCTTGGAAAAGTGTGTTCTATATCTCTGCCAAACAGAGTCCCCGGAGGTTGAGCTTTCAGAAGCTAGTTTAACTCTAAGGGAGAAAGCAGCAGAATGTGCCTCTCACATCTAGCCTGTAGGAATTCAGGTTGGCAAGTTCTATGGGGAAGCCCATTGGCGCCTTCGTTGGAAACGGGTTTGGAAATTTCAGTTTCAAAATCTCTGTGAAAAAGCGTCAGAGAAGCTTCTCCGTTTAGAATCCAGCATATCTCACTGAACCGAAGAAGTGGTAGTTAGAAGGGAGTTAGAGCTGCAAGCAGTTTGGTTTGGGAAATTAGATGCGAAATGACACTGCAAAGGCCTTTCAACAGGCTTGGAAAAGTGTGTTCTATATCTCTGCCAAACAGACTCCCCGGAGGTTGAGCTTTCAGAAGCAAGCTTAACTCTTAGGGAGGAAGCAGCAGAATGTGCCTCTCACATCTAGCCTGTAGGAATTCAGGTTGGCAAGTTCTATGGGGAAGCCCATTGCTGCCTATGGTGGAAACGGCATGGGAGATTTCAGTTTCAAAATCTCTGTGAAAAAGCGTCAGAGAAGCTTCTCCGTTTAGAATCCAGCATATCTCACTGAACCGAAGAAGTGGTAGTTAGAAGGGAGTTAGAGCTGCAAGCAGTTTGGTTTGGGAAATTAGACGCGAAATGAAACTGCAAATGCCTTCCAACAGGCTTGGAAAAGTGTGTTCTATATCTCTGCCAAACAGACTCCCCGGAGGTTGAGCTTTCAGAAGCAAGTTTAACTCTAAGGGAGGAAGCAGCCGAATGTGCCTCTCACATCTAGCCTGTAGGAATTCAGGTTGGCAATTTCTATGGGGAAGCCCATTGCTGCCTATGGTGGAAACGGCATGGGAGATTTCAGTTTCAAAATCTCTCTGAAAAAGCGTCAGAGAAGCTTCTCCGTTTAGAATCCAGCATATCTCACTGAACCGAAGAAGTGGTAGTTAGAAGGCAGTTAGAGCTGCAAGCAATTTGGTTTGGGAAATTAGATGCGAAATGACACTGCAAAGGCCTTCCAACAGGCTTGGAAAAGTGTGTTCTATATCTCTGCCAAACAGAGTCCCCGGAGGTTGAGCTTTCAGAAGCAAGCTTAACTGTTAGGGAGGAAGCAGCAGAATGTGCCTCTCACATCTAGCCTGTAGGAATTCAGGTTGACAAGTTCTATGGGGAAGCCCATTGCTGCCTACGGTGGAAACGGCATGGGAGATTTCAGTTTCAAAATCTCTGTAAAAAAGCGTCAGAGAAGCTTCTCCGTTTAGAATCCAGCATATCTCACTGAACCGAAGAAGTGGTAGTTAGAAGGGAGTTAGAGCTGCAAGCAGTTTGGTTTGGGAAATTAGACGCGAAATGAAACTGCAAATGCCTTCCAACAGGCTTGGAAAAGTGTGTTCTATATCTCTGCCAAACAAACTCCCCGGAGGTTCAGCTTTCAGAAGCTAGTTTAACTCTAAGGGAGGAAGCAGCAGAATGTGCCTCTCACATCTAGCCTGTAGGAATTCAGGTTGGCAAGTTCTATGGGGAAGCCCATTGGCGCCTTCGTTGGAAACGGGTTTGGAAATTTCAGTTTCAAAATCTCTGTGAAAAAGCGTCAGAGAACCTTCTCCGTTTAGAATCCAGCAAATCTCACTGAACCGAAGAAGTGTTAGTTAGAAGGGAGTTTGAGCTGCAAGCAGTTTGGTTTGGGAAATTAGACGCGAAATGAAACTGCAAATGCCTTCCAACAGGCTTGGAAAAGTGTGTTCTATATCTCTGCCAAACAGACTCCCCGGAGGTTGAGCTTTCAGAAGCAAGTTTAACTCTAAGGGAGGAAGCAGCAGAATGTGCCTCTCACATCTAGCCTGTAGGAATTCAGGTTGGCAAGTTCTATGGGGAAGCCCATTGCTGCCTATGGTGGAAACGGCATGGGAGATTTCAGTTTCAAAATCTCTGTGAAAAAGCGTCAGAGAAGCTTCTCCGTTTAGAATCCAGCATATCTCACTGAACCGAAGAAGTGGTAGTTAGAAGGCAGTTAGAGCTGCAAGCAGTTTGGTTTGGGAAATTAGATGCGAAATCACACTGCAAATGCCTTCCAACAGGCTTTGAAAAGTGTGTTCTATATCTCTGCCAAACAGACTCCCTGGAGGTTGAGCTTTCAGTAGCTAGTTTAACTCTAAGGGAGGAAGCAGCAGAATGTGCCTCTCACATCTAGCCTGTAAGAATTCAGGTTGGCAAGTTCTATGGGGAAGCCCATTGCTGCCTATGGTGGAAACGGCATGGGAGATTTCAGTTTCAAAATCTCTGTGAAAAAGCGTCAGAGAAGCTTCTCCGTTTAGAATCCAGCATATCTCACTGAACCGAAGAAGTGGTAGTTAGAAGGCAGTTAGAGCTGCAAGCAGTTTGGTTTGGGAAATTAGACGCGAAATGAAACTGCAAATGCCTTCCAACAGGCTTGGAAAAGTGTGTTCTATATCTCTGCCAAACAGACTCCCCGGAGGTTGAGCTTTCAGAAGCTAGTTTAACTCTAAGGGAGGAAGCAGCAGAATGTGCCTCTCACATCTAGCCTGTAGGAATTCAGGTTGGCAAGTTCTATGGGGAAGCCCATTGCTGCCTATGGTGGAAACGGCATGTTAGATTTCAGTTTCAAAATCTCTGTGAAAAAGCGTCAGAGAAGCTTCTCCGTTTAGAATCCAGCATATCTCACTGAACCGAAGAAGTGGTAGTTTGAAGGGAGTTAGAGCTGCAAGCAGTTTGGTTTGGGAAATTAGACGCGAAATGAAACTGCAAATGCCTTCCAACAGGCTTGGAAAAGTGTGTTCTATATCTTTGCCAAACAGACTCCCCGGAGGTTGAGCTTTCAGAAGCAAGTTTAACTCTAAGGGAGGAAGCAGCAGAATGTGCCTCTCACATCTAGCCTGTAGGAATTCAGGTTGGCAAGTTCTATGGGGAAGCCCATTGCTGCCTATGGTGGAAACGGCATGGGAGATTTCAGTTTCAAAATCTCTGTGAAAAAGCGTCAGAGAAGCTTCTCCGTTTAGAATCCAGCATATCTCACTGAACCGAAGAAGTGGTAGTTAGAAGGCAGTTAGAGCTGCAAGCAGTCTGGTTTGGGAAATTAGACGCGAAATGAAACTGCAAATGCCTTCCAACAGGCTTGGAAAAGTGTGTTCTATATCTCTGCCAAACAGACTCCCCGGAGGTTGAGCTTTCAGAAGCTAGTTTAACTCTAAGGGAGGAAGCAGCAGAATGTGCCTCTCACATCTAGCCTGTAGGAATTCAGGTTGGCAAGTTCTATGGGGAAGCCCATTGCTGCCTATGGTGGAAACGGCATGGGAGATTTCAGTTTCAAAATCTCTGTGAAAAAGCGTCAGAGAAGCTTCTCCGTTTAGAATCCAGCATATCTCACTGAACCGAAGAAGTGGTAGTTAGAAGGCAGTTAGAGCTGCAAGCAGTTTGGTTTGGGAAATTAGATGCGAAATCACACTGCAAATGCCTTCCAACAGGCTTTGAAAAGTGTGTTCTATATCTCTGCCAAACAGACTCCCTGGAGGTTGAGCTTTCAGAAGCTAGTTTAACTCTAAGGGAGGAAGCAGCAGAATATGCCTCTCACATCTAGCCTGTAGGAATTCAGGTTGGCAAGTTCTATGGGGAAGCCCATTGCTGCCTATGGTGGAAACGGCATGGGAGATTTCAGTTTCAAAATCTCTGTGAAAAAGCGTCAGAGAAGCTTCTCCGTTTAGAATCCAGCATATCTCACTGAACCGAAGAAGTGGTAGTTAGAAGGGAGTTAGAGCTGCAAGCAGTTTGGTTTGGGAAATTAGACGCGAAATGAAACTGCTAATGCCTTCCAACAGGCTTGGAAAAGTGTGTTCTATATCTCTGCCAAACAGACTCCCCGGAGGTTGAGCTTTCAGAAGCTAGTTTAACTCTAAGGGAGAAAGCAGCAGAATGTGCCTCTCACATCTAGCCTGTAGGAATTCAGGTTGGCAAGTTCTTTGGGGAAGCCCATTGCTGCCTATGGTGGAAACGGCATGGGAGATTTCAGTTTCAAAATTTCTGTGAAAAAGCGTCAAAGAAGCTTCTCCGTTTAGAATCCAGCATATCTCACTGAACCGAAGAAGTGGTAGTTAGAAGGGAGTTAGAGCTGCAAGCAGTTTGGTTTGCGAAATTAGACGCGAAATGAAACTGCAAATGCCTTCCAACAGGCTTGGAAAAGTGTGTTCTATATCTCTGCCAAACAGACTCCCCGGAGGTTGAGCTTTCAGAAGCAAGTTTAACTCTAAGGGAGGAAGCAGCAGAATGTGCCTCTCACATCTAGCCTGTAGGAATTCAGGTTGGCAAGTTCTATGGGGAAGCCCATTGCTGCGTATGGTGGAAACGGCATGGGAGATTTCAGTTTCAAAATTTCTGTGAAAAAGCGTCAGAGAAGCTTCTCCGTTTAGAATCCAGCATATCTCACTGAACCGAAGAAGTGGTAGTTAGAAGGGAGTTAGAGCTGCAAGCAGTTTGGTTTGGGAAATTAGATGCGAAGTGACACTGCAAAGGCCTTCCAACAGGCTTGGAAAAGTGTGTTCTATATCTCTGCCAAACAGAGTCCCCGGAGGTTGAGCTTTCAGAAGCAAGCTTAACTGTTAGGGAGGAAGCAGCAGAATGTGCCTCTCACATCTAGCCTGTAGGAATTCAGGTTGGCAAGTTCTATGGGGAAGCCCATTGCTGCCTATGGTGGAAACGGCATGGGAGATTTCAGTTTCAAAATTTCTGTGAAAAAGCGTCAGAGAAGCTTCTCCGTTTAGAATCCAGCATATCTCACTGAACCGAAGAAGTGGTAGTTAGAAGGGAGTTAGAGCTGCAAGCAGTTTGGTTTGGGAAATTAGACGCGAAATGAAACTGCAAATGCCTTCCAACAGGCTTGGAAAAGTGTGTTCTATATCTCTGCCAAACAGAGTCCCCGGAGGTTGAGCTTTCAGAAGCTAGTTTAACTCTAAGGGAGAAAGCAGCAGAATGTGCCTCTCACATCTAGCCTGTAGGAATTCAGGTTGGCAAGTTCTATGGGGAAGCCCATTGGCGCCTTCGTTGGAAACGGGTTTGGAAATTTCAGTTTCAAAATCTCTGTGAAAAAGCGTCAGAGAAGCTTCTCCGTTTAGAATCCAGCATATCTCACTGAACCGAAGAAGTGGTAGTTAGAAGGGAGTTAGAGCTGCAAGCAGTTTGGTTTGGGAAATTAGATGCGAAATGACACTGCAAAGGCCTTTCAACAGGCTTGGAAAAGTGTGTTCTATATCTCTGCCAAACAGACTCCCCGGAGGTTGAGCTTTCAGAAGCAAGCTTAACTCTTAGGGAGGAAGCAGCAGAATCTGCCTCTCACATCTAGCCTGTAGGAATTCAGGTTGGCAAGTTCTATGGGGAAGCCCATTGCTGCGTATGGTGGAAACGGCATGGGAGATTTCAGTTTCAAAATCTCTGTGAAAAAGCGTCAGAGAAGCTTCTCCTTTTAGAATCCAGCATATCTCACTGAACCGAAGAAGTGGTAGTTAGAAGGCAGTTAGAGCTGCAAGCAGTTTGGTTTGGGAAATTAGACGCGAAATGAAACTGCAAATGCCTTCCAACAGGCTTGGAAAAGTGTGTTCTATATCTCTGCCAAACAGACTCCCTGGACGTTGAGCTTTCAGAAGCTAGTTTAACTCTAAGGGAGGAAGCAGCAGAATGTGCCTCTCACATCTAGCCTGTAGGAATTCAGGTTGGCAAGTTCTATGGGGAAGCCCATTGCTGCCTATGGTGGAAACGGCATGGGAGATTTCAGTTTCAAAATCTCTGTGAAAAAGCGTCAGAGAAGCTTCTCCGTTTAGAATCCAGCATATCTCACTGAACCGAAGAAGTGGTAGTTAGAAGGGAGTTAGAGCTGCAAGCAGTTTGGTTTGGGAAATTAGATGCGAAATGACCCTGCAAAGGCCTTCCTACAGGCTTGGAAAATTGTGTTCTATATCTCTGCCAAACAGACTCCCCGGAGGGTGAGCTTTCAGAAGCAAGTTTAACTCTAAGGGAGGAAGCAGCAGAATGTGCCTCTCACATCTAGCCTGTAGGAATTCAGGTTGGCAAGTTCTATGGGGAAGCCCATTGCTACCTATGGTGAAAACGGCATGGGAGATTTCAGTTTCAAAATCTCTGTGAAAAAGCGTCAGAGAAGCTTCTCCGTTTAGAATCCAGCATATCTCACTGAACCGAAGAAGTGGTAGTTAGAAGGGAGTTAGAGCTGCAAGCAGTTTGGTTTGGGAAATTAGACGCGAAATGAAACTGCAAATGCCTTAAAACAGGCTTGGAAAAGTGTGTTCTATATCTCTGCCAAACAGACTCCCCGGAGGTTGAGCTTTCAGAAGGAAGTTTAACTCTTAGGGTGGAAGCAGCAGAATGTGCCTCTCACATCTAGCCTGTAGGAATTCAGGTTGGCAAGTTCTATGGGGAAGCCCATTGCTGCCTATGGTGGAAACGGCATGGGAGATTTCAGTTTCAAAATCTCTGTGAAAAAGCGTCAGAGAAGCTTCCCCGTTTAGAATCCAGCATATCTCACTGAACCGAAGAAGTGGTAGTTAGAAGGGAGTTAGAGCTGCAAGCAGTTTGGTTTGGGAAATTAGACGCGAAATCAAACTGCAAAGGCCTTCCAACAGGCTTGGAAAAGTGTGTTCTATATGTCTGCCAAACAGACTCCCCGGAGGTTGAGCTTTCAGAAGGAAGTTTAACTCTTAGGGTGGAAGCAGCAGAATGTGCCTCTCACATCTAGCCTGTAGGAATTCAGGTTGGCAAGTTCTATGGGGAAGCCCATTGCTGCCTATGGTGGAAACGGCATGGGAGATTTCAGTTTCAAAATCTCTGTGAAAAAGCGTCAGAGAAGCTTCTCCGTTTAGAATCCAGCATATCTCACTGAACCGAAGAAGTGGTAGTTAGAAGGGAGTTAGAGCTGCAAGCAGTTTGGTTTGGGAAATTAGACGCGAAATGAAACTGCAAATGCCTTCCAACAGGCTTGGAAAAGTGTGTTCTATATCTCTGCCAAACAGACTCCCCGGAGGTTGAGCTTTCAGAAGCTAGTTTAACTCTAAGGGAGGAAGCAGCAGAATGTGCCTCTCACATCTAGCCTGTAGGAATTCAGGTTGGCAAGTTCTATGGGGAAGCCCATTGGCGCCTTCGTTGGAAACGGGTTTGGAAATTTCAGTTTCAAAATCTCTGTGAAAAAGCGTCAGAGAAGCTTCTCCGTTTAGAATCCAGCACATCTCACTGAACCGAAGAAGTGTTAGTTAGAAGGGAGTTAGAGCTGCAAGCAGTTTGGTTTGGGAAATTAGACGCGAAATGAAACTGCAAATGCCTTCCAACAGGCTTGGAAAAGTGTGTTCTATATCTCTGCCAAACAAACTCCCCGGAGGTTGAGCTTTCAGAAGCTAGTTTAACTCTAAGGGAGGAAGCAGCAGAATCTGCCTCTCACATCTAGCCTGTAGGAATTCAGGTTGGCAACTTCTATGGGGAAGCCCATTGCTGCCTATGGTGGAAACGGCATGGGAGATTTCAGTTTCAAAATCTCTGTGAAAAAGCGTCAGAGAAGCTTCTCCGTTTAGAATCCAGCATATCTCACTGAACCGAAGAAGTGGTAGTTAGAAGGGAGTTAGAGCTGCAAGCAGTTTGGTTTGGGAAATTAGACGCGAAATGAAACTGCAAATGCCTTCCAACAGGCTTGGAAAAGTGTGTTCTATATCTCTGCCAAACAGACTCCCCGGAGGTTGAGCTTTCAGAAGCAAGTTTAACTCTAAGGGAGGAAGCAGCAGAATGTGCCTCTCACATCTAGCCTGTAGGAATTCAGGTTGGCAATTTCTATGGGGAAGCCCATTGCTGCCTATGGTGGAAACGGCATGGGAGATTTCAGTTTCAAAATCTCTCTGAAAAAGCGTCAGAGAAGCTTCTCCGTTTAGAATCCAGCATATCTCACTGAACCGAAGAAGTGGTAGTTAGAAGGCAGTTAGAGCTGCAAGCAATTTGGTTTGGGAAATTAGATGCGAAATGACACTGCAAAGGCCTTCCAACAGGCTTGGAAAAGTGTGTTCTATATCTCTGCCAAACAGAGTCCCCGGAGGTTGAGCTTTCAGAAGCAAGCTTAACTATTAGGGAGGAAGCAGCAGAATGTGCCTCTCACATCTAGCCTGTAGGAATTCAGGTTGACAAGTTCTATGGGGAAGCCCATTGCTGCCTACGGTGGAAACGGCATGGGAGATTTCAGTTTCAAAATCTCTGTAAAAAAGCGTCAGAGAAGCTTCTCCGTTTAGAATCCAGCATATCTCACTGAACCGAAGAAGTGGTAGTTAGAAGGGAGTTAGAGCTGCAAGCAGTTTGGTTTGGGAAATTAGACGCGAAATGAAACTGCAAATGCCTTCCAACAGGCTTGGAAAAGTGTGTTCTATATCTCTGCCAAACAAACTCCCCGGAGGTTCAGCTTTC
This sequence comes from Cynocephalus volans, assembly GCF_027409185.1. Classification (NCBI taxonomy): domain Eukaryota; kingdom Metazoa; phylum Chordata; class Mammalia; order Dermoptera; family Cynocephalidae; genus Cynocephalus; species Cynocephalus volans. The sequence continues at coordinate 1,525,161 of NW_026902468.1, forward strand.
AGAAGCTAGTTTAACTCTAAGGGAGGAAGCAGCAGAATGTGCCTCTCACATCTAGCCTGTAGGAATTCAGGTTGGCAAGTTCTATGGGGAAGCCCATTGGCGCCTTCGTTGGAAACGGGTTTGGAAATTTCAGTTTCACAATCTCTGTGAAAAAGCGTCAGAGAACCTTCTCCGTTTAGAATCCAGCAAATCTCACTGAACCGAAGAAGTGTTAGTTAGAAGGGAGTTAGAGCTGCAAGCAGTTTGGTTTGGGAAATTAGACGCGAAATGAAACTGCAAATGCCTTCCAACAGGCTTGGAAAAGTGTGTTCTATATCTCTGCCAAACAGACTCCCCGGAGGTTGAGCTTTCAGAAGCAAGTTTAACTCTAAGGGAGGAAGCAGCAGAATGTGCCTCTCACATCTAGCCTGTAGGAATTCAGGTTGGCAAGTTCTATGGGGAAGCCCATTGCTGCCTATGGTGGAAACGGCATGGGAGATTTCAGTTTCAAAATCTCTGTGAAAAAGCGTCAGAGAAGCTTCTCCGTTTAGAATCCAGCATATCTCACTGAACCGAAGAAGTGGTAGTTAGAAGGGAGTTAGAGCTGCAAGCAGTTTGGTTTGGGAAATTAGATGCGAAATCACACTGCAAATGCCTTCCAACAGGCTTTGAAAGTGTGTTCTATATCTCTGCCAAACAGACTCCCTGGAGGTTGAGCTTTCAGTAGCTAGTTTAACTCTAAGGGAGGAAGCAGCAGAATGTGCCTCTCACATCTAGCCTGTAAGAATTCAGGTTGGCAAGTTCTATGGTGAAGCCCATTGCTGCCTATGGTGGAAACGGCATGGGAGATTTCAGTTTCAAAATCTCTGTGAAAAAGCGTCAGAGAAGCTTCTCCGTTTAGAATCCAGCATATCTCACTGAACCGAAGAAGTGGTAGTTAGAAGGCAGTTAGAGCTGCAAGCAGTTTGGTTTGGGAAATTAGACGCGAAATGAAACTGCAAATGCCTTCCAACAGGCTTGGAAAAGTGTGTTCTATATCTCTGCCAAACAGACTCCCCGGAGGTTGAGCTTTCAGAAGCTAGTTTAACTCTAAGGGAGGAAGCAGCAGAATGTGCCTCTCACATCTAGCCTGTAGGAATTCAGGTTGGCAAGTTCTATGGGGAAGCCCATTGCTGCCTATGGTGGAAACGGCATGTTAGATTTCAGTTTCAAAATCTCTGTGAAAAAGCGTCAGAGAAGCTTCTCCGTTTAGAATCCAGCATATCTCACTGAACCGAAGAAGTGGTAGTTTGAAGGGAGTTAGAGCTGCAAGCAGTTTGGTTTGGGAAATTAGACGCGAAATGAAACTGCAAATGCCTTCCAACAGGCTTGGAAAAGTGTGTTCTATATCTCTGCCAAACAGACTCCCCGGAGGTTGAGCTTTCAGAAGCAAGTTTAACTCTAAGGGAGGAAGCAGCAGAATGTGCCTCTCACATCTAGCCTGTAGGAATTCAGGTTGGCAAGTTCTATGGGGAAGCCCATTGCTGCCTATGGTGGAAACGGCATGGGAGATTTCAGTTTCAAAATCTCTGTGAAAAAGCGTCAGAGAAGCTTCTCCGTTTAGAATCCAGCATATCTCACTGAACCGAAGAAGTGGTAGTTAGAAGGCAGTTAGAGCTGCAAGCAGTCTGGTTTGGGAAATTAGACGCGAAATGAAACTGCAAATGCCTTCCAACAGGCTTGGAAAAGTGTGTTCTATATCTCTGCCAAACAGACTCCCCGGAGGTTGAGCTTTCAGAAGCTAGTTTAACTCTAAGGGAGGAAGCAGCAGAATGTGCCTCTCACATCTAGCCTGTAGGAATTCAGGTTGGCAAGTTCTATGGGGAAGCCCATTGCTGCCTATGGTGGAAACGGCATGGGAGATTTCAGTTTCAAAATCTCTGTGAAAAAGCGTCAGAGAAGCTTCTCCGTTTAGAATCCAGCATATCTCACTGAACCGAAGAAGTGGTAGTTAGAAGGCAGTTAGAGCTGCAAGCAGTTTGGTTTGGGAAATTAGATGCGAAATCACACTGCAAATGCCTTCCAACAGGCTTTGAAAAGTGTGTTCTATATCTCTGCCAAACAGACTCCCTGGAGGTTGAGCTTTCAGAAGCTAGTTTAACTCTAAGGGAGGAAGCAGCAGAATATGCCTCTCACATCTAGCCTGTAGGAATTCAGGTTGGCAAGTTCTATGGGGAAGCCCATTGCTGCCTATGGTGGAAACGGCATGGGAGATTTCAGTTTCAAAATCTCTGTGAAAAAGCGTCAGAGAAGCTTCTCCGTTTAGAATCCAGCATATCTCACTGAACCGAAGAAGTGGTAGTTAGAAGGGAGTTAGAGCTGCAAGCAGTTTGGTTTGGGAAATTAGACGCGAAATGAAACTGCTAATGCCTTCCAACAGGCTTGGAAAAGTGTGTTCTATATCTCTGCCAAACAGACTCCCCGGAGGTTGAGCTTTCAGAAGCTAGTTTAACTCTAAGGGAGAAAGCAGCAGAATGTGCCTCTCACATCTAGCCTGTAGGAATTCAGGTTGGCAAGTTCTTTGGGGAAGCCCATTGCTGCCTATGGTGGAAACGGCATGGGAGATTTCAGTTTCAAAATCTCTGTGAAAAAGCGTCAAAGAAGCTTCTCCGTTTAGAATCCAGCATATCTCACTGAACCGAAGAAGTGGTAGTTAGAAGGGAGTTAGAGCTGCAAGCAGTTTGGTTTGCGAAATTAGACGCGAAATGAAACTGCAAATGCCTTCCAACAGGTTTGGAAAAGTGTGTTCTATATCTCTGCCAAACAGACTCCCCGGAGGTTGAGCTTTCAGAAGCAAGTTTAACTCTAAGGGAGGAAGCAGCAGAATGTGCCTCTCACATCTAGCCTGTAGGAATTCAGGTTGGCAAGTTCTATGGGGAAGCCCATTGCTGCGTATGGTGGAAACGGCATGGGAGATTTCAGTTTCAAAATTTCTGTGAAAAAGCGTCAGAGAAGCTTCTCCGTTTAGAATCCAGCATATCTCACTGAACCGAAGAAGTGGTAGTTAGAAGGGAGTTAGAGCTGCAAGCAGTTTGGTTTGGGAAATTAGATGCGAAGTGACACTGCAAAGGCCTTCCAACAGGCTTGGAAAAGTGTGTTCTATATCTCTGCCAAACAGACTCCCCGGAGGTTGAGCTTTCAGAAGCTAGTTTAACTCTAAGGGAGAAAGCAGCAGAATGTGCCTCTCACATCTAGCCTGTAGGAATTCAGGTTGGCAAGTTCTTTGGGGAAGCCCATTGCTGCCTATGGTGGAAACGGCATGGGAGATTTCAGTTTCAAAATCTCTGTGAAAAAGCGTCAAAGAAGCTTCTCCGTTTAGAATCCAGCATATCTCACTGAACCGAAGAAGTGGTAGTTAGAAGGGAGTTAGAGCTGCAAGCAGTTTGGTTTGCGAAATTAGACGCGAAATGAAACTGCAAATGCCTTCCAACAGGCTTGGAAAAGTGTATTCTATATCTCTGCCAAACAGACTCCCCGGAGGTTGAGCTTTCAGAAGCAAGTTTAACTCTAAGGGAGGAAGCAGCAGAATGTGCCTCTCACATCTAGCCTGTAGGAATTCAGGTTGGCAAGTTCTATGGGGAAGCCCATTGCTGCGTATGGTGGAAACGGCATGGGAGATTTCAGTTTCAAAATTTCTGTGAAAAAGCGTCAGAGAAGCTTCTCCGTTTAGAATCCAGCATATCTCACTGAACCGAAGAAGTGGTAGTTAGAAGGGAGTTAGAGCTGCAAGCAGTTTGGTTTGGGAAATTAGATGCGAAGTGACACTGCAAAGGCCTTCCAACAGGCTTGGAAAAGTGTGTTCTATATCTCTGCCAAACAGAGTCCCCGGAGGTTGAGCTTTCAGAAGCAAGCTTAACTGTTAGGGAGGAAGGAGCAGAATGTGCCTCTCACATCTAACCTGTAGGAATTCAGGTTGGCAAGTTCTATGGGGAAGCCCATTGCTGCCTATGGTGGAAACGGCATGGGAGATTTCAGTTTCAAAATTTCTGTGAAAAAGCGTCAGAGAAGCTTCTCCGTTTAGAATCCAGCATATCTCACTGAACCGAAGAAGTGGTAGTTAGAAGGGAGTTAGAGCTGCAAGCAGTTTGGTTTGGGAAATTAGACGCGAAATGAAACTGCAAATGCCTTCCAACAGGCTTGGAAAAGTGTGTTCTATATCTCTGCCAAACAGAGTCCCCGGAGGTTGAGCTTTCAGAAGCTAGTTTAACTCTAAGGGAGAAAGCAGCAGAATGTGCCTCTCACATCTAGCCTGTAGGAATTCAGGTTGGCAAGTTCTATGGGGAAGCCCATTGGCGCCTTCGTTGGAAACGGGTTTGGAAATTTCAGTTTCAAAATCTCTGTGAAAAAGCGTCAGAGAAGCTTCTCCGTTTAGAATCCAGCATATCTCACTGAACCGAAGAAGTGGTAGTTAGAAGGGAGTTAGAGCTGCAAGCAGTTTGGTTTGGGAAATTAGATGCGAAATGACACTGCAAAGGCCTTTCAACAGGCTTGGAAAAGTGTGTTCTATATCTCTGCCAAACAGACTCCCCGGAGGTTGAGCTTTCAGAAGCAAGCTTAACTCTTAGGGAGGAAGCAGCAGAATGTGCCTCTCACATCTAGCCTGTAGGAATTCAGGTTGGCAAGTTCTATGGGGAAGCCCATTGCTGCGTATGGTGGAAACGGCATGGGAGATTTCAGTTTCAAAATCTCTGTGAAAAAGCGTCAGAGAAGCTTCTCCTTTTAGAATCCAGCATATCTCACTGAACCGAAGAAGTGGTAGTTAGAAGGCAGTTAGAGCTGCAAGCAGTTTGGTTTGGGAAATTAGACGCGAAATGAAACTGCAAATGCCTTCCAACAGGCTTGGAAAAGTGTGTTCTATATCTCTGCCAAACAGACTCCCTGGACGTTGAGCTTTCAGAAGCTAGTTTAACTCTAAGGGAGGAAGCAGCAGAATGTGCCTCTCACATCTAGCCTGTAGGAATTCAGGTTGGCAAGTTCTATGGGGAAGCCCATTGCTGCCTATGGTGGAAACGGCATGGGAGATTTCAGTTTCAAAATCTCTGTGAAAAAGCGTCAGAGAAGCTTCTCCGTTTAGAATCCAGCATATCTCACTGAACCGAAGAAGTGGTAGTTAGAAGGGAGTTAGAGCTGCAAGCAGTTTGGTTTGGGAAATTAGATGCGAAATGACCCTGCAAAGGCCTTCCTACAGGCTTGGAAAATTGTGTTCTATATCTCTGCCAAACAGACTCCCCGGAGGGTGAGCTTTCAGAAGCAAGTTTAACTCTAAGGGAGGAAGCAGCAGAATGTGCCTCTCACATCTAGCCTGTAGGAGTTCAGGTTGGCAAGTTCTATGGGGAAGCCCATTGCTACCTATGGTGAAAACGGCATGGGAGATTTCAGTTTCAAAATCTCTGTGAAAAAGCGTCAGAGAAGCTTCTCCGTTTAGAATCCAGCATATCTCACTGAACCGAAGAAGTGGTAGTTAGAAGGGAGTTAGAGCTGCAAGCAGTTTGGTTTGGGAAATTAGACGCGAAATGAAACTGCAAATGCCTTAAAACAGGCTTGGAAAAGTGTGTTCTATATCTCTGCCAAACAGACTCCCCGGAGGTTGAGCTTTCAGAAGGAAGTTTAACTCTTAGGGTGGAAGCAGCAGAATGTGCCTCTCACATCTAGCCTGTAGGAATTCAGGTTGGCAAGTTCTATGGGGAAGCCCATTGCTGCCTATGGTGGAAACGGCATGGGAGATTTCAGTTTCAAAATCTCTGTGAAAAAGCGTCAGAGAAGCTTCCCCGTTTAGAATCCAGCATATCTCACTGAACCGAAGAAGTGGTAGTTAGAAGGGAGTTAGAGCTGCAAGCAGTTTGGTTTGGGAAATTAGACGCGAAATCAAACTGCAAAGGCCTTCCAACAGGCTTGGAAAAGTGTGTTCTATATGTCTGCCAAACAGACTCCCCGGAGGTTGAGCTTTCAGAAGGAAGTTTAACTCTTAGGGTGGAAGCAGCAGAATGTGCCTCTCACATCTAGCCTGTAGGAATTCAGGTTGGCAAGTTCTATGGGGAAGCCCATTGCTGCCTATGGTGGAAACGGCATGGGAGATTTCAGTTTCAAAATCTCTGTGAAAAAGCGTCAGAGAAGCTTCTCCGTTTAGAATCCAGCATATCTCACTGAACCGAAGAAGTGGTAGTTAGAAGGGAGTTAGAGCTGCAAGCAGTTTGGTTTGGGAAATTAGACGCGAAATGAAACTGCAAATGCCTTCCAACAGGCTTGGAAAAGTGTGTTCTATATCTCTGCCAAACAGACTCCCCGGAGGTTGAGCTTTCAGAAGCTAGTTTAACTCTAAGGGAGGAAGCAGCAGAATGTGCCTCTCACATCTAGCCTGTAGGAATTCAGGTTGGCAAGTTCTATGGGGAAGCCCATTGGCGCCTTCGTTGGAAACGGGTTTGGAAATTTCAGTTTCAAAATCTCTGTGAAAAAGCGTCAGAGAAGCTTCTCCGTTTAGAATCCAGCACATCTCACTGAACCGAAGAAGTGGTAGTTAGAAGGGAGTTAGAGCTGCAAGCAGTTTGGTTTGCGAAATTAGACGCGAAATGAAACTGCAAATGCCTTCCAACAGGCTTGGAAAAGTGTGTTCTATATCTCTGCCAAACAAACTCCCCGGAGGTTGAGCTTTCAGAAGCTAGTTTAACTCTAAGGGAGGAAGCAGCAGAATCTGCCTCTCACATCTAGCCTGTAGGAATTCAGGTTGGCAACTTCTATGGGGAAGCCCATTGCTGCCTATGGTGGAAACGGCATGGGAGATTTCAGTTTCAAAATCTCTGTGAAAAAGCGTCAGAGAAGCTTCTCCGTTTAGAATCCAGCATATCTCACTGAACCGAAGAAGTGGTAGTTAGAAGGGAGTTAGAGCTGCAAGCAGTTTGGTTTGGGAAATTAGACGCGAAATGAAACTGCAAATGCCTTCCAACAGGCTTGGAAAAGTGTGTTCTATATCTCTGCCAAACAGACTCCCCGGAGGTTGAGCTTTCAGAAGCAAGTTTAACTCTAAGGGAGGAAGCAGCAGAATGTGCCTCTCACATCTAGCCTGTAGGAATTCAGGTTGGCAATTTCTATGGGGAAGCCCATTGCTGCCTATGGTGGAAACGGCATGGGAGATTTCAGTTTCAAAATCTCTCTGAAAAAGCGTCAGAGAAGCTTCTCCGTTTAGAATCCAGCATATCTCACTGAACCGAAGAAGTGGTAGTTAGAAGGCAGTTAGAGCTGCAAGCAATTTGGTTTGGGAAATTAGATGCGAAATGACACTGCAAAGGCCTTCCAACAGGCTTGGAAAAGTGTGTTCTATATCTCTGCCAAACAGAGTCCCCGGAGGTTGAGCTTTCAGAAGCAAGCTTAACTATTAGGGAGGAAGCAGCAGAATGTGCCTCTCACATCTAGCCTGTAGGAATTCAGGTTGACAAGTTCTATGGGGAAGCCCATTGCTGCCTACGGTGGAAACGGCATGGGAGATTTCAGTTTCAAAATCTCTGTAAAAAAGCGTCAGAGAAGCTTCTCCGTTTAGAATCCAGCATATCTCACTGAACCGAAGAAGTGGTAGTTAGAAGGGAGTTAGAGCTGCAAGCAGTTTGGTTTGGGAAATTAGACGCGAAATGAAACTGCAAATGCCTTCCAACAGGCTTGGAAAAGTGTGTTCTATATCTCTGCCAAACAAACTCCCCGGAGGTTCAGCTTTCAGAAGCTAGTTTAACTCTAAGGGAGGAAGCAGCAGAATGTGCCTCTCACATCTAGCCTGTAGGAATTCAGGTTGGCAAGTTCTATGGGGAAGCCCATTGGCGCCTTCGTTGGAAACGGGTTTGGAAATTTCAGTTTCACAATCTCTGTGAAAAAGCGTCAGAGAACCTTCTCCGTTTAGAATCCAGCAAATCTCACTGAACCGAAGAAGTGTTAGTTAGAAGGGAGTTAGAGCTGCAAGCACTTTGGTTTGGGAAATTAGACGCGAAATGAAACTGCAAATGCCTTCCAACAGGCTTGGAAAAGTGTGTTCTATATCTCTGCCAAACAGACTCCCCGGAGGTTGAGCTTTCAGAAGCAAGTTTAACTCTAAGGGAGGAAGCAGCAGAATGTGCCTCTCACATCTAGCCTGTAGGAATTCAGGTTGGCAAGTTCTATGGGGAAGCCCATTGCTGCCTATGGTGGAAACGGCATGGGAGATTTCAGTTTCAAAATCTCTGTGAAAAAGCGTCAGAGAAGCTTCTCCGTTTAGAATCCAGCATATCTCACTGAACCGAAGAAGTGGTAGTTAGAAGGGAGTTAGAGCTGCAAGCAGTTTGGTTTGGGAAATTAGATGCGAAATCACACTGCAAATGCCTTCCAACAGGCTTTGAAAAGTGTGTTCTATATCTCTGCCAAACAGACTCCCTGGAGGTTGAGCTTTCAGTAGCTAGTTTAACTCTAAGGGAGGAAGCAGCAGAATGTGCCTCTCACATCTAGCCTGTAAGAATTCAGGTTGGCAAGTTCTATGGTGAAGCCCATTGCTGCCTATGGTGGAAACGGCATGGGAGATTTCAGTTTCAAAATCTCTGTGAAAAAGCGTCAGAGAAGCTTCTCCGTTTAGAATCCAGCATATCTCACTGAACCGAAGAAGTGGTAGTTAGAAGGCAGTTAGAGCTGCAAGCAGTTTGGTTTGGGAAATTAGACGCGAAATGAAACTGCAAATGCCTTCCAACAGGCTTGGAAAAGTGTGTTCTATATCTCTGCCAAACAGACTCCCCGGAGGTTGAGCTTTCAGAAGCTAGTTTAACTCTAAGGGAGGAAGCAGCAGAATGTGCCTCTCACATCTAGCCTGTAGGAATTCAGGTTGGCAAGTTCTATGGGGAAGCCCATTGCTGCCTATGGTGGAAACGGCATGTTAGATTTCAGTTTCAAAATCTCTGTGAAAAAGCGTCAGAGAAGCTTCTCCGTTTAGAATCCAGCATATCTCACTGAACCGAAGAAGTGGTAGTTTGAAGGGAGTTAGAGCTGCAAGCAGTTTGGTTTGGGAAATTAGACGCGAAATGAAACTGCAAATGCCTTCCAACAGGCTTGGAAAAGTGTGTTCTATATCTCTGCCAAACAGACTCCCCGGAGGTTGAGCTTTCAGAAGCAAGTTTAACTCTAAGGGAGGAAGCAGCAGAATGTGCCTCTCACATCTAGCCTGTAGGAATTCAGGTTGGCAAGTTCTATGGGGAAGCCCATTGCTGCCTATGGTGGAAACGGCATGGGAGATTTCAGTTTCAAAATCTCTGTGAAAAAGCGTCAGAGAAGCTTCTCCGTTTAGAATCCAGCATATCTCACTGAACCGAAGAAGTGGTAGTTAGAAGGCAGTTAGAGCTGCAAGCAGTCTGGTTTGGGAAATTAGACGCGAAATGAAACTGCAAATGCCTTCCAACAGGCTTGGAAAAGTGTGTTCTATATCTCTGCCAAACAGACTCCCCGGAGGTTGAGCTTTCAGAAGCTAGTTTAACTCTAAGGGAGGAAGCAGCAGAATGTGCCTCTCACATCTAGCCTGTAGGAATTCAGGTTGGCAAGTTCTATGGGGAAGCCCATTGCTGCCTATGGTGGAAACGGCATGGGAGATTTCAGTTTCAAAATCTCTGTGAAAAAGCGTCAGAGAAGCTTCTCCGTTTAGAATCCAGCATATCTCACTGAACCGAAGAAGTGGTAGTTAGAAGGCAGTTAGAGCTGCAAGCAGTTTGGTTTGGGAAATTAGATGCGAAATCACACTGCAAATGCCTTCCAACAGGCTTTGAAAAGTGTGTTCTATATCTCTGCCAAACAGACTCCCTGGAGGTTGAGCTTTCAGAAGCTAGTTTAACTCTAAGGGAGGAAGCAGCAGAATATGCCTCTCACATCTAGCCTGTAGGAATTCAGGTTGGCAAGTTCTATGGGGAAGCCCATTGCTGCCTATGGTGGAAACGGCATGGGAGATTTCAGTTTCAAAATCTCTGTGAAAAAGCGTCAGAGAAGCTTCTCCGTTTAGAATCCAGCATATCTCACTGAACCGAAGAAGTGGTAGTTAGAAGGGAGTTAGAGCTGCAAGCAGTTTGGTTTGGGAAATTAGACGCGAAATGAAACTGCTAATGCCTTCCAACAGGCTTGGAAAAGTGTGTTCTATATCTCTGCCAAACAGACTCCCCGGAGGTTGAGCTTTCAGAAGCTAGTTTAACTCTAAGGGAGAAAGCAGCAGAATGTGCCTCTCACATCTAGCCTGTAGGAATTCAGGTTGGCAAGTTCTTTGGGGAAGCCCATTGCTGCCTATGGTGGAAACGGCATGGGAGATTTCAGTTTCAAAATCTCTGTGAAAAAGCGTCAAAGAAGCTTCTCCGTTTAGAATCCAGCATATCTCACTGAACCGAAGAAGTGGTAGTTAGAAGGGAGTTAGAGCTGCAAGCAGTTTGGTTTGCGAAATTAGACGCGAAATGAAACTGCAAATGCCTTCCAACAGGCTTGGAAAAGTGTGTTCTATATCTCTGCCAAACAGACTCCCCGGAGGTTGAGCTTTCAGAAGCAAGTTTAACTCTAAGGGAGGAAGCAGCAGAATGTGCCTCTCACATCTAGCCTGTAGGAATTCAGGTTGGCAAGTTCTATGGGGAAGCCCATTGCTGCGTATGGTGGAAACGGCATGGGAGATTTCAGTTTCAAAATTTCTGTGAAAAAGCGTCAGAGAAGCTTCTCCGTTTAGAATCCAGCATATCTCACTGAACCGAAGAAGTGGTAGTTAGAAGGGAGTTAGAGCTGCAAGCAGTTTGGTTTGGGAAATTAGATGCGAAGTGACACTGCAAAGGCCTTCCAACAGGCTTGGCAAAGTGTGTTCTATATCTCTGCCAAACAGACTCCCCGGAGGTTGAGCTTTCAGAACCAAGCTTAACTCTAAGGGAGGAAGCAGCAGAATCTGCCTCTCACATCTAGCCTGTAGGAATTCAGGTTGGCAACTTCTATGGGGAAGCCCATTGCTGCCTATGGTGGAAACGGCATGGGAGATTTCAGTTTCAAAATCTCTGTGAAAAAGCGTCAGAGAAGCTTCTCCGTTTAGAATCCAGCATATCTCACTGAACCGAAGAAGTGGTAGTTAGAAGGGAGTTAGAGCTGCAAGCAGTTTGGTTTGGGAAATTAGACGCGAAATGAAACTGCAAATGCCTTCCAACAGGCTTGGAAAAGTGTGTTCTATATCTCTGCCAAACAGACTCCCCGGAGGTTGAGCTTTCAGAAGCTAGTTTAACTCTAAGGGAGGAAGCAGCAGAATGTGCCTCTCACATCTAGCCTGTAGGAATTCAGGTTGGCAAGTTCTATGGGGAAGCCCTTTGGCGCCTTCGTTGCAAACGGGTTTGGAAATTTCAGTTTCAAAATCTCTGTGAAAAAGCGTCAGAGAAGCTTCCCCGTTTAGAATCCAGCATATCTCACTGAACCGAAGAAGTGGTAGTTAGAAGGGAGTTAGAGCTGCAAGCAGTTTGGTTTGGGAAATTAGACACGAAATCAAACTGCAAAGGCCTTCCAACAGGCTTGGAAAAGTGTGTTCTATATTTCTGCCAAACAGACTCCCCGGAGGTTTAGCTTTCAGAAGGAAGTTTAACTCTTAGGGTGGAAGCAGCAGAATGTGCCTCTCACATCTAGCCTGTAGGAATTCAGGTTGGCAAGTTCTATGGGGAGCCCATTGCTGCCTATGGTGGAAACGGCATGGGAGATTTCAGTTTCAAAATCTCTGTGAAAAAGCGTCAGAGAAGCTTCTCCGTTTAGAATCCAGCAAATCTCACTGAACCGAAGAAGTGGTAGTTAGAAGGGAGTTAGAGCTGCAAGCAGTTTGGTTTGGGAAATTAGATGCGAAATGACACTGCAAAGGCCTTCCAACAGGCTTGGAAAAGTGTGTTCTATATCTCTGCCAAACAAACTCCCCGGAGGTTGAGCTTTCAGAAGCAAGTTTAACTCTAAGGGAGGAAGCAGCAGAATGTGCCTCTCACATCTAGCCTGTAGGAATTCAGGTTGGCAAGTTCTATGGGGAAGCCCATTGCTGCCTATGGTGGAAACGGCATGGGAGATTTCAGTTTCAAAATCTCTCTGAAAAAGCGTCAGAGAAGCTTCTCCGTTTAGAATCCAGCATATCTCACTGAACCGAAGAAGTGGTAGTTTGAAGGGAGTTAGAGCTGCAAGCAGTTTGGTTTGGGAAATTAGACGCGAAATGAAACTGCAAATGCCTTCCAACAGGCTTGGAAAAGTGTGTTCTATATCTCTGCCAAACAGACTCCCCGGAGGTTGAGCTTTCAGAAGCAAGTTTAACTCTAAGGGAGGAAGCAGCAGAATGTGCCTCTCACATCTAGCCTGTAGGAATTCAGGTTGGCAAGTTCTATGGGGAAGCCCATTGCTGCCTATGGTGGAAACGGCATGGGAGATTTCAGTTTCAAAATCTCTGTGAAAAAGCGTCAGAGAAGCTTCTCCGTTTAGAATCCAGCATATCTCACTGAACCGAAGAAGTGGTAGTTAGAAGGCAGTTAGAGCTGCAAGCAGTCTGGTTTGGGAAATTAGACGCGAAATGAAACTGCAAATGCCTTCCAACAGGCTTGGAAAAGTGTGTTCTATATCTCTGCCAAACAGACTCCCCGGAGGTTGAGCTTTCAGAAGCTAGTTTAACTCTAAGGGAGGAAGCAGCAGAATGTGCCTCTCACATCTAGCCTGTAGGAATTCAGGTTGGCAAGTTCTATGGGGAAGCCCATTGCTGCCTATGGTGGAAACGGCATGGGAGATTTCAGTTTCAAAATCTCTGTGAAAAAGCGTCAGAGAAGCTTCTCCGTTTAGAATCCAGCATATCTCACTGAACCGAAGAAGTGGTAGTTAGAAGGCAGTTAGAGCTGCAAGCAGTTTGGTTTGGGAAATTAGATGCGAAATCACACTGCAAATGCCTTCCAACAGGCTTTGAAAAGTGTGTTCTATATCTCTGCCAAACAGACTCCCTGGAGGTTGAGCTTTCAGAAGCTAGTTTAACTCTAAGGGAGGAAGCAGCAGAATATGCCTCTCACATCTAGCCTGTAGGAATTCAGGTTGGCAAGTTCTATGGGGAAGCCCATTGCTGCCTATGGTGGAAACGGCATGGGAGATTTCAGTTTCAAAATCTCTGTGAAAAAGCGTCAGAGAAGCTTCTCCGTTTAGAATCCAGCATATCTCACTGAACCGAAGAAGTGGTAGTTAGAAGGGAGTTAGAGCTGCAAGCAGTTTGGTTTGGGAAATTAGACGCGAAATGAAACTGCTAATGCCTTCCAACAGGCTTGGAAAAGTGTGTTCTATATCTCTGCCAAACAGACTCCCCGGAGGTTGAGCTTTCAGAAGCTAGTTTAACTCTAAGGGAGAAAGCAGCAGAATGTGCCTCTCACATCTAGCCTGTAGGAATTCAGGTTGGCAAGTTCTTTGGGGAAGCCCATTGCTGCCTATGGTGGAAACGGCATGGGAGATTTCAGTTTCAAAATCTCTGTGAAAAAGCGTCAAAGAAGCTTCTCCGTTTAGAATCCAGCATATCTCACTGAACCGAAGAAGTGGTAGTTAGAAGGGAGTTAGAGCTGCAAGCAGTTTGGTTTGCGAAATTAGACGCGAAATGAAACTGCAAATGCCTTCCAACAGGCTTGGAAAAGTGTGTTCTATATCTCTGCCAAACAGACTCCCCGGAGGTTGAGCTTTCAGAAGCAAGTTTAACTCTAAGGGAGGAAGCAGCAGAATGTGCCTCTCACATCTAGCCTGTAGGAATTCAGGTTGGCAAGTTCTATGGGGAAGCCCATTGCTGCGTATGGTGGAAACGGCATGGGAGATTTCAGTTTCAAAATTTCTGTGAAAAAGCGTCAGAGAAGCTTCTCCGTTTAGAATCCAGCATATCTCACTGAACCGAAGAAGTGGTAGTTAGAAGGGAGTTAGAGCTGCAAGCAGTTTGGTTTGGGAAATTAGATGCGAAGTGACACTGCAAAGGCCTTCCAACAGGCTTGGAAAAGTGTGTTCTATATCTCTGCCAAACAGAGTCCCCGGAGGTTGAGCTTTCAGAAGCAAGCTTAACTGTTAGGGAGGAAGCAGCAGAATGTGCCTCTCACATCTAACCTGTAGGAATTCAGGTTGGCAAGTTCTATGGGGAAGCCCATTGCTGCCTATGGTGGAAACGGCATGGGAGATTTCAGTTTCAAAATTTCTGTGAAAAAGCGTCAGAGAAGCTTCTCCGTTTAGAATCCAGCATATCTCACTGAACCGAAGAAGTGGTAGTTAGAAGGGAGTTAGAGCTGCAAGCAGTTTGGTTTGGGAAATTAGACGCGAAATGAAACTGCAAATGCCTTCCAACAGGCTTGGAAAAGTGTGTTCTATATCTCTGCCAAACAGAGTCCCCGGAGGTTGAGCTTTCAGAAGCTAGTTTAACTCTAAGGGAGAAAGCAGCAGAATGTGCCTCTCACATCTAGCCTGTAGGAATTCAGGTTGGCAAGTTCTATGGGGAAGCCCATTGGCGCCTTCGTTGCAAACGGGTTTGGAAATTTCAGTTTCAAAATCTCTGTGAAAAAGCGTCAGAGAAGCTTCTCCGTTTAGAATCCAGCATATCTCACTGAACCGAAGAAGTGGTAGTTAGAAGGGAGTTAGAGCTGCAAGCAGTTTGGTTTGGGAAATTAGATGCGAAATGACACTGCAAAGGCCTTTCAACAGGCTTGGAAAAGTGTGTTCTATATCTCTGCCAAACAGACTCCCCGGAGGTTGAGCTTTCAGAAGCAAGCTTAACTCTTAGGGAGGAAGCAGCAGAATGTGCCTCTCACATCTAGCCTGTAGGAATTCAGGTTGGCAAGTTCTATGGGGAAGCCCATTGCTGCGTATGGTGGAAACGGCATGGGAGATTTCAGTTTCAAAATCTCTGTGAAAAAGCGTCAGAGAAGCTTCTCCTTTTAGAATCCAGCATATCTCACTGAACCGAAGAAGTGGTAGTTAGAAGGCAGTTAGAGCTGCAAGCAGTTTGGTTTGGGAAATTAGACGCGAAATGAAACTGCAAATGCCTTCCAACAGGCTTGGAAAAGTGTGTTCTATATCTCTGCCAAACAGACTCCCTGGACGTTGAGCTTTCAGAAGCTAGTTTAACTCTAAGGGAGGAAGCAGCAGAATGTGCCTCTCACATCTAGCCTGTAGGAATTCAGGTTGGCAAGTTCTATGGGGAAGCCCATTGCTGCCTATGGTGGAAACGGCATGGGAGATTTCAGTTTCAAAATCTCTGTGAAAAAGCGTCAGAGAAGCTTCTCCGTTTAGAATCCAGCATATCTCACTGAACCGAAGAAGTGGTAGTTAGAAGGGAGTTAGAGCTGCAAGCAGTTTGGTTTGGGAAATTAGATGCGAAATGACCCTGCAAAGGCCTTCCTACAGGCTTGGAAAATTGTGTTCTATATCTCTGCCAAACAGACTCCCCGGAGGGTGAGCTTTCAGAAGCAAGTTTAACTCTAAGGGAGGAAGCAGCAGAATGTGCCTCTCACATCTAGCCTGTAGGAATTCAGGTTGGCAAGTTCTATGGGGAAGCCCATTGCTACCTATGGTGAAAACGGCATGGGAGATTTCAGTTTCAAAATCTCTGTGAAAAAGCGTCAGAGAAGCTTCTCCGTTTAGAATCCAGCATATCTCACTGAACCGAAGAAGTGGTAGTTAGAAGGGAGTTAGAGCTGCAAGCAGTTTGGTTTGGGAAATTAGACGCGAAATGAAACTGCAAATGCCTTAAAACAGGCTTGGAAAAGTGTGTTCTATATCTCTGCCAAACAGACTCCCCGGAGGTTGAGCTTTCAGAAGGAAGTTTAACTCTTAGGGTGGAAGCAGCAGAATGTGCCTCTCACATCTAGCCTGTAGGAATTCAGGTTGGCAAGTTCTATGGGGAAGCCCATTGCTGCCTATGGTGGAAACGGCATGGGAGATTTCAGTTTCAAAATCTCTGTGAAAAAGCGTCAGAGAAGCTTCCCCGTTTAGAATCCAGCATATCTCACTGAACCGAAGAAGTGGTAGTTAGAAGGGAGTTAGAGCTGCAAGCAGTTTGGTTTGGGAAATTAGACGCGAAATCAAACTGCAAAGGCCTTCCAACAGGCTTGGAAAAGTGTGTTCTATATGTCTGCCAAACAGACTCCCCGGAGGTTGAGCTTTCAGAAGGAAGTTTAACTCTTAGGGTGGAAGCAGCAGAATGTGCCTCTCACATCTAGCCTGTAGGAATTCAGGTTGGCAAGTTCTATGGGGAAGCCCATTGCTGCCTATGGTGGAAACGGCATGGGAGATTTCAGTTTCAAAATCTCTGTGAAAAAGCGTCAGAGAAGCTTCTCCGTTTAGAATCCAGCATATCTCACTGAACCGAAGAAGTGGTAGTTAGAAGGGAGTTAGAGCTGCAAGCAGTTTGGTTTGGGAAATTAGACGCGAAATGAAACTGCAAATGCCTTCCAACAGGCTTGGAAAAGTGTGTTCTATATCTCTGCCAAACAGACTCCCCGGAGGTTGAGCTTTCAGAAGCTAGTTTAACTCTAAGGGAGGAAGCAGCAGAATGTGCCTCTCACATCTAGCCTGTAGGAATTCAGGTTGGCAAGTTCTATGGGGAAGCCCATTGGCGCCTTCGTTGGAAACGGGTTTGGAAATTTCAGTTTCAAAATCTCTGTGAAAAAGCGTCAGAGAAGCTTCTCCGTTTAGAATCCAGCACATCTCACTGAACCGAAGAAGTGTTAGTTAGAAGGGAGTTAGAGCTGCAAGCAGTTTGGTTTGGGAAATTAGACGCGAAATGAAACTGCAAATGCCTTCCAACAGGCTTGGAAAAGTGTGTTCTATATCTCTGCCAAACAAACTCCCCGGAGGTTGAGCTTTCAGAAGCTAGTTTAACTCTAAGGGAGGAAGCAGCAGAATCTGCCTCTCACATCTAGCCTGTAGGAATTCAGGTTGGCAACTTCTATGGGGAAGCCCATTGCTGCCTATGGTGGAAACGGCATGGGAGATTTCAGTTTCAAAATCTCTGTGAAAAAGCGTCAGAGAAGCTTCTCCGTTTAGAATCCAGCATATCTCACTGAACCGAAGAAGTGGTAGTTAGAAGGGAGTTAGAGCTGCAAGCAGTTTGGTTTGGGAAATTAGACGCGAAATGAAACTGCAAATGCCTTCCAACAGGCTTGGAAAAGTGTGTTCTATATCTCTGCCAAACAGACTCCCCGGAGGTTGAGCTTTCAGAAGCAAGTTTAACTCTAAGGGAGGAAGCAGCAGAATGTGCCTCTCACATCTAGCCTGTAGGAATTCAGGTTGGCAATTTCTATGGGGAAGCCCATTGCTGCCTATGGTGGAAACGGCATGGGAGATTTCAGTTTCAAAATCTCTCTGAAAAAGCGTCAGAGAAGCTTCTCCGTTTAGAATCCAGCATATCTCACTGAACCGAAGAAGTGGTAGTTAGAAGGCAGTTAGAGCTGCAAGCAATTTGGTTTGGGAAATTAGATGCGAAATGACACTGCAAAGGCCTTCCAACAGGCTTGGAAAAGTGTGTTCTATATCTCTGCCAAACAGAGTCCCCGGAGGTTGAGCTTTCAGAAGCAAGCTTAACTATTAGGGAGGAAGCAGCAGAATGTGCCTCTCACATCTAGCCTGTAGGAATTCAGGTTGACAAGTTCTATGGGGAAGCCCATTGCTGCCTACGGTGGAAACGGCATGGGAGATTTCAGTTTCAAAATCTCTGTAAAAAAGCGTCAGAGAAGCTTCTCCGTTTAGAATCCAGCATATCTCACTGAACCGAAGAAGTGGTAGTTAGAAGGGAGTTAGAGCTGCAAGCAGTTTGGTTTGGGAAATTAGACGCGAAATGAAACTGCAAATGCCTTCCAACAGGCTTGGAAAAGTGTGTTCTATATCTCTGCCAAACAAACTCCCCGGAGGTTCAGCTTTCAGAAGCTAGTTTAACTCTAAGGGAGGAAGCAGCAGAATGTGCCTCTCACATCTAGCCTGTAGGAATTCAGGTTGGCAAGTTCTATGGGGAAGCCCATTGGCGCCTTCGTTGGAAACGGGTTTGGAAATTTCAGTTTCACAATCTCTGTGAAAAAGCGTCAGAGAACCTTCTCCGTTTAGAATCCAGCAAATCTCACTGAACCGAAGAAGTGTTAGTTAGAAGGGAGTTAGAGCTGCAAGCAGTTTGGTTTGGGAAATTAGACGCGAAATGAAACTGCAAATGCCTTCCAACAGGCTTGGAAAAGTGTGTTCTATATCTCTGCCAAACAGACTCCCCGGAGGTTGAGCTTTCAGAAGCAAGTTTAACTCTAAGGGAGGAAGCAGCAGAATGTGCCTCTCACATCTAGCCTGTAGGAATTCAGGTTGGCAAGTTCTATGGGGAAGCCCATTGCTGCCTAGGGTGGAAACGGCATGGGAGATTTCAGTTTCAAAATCTCTGTGAAAAAGCGTCAGAGAAGCTTCTCCGTTTAGAATCCAGCATATCTCACTGAACCGAAGAAGTGGTAGTTAGAAGGGAGTTAGAGCTGCAAGCAGTTTGGTTTGGGAAATTAGATGCGAAATCACACTGCAAATGCCTTCCAACAGGCTTTGAAAAGTGTGTTCTATATCTCTGCCAAACAGACTCCCTGGAGGTTGAGCTTTCAGTAGCTAGTTTAACTCTAAGGGAGGAAGCAGCAGAATGTGCCTCTCACATCTAGCCTGTAAGAATTCAGGTTGGCAAGTTCTATGGTGAAGCCCATTGCTGCCTATTGTGGAAACGGCATGGGAGATTTCAGTTTCAAAATCTCTGTGAAAAAGCGTCAGAGAAGCTTCTCCGTTTAGAATCCAGCATATCTCACTGAACCGAAGAAGTGGTAGTTAGAAGGCAGTTAGAGCTGCAAGCAGTTTGGTTTGGGAAATTAGACGCGAAATGAAACTGCAAATGCCTTCCAACAGGCTTGGAAAAGTGTGTTCTATATCTCTGCCAAACAGACTCCCCGGAGGTTGAGCTTTCAGAAGCTAGTTTAACTCTAAGGGAGGAAGCAGCAGAATGTGCCTCTCACATCTAGCCTGTAGGAATTCAGGTTGGCAAGTTCTATGGGGAAGCCCATTGCTGCCTATGGTGGAAACGGCATGTTAGATTTCAGTTTCAAAATCTCTGTGAAAAAGCGTCAGAGAAGCTTCTCCGTTTAGAATCCAGCATATCTCACTGAACCGAAGAAGTGGTAGTTTGAAGGGAGTTAGAGCTGCAAGCAGTTTGGTTTGGGAAATTAGACGCGAAATGAAACTGCAAATGCCTTCCAACAGGCTTGGAAAAGTGTGTTCTATATCTCTGCCAAACTGACTCCCCGGAGGTTGAGCTTTCAGAAGCAAGTTTAACTCTAAGGGAGGAAGCAGCAGAATGTGCCTCTCACATCTAGCCTGTAGGAATTCAGGTTGGCAAGTTCTATGGGGAAGCCCATTGCTGCCTATGGTGGAAACGGCATGGGAGATTTCAGTTTCAAAATCTCTGTGAAAAAGCGTCAGAGAAGCTTCTCCGTTTAGAATCCAGCATATCTCACTGAACCGAAGAAGTGGTAGTTAGAAGGCAATTAGAGCTGCAAGCAGTCTGGTTTGGGAAATTAGACGCGAAATGAAACTGCAAATGCCTTCCAACAGGCTTGGAAAAGTGTGTTCTATATCTCTGCCAAACAGACTCCCCGGAGGTTGAGCTTTCAGAAGCTAGTTTAACTCTAAGGGAGGAAGCAGCAGAATGTGCCTCTCACATCTAGCCTGTAGGAATTCAGGTTGGCAAGTTCTATGGGGAAGCCCATTGCTGCCTATGGTGGAAACGGCATGGGAGATTTCAGTTTCAAAATCTCTGTGAAAAAGCGTCAGAGAAGCTTCTCCGTTTAGAATCCAGCATATCTCACTGAACCGAAGAAGTGGTAGTTAGAAGGCAGTTAGAGCTGCAAGCAGTTTGGTTTGGGAAATTAGATGCGAAATCACACTGCAAATGCCTTCCAACAGGCTTTGAAAAGTGTGTTCTATATCTCTGCCAAACAGACTCCCTGGAGGTTGAGCTTTCAGAAGCTAGTTTAACTCTAAGGGAGGAAGCAGCAGAATATGCCTCTCACATCTAGCCTGTAGGAATTCAGGTTGGCAAGTTCTATGGGGAAGCCCATTGCTGCCTATGGTGGAAACGGCATGGGAGATTTCAGTTTCAAAATCTCTGTGAAAAAGCGTCAGAGAAGCTTCTCCGTTTAGAATCCAGCATATCTCACTGAACCGAAGAAGTGGTAGTTAGAAGGGAGTTAGAGCTGCAAGCAGTTTGGTTTGGGAAATTAGACGCGAAATGAAACTGCTAATGCCTTCCAACAGGCTTGGAAAAGTGTGTTCTATATCTCTGCCAAACAGACTCCCCGGAGGTTGAGCTTTCAGAAGCTAGTTTAACTCTAAGGGAGAAAGCAGCAGAATGTGCCTCTCACATCTAGCCTGTAGGAATTCAGGTTGGCAAGTTCTTTGGGGAAGCCCATTGCTGCCTATGGTGGAAACGGCATGGGAGATTTCAGTTTCAAAATCTCTGTGAAAAAGCGTCAAAGAAGCTTCTCCGTTTAGAATCCAGCATATCTCACTGAACCGAAGAAGTGGTAGTTAGAAGGGAGTTAGAGCTGCAAGCAGTTTGGTTTGCGAAATTAGACGCGAAATGAAACTGCAAATGCCTTCCAACAGGCTTGGAAAAGTGTGTTCTATATCTCTGCCAAACAGACTCCCCGGAGGTTGAGCTTTCAGAAGCAAGTTTAACTCTAAGGGAGGAAGCAGCAGAATGTGCCTCTCACATCTAGCCTGTAGGAATTCAGGTTGGCAAGTTCTATGGGGAAGCCCATTGCTGCGTATGGTGGAAACGGCATGGGAGATTTCAGTTTCAAAATTTCTGTGAAAAAGCGTCAGAGAAGCTTCTCCGTTTAGAATCCAGCATATCTCACTGAACCGAAGAAGTGGTAGTTAGAAGGGAGTTAGAGCTGCAAGCAGTTTGGTTTGGGAAATTAGATGCGAAGTGACACTGCAAAGGCCTTCCAACAGGCTTGGAAAAGTGTGTTCTATATCTCTGCCAAACAGACTCCCCGGAGGTTGAGCTTTCAGAACCAAGCTTAACATTAAGGGAGGAAGCAGCAGAATCTGCCTCTCACATCTAGCCTGTAGGAATTCAGGTTGGCAACTTCTATGGGGAAGCCCATTGCTGCCTATGGTGGAAACGGCATGGGAGATTTCAGTTTCAAAATCTCTGTGAAAAAGCGTCAGAGAAGCTTCTCCGTTTAGAATCCAGCATATCTCACTGAACCGAAGAAGTGGTAGTTAGAAGGGAGTTAGAGCTGCAAGCAGTTTGGTTTGGGAAATTAGACGCGAAATGAAACTGCAAATGCCTTCCAACAGGCTTGGAAAAGTGTGTTCTATATCTCTGCCAAACAGACTCCCCGGAGGTTGAGCTTTCAGAAGCTAGTTTAACTCTAAGGGAGGAAGCAGCAGAATGTGCCTCTCACATCTAGCCTGTAGGAATTCAGGTTGGCAAGTTCTATGGGGAAGCCCTTTGGCGCCTTCGTTGCAAACGGGTTTGGAAATTTCAGTTTCAAAATCTCTGTGAAAAAGCGTCAGAGAAGCTTCCCCGTTTAGAATCCAGCATATCTCACTGAACCGAAGAAGTGGTAGTTAGAAGGGAGTTAGAGCTGCAAGCAGTTTGGTTTGGGAAATTAGACACGAAATCAAACTGCAAAGGCCTTCCAACAGGCTTGGAAAAGTGTGTTCTATATTTCTGCCAAACAGACTCCCCGGAGGTTTAGCTTTCAGAAGGAAGTTTAACTCTTAGGGTGGAAGCAGCAGAATGTGCCTCTCACATCTAGCCTGTAGGAATTCAGGTTGGCAAGTTCTATGGGGAGCCCATTGCTGCCTATGGTGGAAACGGCATGGGAGATTTCAGTTTCAAAATCTCTGTGAAAAAGCGTCAGAGAAGCTTCTCCGTTTAGAATCCAGCAAATCTCACTGAACCGAAGAAGTGGTAGTTAGAAGGGAGTTAGAGCTGCAAGCAGTTTGGTTTGGGAAATTAGATGCGAAATGACACTGCAAAGGCCTTCCAACAGGCTTGGAAAAGTGTGTTCTATATCTCTGCCAAACAAACTCCCCGGAGGTTGAGCTTTCAGAAGCAAGTTTAACTCTAAGGGAGGAAGCAGCAGAATGTGCCTCTCACATCTAGCCTGTAGGAATTCAGGTTGGCAAGTTCTATGGGGAAGCCCATTGCTGCCTATGGTGGAAACGGCATGGGAGATTTCAGTTTCAAAATCTCTCTGAAAAAGCGTCAGAGAAGCTTCTCCGTTTAGAATCCAGCATATCTCACTGAACCGAAGAAGTGGTAGTTAGAAGGGAGTTAGAGCTGCAAGCAGTTTGGTTTGGGAAATTAGACGCGAAATGAAACTGCAAATGCCTTCCAACAGGCTTGGAAAAGTGTGTTCTATATCTCTGCCAAACAAACTCCCCGGAGGTTGAGCTTTCAGAAGCTAGATTAACTCTAAGGGAGGAAGCAGCAGAATGTGCCTCTCACATCTAGCCTGTAGGAATTCAGGTTGCCAAGT
Organism: Cynocephalus volans; assembly: GCF_027409185.1. Classification (NCBI taxonomy): domain Eukaryota; kingdom Metazoa; phylum Chordata; class Mammalia; order Dermoptera; family Cynocephalidae; genus Cynocephalus; species Cynocephalus volans. The sequence continues at coordinate 1,547,702 of NW_026902468.1, forward strand.
TATATGGGGAAGCCCATTGGCGCCTTCGTTGGAAACGGGTTTGGAAATTTCAGTTTCAAAATCTCTGTGAAAAAGCGTCAGAGAAGCTTCTCCGTTTAGAATCCAGCATATCTCACTGAACCGAAGAAGTGGTAGTTAGAAGGGAGTTAGAGCTGCAAGCAGTTTGGTTTGGGAAATTAGATGCGAAATGACACTGCAAAGGCCTTCCAACAGGCTTGGAAAAAGTGTGTTCTATATCTCTGCCAAACAAACTCCCCGGAGGTTGAGCTTTCAGAAGCAAGCTTAACGCTTAGGGAGGAAGCAGCAGAATGTGCCTCTCACATCTAGCCTGTAGGAATTCAGGTTGGCAAGTTCTATGGGGAAGCCCATTGCTGCCTATGGTGGAAACGGCATGGGAGATTTCAGTTTCAAAATCTCTGTGAAAAAGCGTCAGAGAAGCTTCTCCGTTTAGAATCCAGCATATCTCACTGAACCGAAGAAGTGGTAGTTAGAAGGGAGTTAGAGCTGCAAGCAGTTTGGTTTGGGAAATTAGACGCGAAATGAAACTGCAAATGCCTTCCAACAGGCTTGGAAAAGTGTGTTCTATATCTCTGCCAAACAGACTCCCCGGAGGTTGAGCTTTCAGAAGCTAGTTTAACTCTAAGGGAGGAAGCAGCAGAATGTGCCTCTCACATCTAGCCTGTAGGAATTCAGGTTGGCAAGTTCTATGGGGAAGCCCTTTGGCGCCTTCGTTGCAAACGGGTTTGGAAATTTCAGTTTCAAAATCTCTGTGAAAAAGCGTCAGAGAAGCTTCCCCGTTTAGAATCCAGCATATCTCACTGAACCGAAGAAGTGGTAGTTAGAAGGGAGTTAGAGCTGCAAGCAGTTTGGTTTGGGAAATTAGACACGAAATCAAACTGCAAAGGCCTTCCAACAGGCTTGGAAAAGTGTGTTCTATATTTCTGCCAAACAGACTCCCCGGAGGTTTAGCTTTCAGAAGGAAGTTTAACTCTTAGGGTGGAAGCAGCAGAATGTGCCTCTCACATCTAGCCTGTAGGAATTCAGGTTGGCAAGTTCTATGGGGAGCCCATTGCTGCCTATGGTGGAAACGGCATGGGAGATTTCAGTTTCAAAATCTCTGTGAAAAAGCGTCAGAGAAGCTTCTCCGTTTAGAATCCAGCAAATCTCACTGAACCGAAGAAGTGGTAGTTAGAAGGGAGTTAGAGCTGCAAGCAGTTTGGTTTGGGAAATTAGATGCGAAATGACACTGCAAAGGCCTTCCAACAGGCTTGGAAAAGTGTGTTCTATATCTCTGCCAAACAAACTCCCCGGAGGTTGAGCTTTCAGAAGCAAGTTTAACTCTAAGGGAGGAAGCAGCAGAATGTGCCTCTCACATCTAGCCTGTAGGAATTCAGGTTGGCAAGTTCTATGGGGAAGCCCATTGCTGCCTATGGTGGAAACGGCATGGGAGATTTCAGTTTCAAAATCTCTGTGAAAAAGCGTCAGAGAAGCTTCTCCGTTTAGAATCCAGCATATCTCACTGAACCGAAGAAGTGGTAGTTAGAAGGGAGTTAGAGCTGCAAGCAGTTTGGTTTGGGAAATTAGACGCGAAATGAAACTGCAAATGCCTTCCAACAGGCTTGGAAAAGTGTGTTCTATATCTCTGCCAAACAGAGTCCCCGGAGGTTGAGCTTTCAGAAGCTAGTTTAACTCTAAGGGAGAAAGCAGCAGAATGTGCCTCTCACATCTAGCCTGTAGGAATTCAGGTTGGCAAGTTCTATGGGGAAGCCCATTGGCGCCTTCGTTGGAAACGGGTTTGGAAATTTCAGTTTCAAAATCTCTGTGAAAAAGCGTCAGAGAAGCTTGTCCGTTTAGAATCCAGCATATCTCACTGAACCGAAGAAGTGGTAGTTAGAAGGGAGTTAGAGCTGCAAGCAGTTTGGTTTGGGAAATTAGATGCGAAATGACACTGCAAAGGCCTTTCAACAGGCTTGGAAAAGTGTGTTCTATATCTCTGCCAAACAGACTCCCCGGAGGTTGAGCTTTCAGAAGCAAGCTTAACTCTTAGGGAGGAAGCAGCAGAATGTGCCTCTCACATCTAGCCTGTAGGAATTCAGGTTGGCAAGTTCTATGGGGAAGCCCATTGCTGCCTATGGTGGAAACGGCATGGGAGATTTCAGTTTCAAAATCTCTGTGAAAAAGCGTCAGAGAAGCTTCTCCTTTTAGAATCCAGCATATCTCACTGAACCGAAGAAGTGGTAGTTAGAAGGCAGTTAGAGCTGCAAGCAGTTTGGTTTGGGAAATTAGACGCGAAATGAAACTGCAAATGCCTTCCAACAGGCTTGGAAAAGTGTGTTCTATATCTCTGCCAAACAGACTCCCTGGACGTTGAGCTTTCAGAAGCTAGTTTAACTCTAAGGGAGGAAGCAGCAGAATGTGCCTCTCACATCTAGCCTTTAGGAATTCAGGTTGGCAAGTTCAATGGGGAAGCCCATTGCTGCCTAAGGTGGAAACGGCATGGGAGATTTCAGTTTCAAAATCTCTGTGAAAAAGCGTCAGAGAAGCTTCTCCGTTTAGAATCCAGCATATCTCACTGAACCGAAGAAGTGGTAGTTAGAAGGGAGTTAGAGCTGCAAGCAGTTTGGTTTGGGAAATTAGATGCGAAATGACACTGCAAAGGCCTTCCTACAGGCTTGGAAAATTGTGTTCTATATCTCTGCCAAACAGACTCCCCGGAGGGTGAGCTTTCAGAAGCAAGTTTAACTCTAAGGGAGGAAGCAGCAGAATGTGCCTCATACATCTAGCCTGTAGGAATTCAGGTTGGCAAGTTCTATGGGGAAGCCCATTGGCGCCTTCGTTGGAAACGGGTTTGGAAATTTCAGTTTCAAAATCTCTGTGAAAAAGCGTCAGAGAAGCTTCTCCGTTTAGAATCCAGCATATCTCACTGAACCGAAGAAGTGTTAGTTAGAAGGGAGTTAGAGCTGCAAGCAGTTTGATTTGGGAAATTAGACGCGAAATGAAACTGCAAATGCCTTCCAACAGGCTTGGAAAAGTGTGTTCTATATCTCTGCCAAACAGACTCCCCGGAGGTTGAGCTTTCAGAAGCAAGTTTAACTCTAAGGGAGGAAGCAGCAGAATGTGCCTCTCACATCTAGCCTGTAGGAATTCAGGTTGGCAAGTTCTATGGGGAAGCCCATTGCTACCTATGGTGAAAACGGCATGGGAGATTTCAGTTTCAAAATCTCTGTGAAAAAGCGTCAAAGAAGCTTCTCCGTTTAGAATCCAGCATATCTCACTGAACCGAAGAAGTGGTAGTTAGAAGGGAGTTAGAGCTGCAAGCAGTTTGTTTTGGGAAATTAGACGCGAAATGAAACTGCAAATGCCTTAAAACAGGCTTGGAAAAGTGTGTTCTATATCTCTGCCAAACAGACTCCCCGGAGGTTGAGCTTTCAGAAGGAAGTTTAACTCTTAGGGTGGAAGCAGCAGAATGTGCCTCTCACATCTAGCCTGTAGGAATTCAGGTTGGCAAGTTCTATGGGGAAGCCCATTGCTGCCTATGGTGGAAACGGCATGGGAGATTTCAGTTTCAAAATCTCTGTGAAAAAGCGTCAGAGAAGCTTCTCCGTTTAGAATCCAGCATATCTCACTGAACCGAAGAAGTGGTAGTTAGAAGGCAGTTAGAGCTGCAAGCAGTTTGGTTTGGGAAATTAGATGCGAAATCACACTGCAAATGCCTTCCAACAGGCTTTCAAAAGTGTGTTCTATATCTCTGCCAAACAGACTCCCCGGAGGTTGAGCTTTCAGAAGCTAGTTTAACTCTAAGGGAGAAAGCAGCAGAATGTGCCTCTCACATCTAGCCTGTAGGAATTCAGGTTGGCAAGTTCTTTGGGGAAGCCCATTGCTGCCTATGGTGGAAACGGCATGGGAGATTTCAGTTTCAAAATCTCTGTGAAAAAGCGTCAAAGAAGCTTCTCCGTTTAGAATCCAGCATATCTCACTGAACCGAAGAAGTGGTAGTTAGAAGGGAGTTAGAGCTGCAAGCAGTTTGGTTTGCGAAATTAGACGCGAAATGAAACTGCAAATGCCTTCCAACAGGCTTGGAAAAATGTGTTCTATATCTCTGCCAAACAGACTCCCCGGAGGTTGAGCTTTCAGAAGCAAGTTTAACTCTAAGGGAGGAAGCAGCAGAATGTGCCTCTCACATCTAGCCTGTAGGAATTCAGGTTGGCAAGTTCTATGGGGAAGCCCATTGCTGCGTATGGTGGAAACGGCATGGGAGATTTCAGTTTCAAAATTTCTGTGAAAAAGCGTCAGAGAAGCTTCTCCGTTTAGAATCCAGCATATCTCACTGAACCGAAGAAGTGGTAGTTAGAAGGGAGTTAGAGCTGCAAGCAGTTTGGTTTGGGAAATTAGATGCGAAGTGACACTGCAAAGGCCTTCCAACAGGCTTGGCAAAGTGTGTTCTATATCTCTGCCAAACAGACTCCCCGGAGGTTGAGCTTTCAGAACCAAGCTTAACTCTAAGGGAGGAAGCAGCAGAATCTGCCTCTCACATCTAGCCTGTAGGAATTCAGGTTGGCAACTTCTATGGGGAAGCCCATTGCTGCCTATGGTGGAAACGGCATGGGAGATTTCAGTTTCAAAATCTCTGTGAAAAAGCGTCAGAGAAGCTTCTCCGTTTAGAATCCAGCATATCTCACTGAACCGAAGAAGTGGTAGTTAGAAGGGAGTTAGAGCTGCAAGCAGTTTGGTTTGGGAAATTAGACGCGAAATGAAACTGCAAATGCCTTCCAACAGGCTTGGAAAAGTGTGTTCTATATCTCTGCCAAACAGACTCCCCGGAGGTTGAGCTTTCAGAAGCTAGTTTAACTCTAAGGGAGGAAGCAGCAGAATGTGCCTCTCACATCTAGCCTGTAGGAATTCAGGTTGGCAAGTTCTATGGGGAAGCCCTTTGGCGCCTTCGTTGCAAACGGGTTTGGAAATTTCAGTTTCAAAATCTCTGTGAAAAAGCGTCAGAGAAGCTTCCCCGTTTAGAATCCAGCATATCTCACTGAACCGAAGAAGTGGTAGTTAGAAGGGAGTTAGAGCTGCAAGCAGTTTGGTTTGGGAAATTAGACACGAAATCAAACTGCAAAGGCCTTCCAACAGGCTTGGAAAAGTGTGTTCTATATTTCTGCCAAACAGACTCCCCGGAGGTTTAGCTTTCAGAAGGAAGTTTAACTCTTAGGGTGGAAGCAGCAGAATGTGCCTCTCACATCTAGCCTGTAGGAATTCAGGTTGGCAAGTTCTATGGGGAGCCCATTGCTGCCTATGGTGGAAACGGCATGGGAGATTTCAGTTTCAAAATCTCTGTGAAAAAGCGTCAGAGAAGCTTCTCCGTTTAGAATCCAGCAAATCTCACTGAACCGAAGAAGTGGTAGTTAGAAGGGAGTTAGAGCTGCAAGCAGTTTGGTTTGGGAAATTAGATGCGAAATGACACTGCAAAGGCCTTCCAACAGGCTTGGAAAAGTGTGTTCTATATCTCTGCCAAACAAACTCCCCGGAGGTTGAGCTTTCAGAAGCTAGTTTAACTCTAAGGGAGGAAGCAGCAGAATGTGCCTCTCACATCTAGCCTGTAGGAATTCAGGTTGGCAAGTTCTATGGGGAAGCCCATTGCTGCCTATGGTGGAAACGGCATGGGAGATTTCAGTTTCAAAATCTCTGTGAAAAAGCGTCAGAGAAGCTTCTCCGTTTAGAATCCAGCATATCTCACTGAACCGAAGAAGTGGTAGTTAGAAGGCAGTTAGAGCTGCAAGCAGTTTGGTTTGGGAAATTAGATGCGAAATCACACTGCAAATGCCTTCCAACAGGCTTTGAAAAGTGTGTTCTATATCTCTGCCAAACAGACTCCCTGGAGGTTGAGCTTTCAGAAGCTAGTTTAACTCTAAGGGAGGAAGCAGCAGAATATGCCTCTCACATCTAGCCTGTAGGAATTCAGGTTGGCAAGTTCTATGGGGAAGCCCATTGCTGCCTATGGTGGAAACGGCATGGGAGATTTCAGTTTCAAAATCTCTGTGAAAAAGCGTCAGAGAAGCTTCTCCGTTTAGAATCCAGCATATCTCACTGAACCGAAGAAGTGGTAGTTAGAAGGGAGTTAGAGCTGCAAGCAGTTTGGTTTGGGAAATTAGACGCGAAATGAAACTGCTAATGCCTTCCAACAGGCTTGGAAAAGTGTGTTCTATATCTCTGCCAAACAGACTCCCCGGAGGTTGAGCTTTCAGAAGCTAGTTTAACTCTAAGGGAGAAAGCAGCAGAATGTGCCTCTCACATCTAGCCTGTAGGAATTCAGGTTGGCAAGTTCTTTGGGGAAGCCCATTGCTGCCTATGGTGGAAACGGCATGGGAGATTTCAGTTTCAAAATCTCTGTGAAAAAGCGTCAAAGAAGCTTCTCCGTTTAGAATCCAGCATATCTCACTGAACCGAAGAAGTGGTAGTTAGAAGGGAGTTAGAGCTGCAAGCAGTTTGGTTTGCGAAATTAGACGCGAAATGAAACTGCAAATGCCTTCCAACAGGCTTGGAAAAGTGTGTTCTATATCTCTGCCAAACAGACTCCCCGGAGGTTGAGCTTTCAGAAGCAAGTTTAACTCTAAGGGAGGAAGCAGCAGAATGTGCCTCTCACATCTAGCCTGTAGGAATTCAGGTTGGCAAGTTCTATGGGGAAGCCCATTGCTGCGTATGGTGGAAACGGCATGGGAGATTTCAGTTTCAAAATTTCTGTGAAAAAGCGTCAGAGAAGCTTCTCCGTTTAGAATCCAGCATATCTCACTGAACCGAAGAAGTGGTAGTTAGAAGGGAGTTAGAGCTGCAAGCAGTTTGGTTTGGGAAATTAGATGCGAAGTGACACTGCAAAGGCCTTCCAACAGGCTTGGAAAAGTGTGTTCTATATCTCTGCCAAACAGAGTCCCCGGAGGTTGAGCTTTCAGAAGCAAGCTTAACTGTTAGGGAGGAAGCAGCAGAATGTGCCTCTCACATCTAACCTGTAGGAATTCAGGTTGGCAAGTTCTATGGGGAAGCCCATTGCTGCCTATGGTGGAAACGGCATGGGAGATTTCAGTTTCAAAATTTCTGTGAAAAAGCGTCAGAGAAGCTTCTCCGTTTAGAATCCAGCATATCTCACTGAACCGAAGAAGTGGTAGTTAGAAGGGAGTTAGAGCTGCAAGCAGTTTGGTTTGGGAAATTAGACGCGAAATGAAACTGCAAATGCCTTCCAACAGGCTTGGAAAAGTGTGTTCTATATCTCTGCCAAACAGAGTCCCCGGAGGTTGAGCTTTCAGAAGCTAGTTTAACTCTAAGGGAGAAAGCAGCAGAATGTGCCTCTCACATCTAGCCTGTAGGAATTCAGGTTGGCAAGTTCTATGGGGAAGCCCATTGGCGCCTTCGTTGCAAACGGGTTTGGAAATTTCAGTTTCAAAATCTCTGTGAAAAAGCGTCAGAGAAGCTTCTCCGTTTAGAATCCAGCATATCTCACTGAACCGAAGAAGTGGTAGTTAGAAGGGAGTTAGAGCTGCAAGCAGTTTGGTTTGGGAAATTAGATGCGAAATGACACTGCAAAGGCCTTTCAACAGGCTTGGAAAAGTGTGTTCTATATCTCTGCCAAACAGACTCCCCGGAGGTTGAGCTTTCAGAAGCAAGCTTAACTCTTAGGGAGGAAGCAGCAGAATGTGCCTCTCACATCTAGCCTGTAGGAATTCAGGTTGGCAAGTTCTATGGGGAAGCCCATTGCTGCGTATGGTGGAAACGGCATGGGAGATTTCAGTTTCAAAATCTCTGTGAAAAAGCGTCAGAGAAGCTTCTCCTTTTAGAATCCAGCATATCTCACTGAACCGAAGAAGTGGTAGTTAGAAGGCAGTTAGAGCTGCAAGCAGTTTGGTTTGGGAAATTAGACGCGAAATGAAACTGCAAATGCCTTCCAACAGGCTTGGAAAAGTGTGTTCTATATCTCTGCCAAACAGACTCCCTGGACGTTGAGCTTTCAGAAGCTAGTTTAACTCTAAGGGAGGAAGCAGCAGAATGTGCCTCTCACATCTAGCCTGTAGGAATTCAGGTTGGCAAGTTCTATGGGGAAGCCCATTGCTGCCTATGGTGGAAACGGCATGGGAGATTTCAGTTTCAAAATCTCTGTGAAAAAGCGTCAGAGAAGCTTCTCCGTTTAGAATCCAGCATATCTCACTGAACCGAAGAAGTGGTAGTTAGAAGGGAGTTAGAGCTGCAAGCAGTTTGGTTTGGGAAATTAGATGCGAAATGACCCTGCAAAGGCCTTCCTACAGGCTTGGAAAATTGTGTTCTATATCTCTGCCAAACAGACTCCCCGGAGGGTGAGCTTTCAGAAGCAAGTTTAACTCTAAGGGAGGAAGCAGCAGAATGTGCCTCTCACATCTAGCCTGTAGGAATTCAGGTTGGCAAGTTCTATGGGGAAGCCCATTGCTACCTATGGTGAAAACGGCATGGGAGATTTCAGTTTCAAAATCTCTGTGAAAAAGCGTCAGAGAAGCTTCTCCGTTTAGAATCCAGCATATCTCACTGAACCGAAGAAGTGGTAGTTAGAAGGGAGTTAGAGCTGCAAGCAGTTTGGTTTGGGAAATTAGACGCGAAATGAAACTGCAAATGCCTTAAAACAGGCTTGGAAAAGTGTGTTCTATATCTCTGCCAAACAGACTCCCCGGAGGTTGAGCTTTCAGAAGGAAGTTTAACTCTTAGGGTGGAAGCAGCAGAATGTGCCTCTCACATCTAGCCTGTAGGAATTCAGGTTGGCAAGTTCTATGGGGAAGCCCATTGCTGCCTATGGTGGAAACGGCATGGGAGATTTCAGTTTCAAAATCTCTGTGAAAAAGCGTCAGAGAAGCTTCCCCGTTTAGAATCCAGCATATCTCACTGAACCGAAGAAGTGGTAGTTAGAAGGGAGTTAGAGCTGCAAGCAGTTTGGTTTGGGAAATTAGACGCGAAATCAAACTGCAAAGGCCTTCCAACAGGCTTGGAAAAGTGTGTTCTATATGTCTGCCAAACAGACTCCCCGGAGGTTGAGCTTTCAGAAGGAAGTTTAACTCTTAGGGTGGAAGCAGCAGAATGTGCCTCTCACATCTAGCCTGTAGGAATTCAGGTTGGCAAGTTCTATGGGGAAGCCCATTGCTGCCTATGGTGGAAACGGCATGGGAGATTTCAGTTTCAAAATCTCTGTGAAAAAGCGTCAGAGAAGCTTCTCCGTTTAGAATCCAGCATATCTCACTGAACCGAAGAAGTGGTAGTTAGAAGGGAGTTAGAGCTGCAAGCAGTTTGGTTTGGGAAATTAGACGCGAAATGAAACTGCAAATGCCTTCCAACAGGCTTGGAAAAGTGTGTTCTATATCTCTGCCAAACAGACTCCCCGGAGGTTGAGCTTTCAGAAGCTAGTTTAACTCTAAGGGAGGAAGCAGCAGAATGTGCCTCTCACATCTAGCCTGTAGGAATTCAGGTTGGCAAGTTCTATGGGGAAGCCCATTGGCGCCTTCGTTGGAAACGGGTTTGGAAATTTCAGTTTCAAAATCTCTGTGAAAAAGCGTCAGAGAAGCTTCTCCGTTTAGAATCCAGCACATCTCACTGAACCGAAGAAGTGTTAGTTAGAAGGGAGTTAGAGCTGCAAGCAGTTTGGTTTGGGAAATTAGACGCGAAATGAAACTGCAAATGCCTTCCAACAGGCTTGGAAAAGTGTGTTCTATATCTCTGCCAAACAAACTCCCCGGAGGTTGAGCTTTCAGAAGCTAGTTTAACTCTAAGGGAGGAAGCAGCAGAATCTGCCTCTCACATCTAGCCTGTAGGAATTCAGGTTGGCAAGTTCTATGGGGAAGCCCATTGCTGCCTATGGTGGAAACGGCATGGGAGATTTCAGTTTCAAAATCTCTGTGAAAAAGCGTCAGAGAAGCTTCTCCGTTTAGAATCCAGCATATCTCACTGAACCGAAGAAGTGGTAGTTAGAAGGGAGTTAGAGCTGCAAGCAGTTTGGTTTGGGAAATTAGACGCGAAATGAAACTGCAAATGCCTTCCAACAGGCTTGGAAAAGTGTGTTCTATATCTCTGCCAAACAGACTCCCCGGAGGTTGAGCTTTCAGAAGCAAGTTTAACTCTAAGGGAGGAAGCAGCAGAATGTGCCTCTCACATCTAGCCTGTAGGAATTCAGGTTGGCAATTTCTATGGGGAAGCCCATTGCTGCCTATGGTGGAAACGGCATGGGAGATTTCAGTTTCAAAATCTCTCTGAAAAAGCGTCAGAGAAGCTTCTCCGTTTAGAATCCAGCATATCTCACTGAACCGAAGAAGTGGTAGTTAGAAGGCAGTTAGAGCTGCAAGCAATTTGGTTTGGGAAATTAGATGCGAAATGACACTGCAAAGGCCTTCCAACAGGCTTGGAAAAGTGTGTTCTATATCTCTGCCAAACAGAGTCCCCGGAGGTTGAGCTTTCAGAAGCAAGCTTAACTATTAGGGAGGAAGCAGCAGAATGTGCCTCTCACATCTAGCCTGTAGGAATTCAGGTTGACAAGTTCTATGGGGAAGCCCATTGCTGCCTACGGTGGAAACGGCATGGGAGATTTCAGTTTCAAAATCTCTGTAAAAAAGCGTCAGAGAAGCTTCTCCGTTTAGAATCCAGCATATCTCACTGAACCGAAGAAGTGGTAGTTAGAAGGGAGTTAGAGCTGCAAGCAGTTTGGTTTGGGAAATTAGACGCGAAATGAAACTGCAAATGCCTTCCAACAGGCTTGGAAAAGTGTGTTCTATATCTCTGCCAAACAAACTCCCCGGAGGTTCAGCTTTCAGAAGCTAGTTTAACTCTAAGGGAGGAAGCAGCAGAATGTGCCTCTCACATCTAGCCTGTAGGAATTCAGGTTGGCAAGTTCTATGGGGAAGCCCATTGGCGCCTTCGTTGGAAACGGGTTTGGAAATTTCAGTTTCACAATCTCTGTGAAAAAGCGTCAGAGAACCTTCTCCGTTTAGAATCCAGCAAATCTCACTGAACCGAAGAAGTGTTAGTTAGAAGGGAGTTAGAGCTGCAAGCAGTTTGGTTTGGGAAATTAGACGCGAAATGAAACTGCAAATGCCTTCCAACAGGCTTGGAAAAGTGTGTTCTATATCTCTGCCAAACAGACTCCCCGGAGGTTGAGCTTTCAGAAGCAAGTTTAACTCTAAGGGAGGAAGCAGCAGAATGTGCCTCTCACATCTAGCCTGTAGGAATTCAGGTTGGCAAGTTCTATGGGGAAGCCCATTGCTGCCTAGGGTGGAAACGGCATGGGAGATTTCAGTTTCAAAATCTCTGTGAAAAAGCGTCAGAGAAGCTTCTCCGTTTAGAATCCAGCATATCTCACTGAACCGAAGAAGTGGTAGTTAGAAGGCAGTTAGAGCTGCAAGCAGTTTGGTTTGGGAAATTAGATGCGAAATCACACTGCAAATGCCTTCCAACAGGCTTTGAAAAGTGTGTTCTATATCTCTGCCAAACAGACTCCCTGGAGGTTGAGCTTTCAGTAGCTAGTTTAACTCTAAGGGAGGAAGCAGCAGAATGTGCCTCTCACATCTAGCCTGTAAGAATTCAGGTTGGCAAGTTCTATGGTGAAGCCCATTGCTGCCTATGGTGGAAACGGCATGGGAGATTTCAGTTTCAAAATCTCTGTGAAAAAGCGTCAGAGAAGCTTCTCCGTTTAGAATCCAGCATATCTCACTGAACCGAAGAAGTGGTAGTTAGAAGGCAGTTAGAGCTGCAAGCAGTTTGGTTTGGGAAATTAGACGCGAAATGAAACTGCAAATGCCTTCCAACAGGCTTGGAAAAGTGTGTTCTATATCTCTGCCAAACAGACTCCCCGGAGGTTGAGCTTTCAGAAGCTAGTTTAACTCTAAGGGAGGAAGCAGCAGAATGTGCCTCTCACATCTAGCCTGTAGGAATTCAGGTTGGCAAGTTCTATGGGGAAGCCCATTGCTGCCTATGGTGGAAACGGCATGTTAGATTTCAGTTTCAAAATCTCTGTGAAAAAGCGTCAGAGAAGCTTCTCCGTTTAGAATCCAGCATATCTCACTGAACCGAAGAAGTGGTAGTTTGAAGGGAGTTAGAGCTGCAAGCAGTTTGGTTTGGGAAATTAGACGCGAAATGAAACTGCAAATGCCTTCCAACAGGCTTGGAAAAGTGTGTTCTATATCTCTGCCAAACTGACTCCCCGGAGGTTGAGCTTTCAGAAGCAAGTTTAACTCTAAGGGAGGAAGCAGCAGAATGTGCCTCTCACATCTAGCCTGTAGGAATTCAGGTTGGCAAGTTCTATGGGGAAGCCCATTGCTGCCTATGGTGGAAACGGCATGGGAGATTTCAGTTTCAAAATCTCTGTGAAAAAGCGTCAGAGAAGCTTCTCCGTTTAGAATCCAGCATATCTCACTGAACCGAAGAAGTGGTAGTTAGAAGGCAATTAGAGCTGCAAGCAGTCTGGTTTGGGAAATTAGACGCGAAATGAAACTGCAAATGCCTTCCAACAGGCTTGGAAAAGTGTGTTCTATATCTCTGCCAAACAGACTCCCCGGAGGTTGAGCTTTCAGAAGCTAGTTTAACTCTAAGGGAGGAAGCAGCAGAATGTGCCTCTCACATCTAGCCTGTAGGAATTCAGGTTGGCAAGTTCTATGGGGAAGCCCATTGCTGCCTATGGTGGAAAGGGCATGGGAGATTTCAGTTTCAAAATCTCTGTGAAAAAGCGTCAGAGAAGCTTCTCCGTTTAGAATCCAGCATATCTCACTGAACCGAAGAAGTGGTAGTTAGAAGGCAGTTAGAGCTGCAAGCAGTTTGGTTTGGGAAATTAGATGCGAAATCACACTGCAAATGCCTTCCAACAGGCTTTGAAAAGTGTGTTCTATATCTCTGCCAAACAGACTCCCTGGAGGTTGAGCTTTCAGAAGCTAGTTTAACTCTAAGGGAGGAAGCAGCAGAATATGCCTCTCACATCTAGCCTGTAGGAATTCAGGTTGGCAAGTTCTATGGGGAAGCCCATTGCTGCCTATGGTGGAAACGGCATGGGAGATTTCAGTTTCAAAATCTCTGTGAAAAAGCGTCAGAGAAGCTTCTCCGTTTAGAATCCAGCATATCTCACTGAACCGAAGAAGTGGTAGTTAGAAGGGAGTTAGAGCTGCAAGCAGTTTGGTTTGGGAAATTAGACGCGAAATGAAACTGCTAATGCCTTCCAACAGGCTTGGAAAAGTGTGTTCTATATCTCTGCCAAACAGACTCCCCGGAGGTTGAGCTTTCAGAAGCTAGTTTAACTCTAAGGGAGAAAGCAGCAGAATGTGCCTCTCACATCTAGCCTGTAGGAATTCAGGTTGGCAAGTTCTTTGGGGAAGCCCATTGCTGCCTATGGTGGAAACGGCATGGGAGATTTCAGTTTCAAAATCTCTGTGAAAAAGCGTCAAAGAAGCTTCTCCGTTTAGAATCCAGCATATCTCACTGAACCGAAGAAGTGGTAGTTAGAAGGGAGTTAGAGCTGCAAGCAGTTTGGTTTGCGAAATTAGACGCGAAATGAAACTGCAAATGCCTTCCAACAGGCTTGGAAAAGTGTGTTCTATATCTCTGCCAAACAGACTCCCCGGAGGTTGAGCTTTCAGAAGCAAGTTTAACTCTAAGGGAGGAAGCAGCAGAATGTGCCTCTCACATCTAGCCTGTAGGAATTCAGGTTGGCAAGTTCTATGGGGAAGCCCATTGCTGCGTATGGTGGAAACGGCATGGGAGATTTCAGTTTCAAAATTTCTGTGAAAAAGCGTCAGAGAAGCTTCTCCGTTTAGAATCCAGCATATCTCACTGAACCGAAGAAGTGGTAGTTAGAAGGGAGTTAGAGCTGCAAGCAGTTTGGTTTGGGAAATTAGATGCGAAGTGACACTGCAAAGGCCTTCCAACAGGCTTGGAAAAGTGTGTTCTATATCTCTGCCAAACAGACTCCCCGGAGGTTGAGCTTTCAGAACCAAGCTTAACATTAAGGGAGGAAGCAGCAGAATCTGCCTCTCACATCTAGCCTGTAGGAATTCAGGTTGGCAACTTCTATGGGGAAGCCCATTGCTGCCTATGGTGGAAACGGCATGGGAGATTTCAGTTTCAAAATCTCTGTGAAAAAGCGTCAGAGAAGCTTCTCCGTTTAGAATCCAGCATATCTCACTGAACCGAAGAAGTGGTAGTTAGAAGGGAGTTAGAGCTGCAAGCAGTTTGGTTTGGGAAATTAGACGCGAAATGAAACTGCAAATGCCTTCCAACAGGCTTGGAAAAGTGTGTTCTATATCTCTGCCAAACAGACTCCCCGGAGGTTGAGCTTTCAGAAGCTAGTTTAACTCTAAGGGAGGAAGCAGCAGAATGTGCCTCTCACATCTAGCCTGTAGGAATTCAGGTTGGCAAGTTCTATGGGGAAGCCCTTTGGCGCCTTCGTTGCAAACGGGTTTGGAAATTTCAGTTTCAAAATCTCTGTGAAAAAGCGTCAGAGAAGCTTCCCCGTTTAGAATCCAGCATATCTCACTGAACCGAAGAAGTGGTAGTTAGAAGGGAGTTAGAGCTGCAAGCAGTTTGGTTTGGGAAATTAGACACGAAATCAAACTGCAAAGGCCTTCCAACAGGCTTGGAAAAGTGTGTTCTATATTTCTGCCAAACAGACTCCCCGGAGGTTTAGCTTTCAGAAGGAAGTTTAACTCTTAGGGTGGAAGCAGCAGAATGTGCCTCTCACATCTAGCCTGTAGGAATTCAGGTTGGAAAGTTCTATGGGGAGCCCATTGCTGCCTATGGTGGAAACGGCATGGGAGATTTCAGTTTCAAAATCTCTGTGAAAAAGCGTCAGAGAAGCTTCTCCGTTTAGAATCCAGCAAATCTCACTGAACCGAAGAAGTGGTAGTTAGAAGGGAGTTAGAGCTGCAAGCAGTTTGGTTTGGGAAATTAGATGCGAAATGACACTGCAAAGGCCTTCCAACAGGCTTGGAAAAGTGTGTTCTATATCTCTGCCAAACAAACTCCCCGGAGGTTGAGCTTTCAGAAGCAAGTTTAACTCTAAGGGAGGAAGCAGCAGAATGTGCCTCTCACATCTAGCCTGTAGGAATTCAGGTTGGCAAGTTCTATGGGGAAGCCCATTGCTGCCTATGGTGGAAACGGCATGGGAGATTTCAGTTTCAAAATCTCTCTGAAAAAGCGTCAGAGAAGCTTCACCGTTTAGAATCCAGCATATCTCACTGAACCGAAGAAGTGGTAGTTAGAAGGGAGTTAGAGCTGCAAGCAGTTTGGTTTGGGAAATTAGACGCGAAATGAAACTGCAAATGCCTTCCAACAGGCTTGGAAAAGTGTGTTCTATATCTCTGCCAAACAAACTCCCCGGAGGTTGAGCTTTCAGAAGCTAGATTAACTCTAAGGGAGGAAGCAGCAGAATGTGCCTCTCACATCTAGCCTGTAGGAATTCAGGTTGCCAAGTTATATGGGGAAGCCCATTGGCGCCTTCGTTGGAAACGGGTTTGGAAATTTCAGTTTCAAAATCTCTGTGAAAAAGCGTCAGAGAAGCTTCTCCGTTTAGAATCCAGCATATCTCACTGAACCGAAGAAGTGGTAGTTAGAAGGGAGTTAGAGCTGCAAGCAGTTTGGTTTGGGAAATTAGATGCGAAATGACACTGCAAAGGCCTTCCAACAGGCTTGGAAAAAGTGTGTTCTATATCTCTGCCAAACAAACTCCCCGGAGGTTGAGCTTTCAGAAGCAAGCTTAACGCTTAGGGAGGAAGCAGCAGAATGTGCCTCTCACATCTAGCCTGTAGGAATTCAGGTTGGCAAGTTCTATGGGGAAGCCCATTGCTGCCTATGGTGGAAACGGCATGGGAGATTTCAGTTTCAAAATCTCTGTGAAAAAGCGTCAGAGAAGCTTCTCCGTTTAGAATCCAGCATATCTCACTGAACCGAAGAAGTGGTAGTTAGAAGGGAGTTAGAGCTGCAAGCAGTTTGGTTTGGGAAATTAGACGCGAAATGAAACTGCAAATGCCTTCCAACAGGCTTGGAAAAGTGTGTTCTATATCTCTGCCAAACAGACTCCCCGGAGGTTGAGCTTTCAGAAGCTAGTTTAACTCTAAGGGAGGAAGCAGCAGAATGTGCCTCTCACATCTAGCCTGTAGGAATTCAGGTTGGCAAGTTCTATGGGGAAGCCCTTTGGCGCCTTCGTTGCAAACGGGTTTGGAAATTTCAGTTTCAAAATCTCTGTGAAAAAGCGTCAGAGAAGCTTCCCCGTTTAGAATCCAGCATATCTCACTGAACCGAAGAAGTGGTAGTTAGAAGGGAGTTAGAGCTGCAAGCAGTTTGGTTTGGGAAATTAGACACGAAATCAAACTGCAAAGGCCTTCCAACAGGCTTGGAAAAGTGTGTTCTATATTTCTGCCAAACAGACTCCCCGGAGGTTTAGCTTTCAGAAGGAAGTTTAACTCTTAGGGTGGAAGCAGCAGAATGTGCCTCTCACATCTAGCCTGTAGGAATTCAGGTTGGCAAGTTCTATGGGGAGCCCATTGCTGCCTATGGTGGAAACGGCATGGGAGATTTCAGTTTCAAAATCTCTGTGAAAAAGCGTCAGAGAAGCTTCTCCGTTTAGAATCCAGCAAATCTCACTGAACCGAAGAAGTGGTAGTTAGAAGGGAGTTAGAGCTGCAAGCAGTTTGGTTTGGGAAATTAGATGCGAAATGACACTGCAAAGGCCTTCCAACAGGCTTGGAAAAGTGTGTTCTATATCTCTGCCAAACAAACTCCCCGGAGGTTGAGCTTTCAGAAGCAAGTTTAACTCTAAGGGAGGAAGCAGCAGAATGTGCCTCTCACATCTAGCCTGTAGGAATTCAGGTTGGCAAGTTCTATGGGGAAGCCCATTGCTGCCTATGGTGGAAACGGCATGGGAGATTTCAGTTTCAAAATCTCTCTGAAAAAGCGTCAGAGAAGCTTCTCCGTTTAGAATCCAGCATATCTCACTGAACCGAAGAAGTGGTAGTTAGAAGGGAGTTAGAGCTGCAAGCAGTTTGGTTTGGGAAATTAGACGCGAAATGAAACTGCAAATGCCTTCCAACAGGCTTGGAAAAGTGTGTTCTATATCTCTGCCAAACAAACTCCCCGGAGGTTGAGCTTTCAGAAGCTAGATTAACTCTAAGGGAGGAAGCAGCAGAATGTGCCTCTCACATCTAGCCTGTAGGAATTCAGGTTGCCAAGTTATATGGGGAAGCCCATTGGCGCCTTCGTTGGAAACGGGTTTGGAAATTTCAGTTTCAAAATCTCTGTGAAAAAGCATCAGAGAAGCTTCTCCGTTTAGAATCCAGCATATCTCACTGAACCGAAGAAGTGGTAGTTAGAAGGGAGTTAGAGCTGCAAGCAGTTTGGTTTGGGAAATTAGATGCGAAATGACACTGCAAAGGCCTTCCAACAGGCTTGGAAAAAGTGTGTTCTATATCTCTGCCAAACAAACTCCCCGGAGGTTGAGCTTTCAGAAGCAAGCTTAACGCTTAGGGAGGAAGCAGCAGAATGTGCCTCTCACATCTAGCCTGTAGGAATTCAGGTTGGCAAGTTCTATGGGGAAGCCCATTGCTGCCTATGGTGGAAACGGCATGGGAGATTTCAGTTTCAAAATCTCTGTGAAAAAGCGTCAGAGAAGCTTCTCCGTTTAGAATCCAGCATATCTCACTGAACCGAAGAAGTGGTAGTTAGAAGGGAGTTAGAGCTGCAAGCAGTTTGGTTTGGGAAATTAGACGCGAAATGAAACTGCAAATGCCTTCCAACAGGCTTGGAAAAGTGTGTTCTATATGTCTGCCAAACAAACTCCCCGGAGGTTGAGCTTTCAGAAGCAAGTTTAACTCTAAGGGAGGAAGCAGCAGAATGTGCCTCTCACATCTAGCCTTTAGGAATTCAGGTTGGCAAGTTCTATGGGGAAGCCCATTGCTGCCTATGGTGGAAACGGCATGGGAGATTTCAGTTTCAAAATCTCTGTGAAAAAGCGTCAGAGAAGCTTCTCCGTTTAGAATCTAGCATATCTCACTGAACCGAAGAAGTGGTAGTTAGAAGGGAGTTAGAGCTGCAAGTAGTTTGGTTTGGGAAATTAGATGCGAAATGACACTGCAAAGGCCTTCCAACAGGCTTGGAAAAGTGTGTTCTATATCTCTGCCAAACAGAGTCCCCGGAGGTTGAGCTTTCAGAAGCAAGCTTAACTGTTAGGGAGGAAGCAGCAGAATGTGCCTCTCACATCTAGCCTGTAGGAATTCAGGTTGGCAAGTTCTATGGGGAAGCCCATTGCTGCCTATGGTGGAAACGGCATGGGAGATTTCAGTTTCAAAATCTCTGTGAAAAAGCGTCAGAGAAGCTTCTCCGTTTAGAATCCAGCATATCTCACTGAACCGAAGAAGTGGTAGTTAGAAGGGAGTTAGAGCTGCAAGCAGTTTGGTTTGGGAAATTAGACGCGAAATGAAACTGCAAATGCCTTCCAACAGGCTTGGAAAAGTGTGTTCTATATCTCTGCCAAACAGAGTCCCCGGAGGTTGAGCTTTCAGAAGCTAGTTTAACTCTAAGGGAGAAAGCAGCAGAATGTGCCTCTCACATCTAGCCTGTAGGAATTCAGGTTGGCAAGTTCTATGGGGAAGCCCATTGGCGCCTTCGTTGGAAACGGGTTTGGAAATTTCAGTTTCAAAATCTCTGTGAAAAAGCGTCAGAGAAGCTTGTCCGTTTAGAATCCAGCATATCTCACTGAACCGAAGAAGTGGTAGTTAGAAGGGAGTTAGAGCTGCAAGCAGTTTGGTTTGGGAAATTAGATGCGAAATGACACTGCAAAGGCCTTTCAACAGGCTTGGAAAAGTGTGTTCTATATCTCTGCCAAACAGACTCCCCGGAGGTTGAGCTTTCAGAAGCAAGCTTAACTCTTAGGGAGGAAGCAGCAGAATGTGCCTCTCACATCTAGCCTGTAGGAATTCAGGTTGGCAAGTTCTATGGGGAAGCCCATTGCTGCCTATGGTGGAAACGGCATGGGAGATTTCAGTTTCAAAATCTCTGTGAAAAAGCGTCAGAGAAGCTTCTCCTTTTAGAATCCAGCATATCTCACTGAACCGAAGAAGTGGTAGTTAGAAGGCAGTTAGAGCTGCAAGCAGTTTGGTTTGGGAAATTAGACGCGAAATGAAACTGCAAATGCCTTCCAACAGGCTTGGAAAAGTGTGTTCTATATCTCTGCCAAACAGACTCCCTGGACGTTGAGCTTTCAGAAGCTAGTTTAACTCTAAGGGAGGAAGCAGCAGAATGTGCCTCTCACATCTAGCCTTTAGGAATTCAGGTTGGCAAGTTCAATGGGGAAGCCCATTGCTGCCTAAGGTGGAAACGGCATGGGAGATTTCAGTTTCAAAATCTCTGTGAAAAAGCGTCAGAGAAGCTTCTCCGTTTAGAATCCAGCATATCTCACTGAACCGAAGAAGTGGTAGTTAGAAGGGAGTTAGAGCTGCAAGCAGTTTGGTTTGGGAAATTAGATGCGAAATGACACTGCAAAGGCCTTCCTACAGGCTTGGAAAATTGTGTTCTATATCTCTGCCAAACAGACTCCCCGGAGGGTGAGCTTTCAGAAGCAAGTTTAACTCTAAGGGAGGAAGCAGCAGAATGTGCCTCATACATCTAGCCTGTAGGAATTCAGGTTGGCAAGTTCTATGGGGAAGCCCATTGGCGCCTTCGTTGGAAACGGGTTTGGAAATTTCAGTTTCAAAATCTCTGTGAAAAAGCGTCAGAGAAGCTTCTCCGTTTAGAATCCAGCATATCTCACTGAACCGAAGAAGTGTTAGTTAGAAGGGAGTTAGAGCTGCAAGCAGTTTGATTTGGGAAATTAGACGCGAAATGAAACTGCAAATGCCTTCCAACAGGCTTGGAAAAGTGTGTTCTATATCTCTGCCAAACAGACTCCCCGGAGGTTGAGCTTTCAGAAGCAAGTTTAACTCTAAGGGAGGAAGCAGCAGAATGTGCCTCTCACATCTAGCCTGTAGGAATTCAGGTTGGCAAGTTCTATGGGGAAGCCCATTGCTACCTATGGTGAAAACGGCATGGGAGATTTCAGTTTCAAAATCTCTGTGAAAAAGCGTCAAAGAAGCTTCTCCGTTTAGAATCCAGCATATCTCACTGAACCGAAGAAGTGGTAGTTAGAAGGGAGTTAGAGCTGCAAGCAGTTTGTTTTGGGAAATTAGACGCGAAATGAAACTGCAAATGCCTTAAAACAGGCTTGGAAAAGTGTGTTCTATATCTCTGCCAAACAGACTCCCCGGAGGTTGAGCTTTCAGAAGGAAGTTTAACTCTTAGGGTGGAAGCAGCAGAATGTGCCTCTCACATCTAGCCTGTAGGAATTCAGGTTGGCAAGTTCTATGGGGAAGCCCATTGCTGCCTATGGTGGAAACGGCATGGGAGATTTCAGTTTCAAAATCTCTGTGAAAAAGCGTCAGAGAAGCTTCTCCGTTTAGAATCCAGCATATCTCACTGAACCGAAGAAGTGGTAGTTAGAAGGCAGTTAGAGCTGCAAGCAGTTTGGTTTGGGAAATTAGATGCGAAATCACACTGCAAATGCCTTCCAACAGGCTTTCAAAAGTGTGTTCTATATCTCTGCCAAACAGACTCCCTGGAGGTTGAGCTTTCAGAAGCTAGTTTAACTCTAAGGGAGAAAGCAGCAGAATGTGCCTCTCACATCTAGCCTGTAGGAATTCAGGTTGGCAAGTTCTTTGGGGAAGCCCATTGCTGCCTATGGTGGAAACGGCATGGGAGATTTCAGTTTCAAAATCTCTGTGAAAAAGCGTCAAAGAAGCTTCTCCGTTTAGAATCCAGCATATCTCACTGAACCGAAGAAGTGGTAGTTAGAAGGGAGTTAGAGCTGCAAGCAGTTTGGTTTGCGAAATTAGACGCGAAATGAAACTGCAAATGCCTTCCAACAGGCTTGGAAAAGTGTGTTCTATATCTCTGCCAAACAGACTCCCCGGAGGTTGAGCTTTCAGAAGCAAGTTTAACTCTAAGGGAGGAAGCAGCAGAATGTGCCTCTCACATCTAGCCTGTAGGAATTCAGGTTGGCAAGTTCTATGGGGAAGCCCATTGGTGCGTATGGTGGAAACGGCATGGGAGATTTCAGTTTCAAAATTTCTGTGAAAAAGCGTCAGAGAAGCTTCTCCGTTTAGAATCCAGCATATCTCACTGAACCGAAGAAGTGGTAGTTAGAAGGGAGTTAGAGCTGCAAGCAGTTTGGTTTGGGAAATTAGATGCGAAGTGACACTGGAAAGGCCTTCCAACAGGCTTGGAAAAGTATGTTCTATATCTCTGCCAAACAGAGTCCCCGGAGGTTGAGCTTTCAGAAGCAAGCTTAACGGTTAGGGAGGAAGCAGCAGAATGTGCCTCTCACATCTAGCCTGTAGGAATTCAGGTTGGCAAGTTCTATGGGGAAGCCCATTGCTGCCTATGGTGGAAACGGCATGGGAGATTTCAGTTTCAAAATCTCTGTGAAAAAGCGTCAGAGAAGCTTCTCCGTTTAGAATCCAGCATATCTCACTGAACCGAAGAAGTGGTAGTTAGAAGGGAGTTAGAGCTGCAAGCAGTTTGGTTTGGGAAATTAGACGCGAAATGAAACTGCAAATGCCTTCCAACAGGCTTGGAAAAGTGTGTTCTATATCTCTGCCAAACAGACTCCCCGGAGGTTGAGCTTTCAGAAGCAAGTTTAACTCTAAGGGAGGAAGCAGCAGAATGTGCCTCTCACATCTAGCCTGTAGGATTTCAGGTTGGCAAGTTCTATGGGGAAGCCCATTGCTGCCTATGGTGGAAACGGCATGGGAGATTTCAGTTTCAAAATCTCTGTGAAAAAGCGTCAGAGAAGCTTCTCCGTTTAGAATCCATCATATCTCACTGAACCGAAGAAGTGGTAGTTAGAAGGGAGTTAGAGCTGCAAGCAGTTTGGTTTGGGAAATTAGATGCGAAATGACACTGCAAATGCCTTCCAACAGGCTTGGAAAAGTGTGTTCTATATCTCTGCCAAACAGACTCCCCGGAGGTTGAGCTTTCAGAACCAAGCTTAACTCTTAGGGAGGAAGCAGCAGAATGTGCCTCTCACATCTAGCCTGTAGGAATTCAGGTTGGCAAGTTCTATGGGGAAGCCCATTGCTGCCTATGGTGGAAACGGCATGGGAGATTTCAGTTTCAAAATCTCTGTGAAAAAGCGTCAGAGAAGCTTCTCCGTTTAGAATCCAGCATATCTCACTGAACCGAAGAAGTGGTAGTTAGAAGGGAGTTAGAGCTGCAAGCAGTTTGGTTTGGGAAATTAGACGCGAAATGAAACTGCAAATGCCTTCCAACAGGCTTGGAAAATTGTGTTCTATATCTCTGCCAAACAGACTCCCCGGAGGGTGAGCTTTCAGAAGCAAGTTTAACTCTAAGGGAGGAAGCAGCAGAATGTGCCTCTCACATCTAGCCTGTAGGAATTCAGGTTGGCAAGTTCTATGGGGAAGCCCATTGCTGCCTATGGTGGAAACGGCATGGGAGATTTCAGTTTCAAAATCTCTGTGAAAAAGCGTCAGAGAAGCTTCTCCGTTTAGAATCCAGCATATCTCACTGAACCGAAGAAGTGTTAGTTAGAAGGGAGTTAGAGCTGCAAGCAGTTTGGTTTGGGAAATTAGACGCGAAATGAAACTGCAAATGCCTTCCAACAGGCTTGGAAAATTGTGTTCTATATCTCTGCCAAACAGACTCCCCGGAGGTTGAGCTTTCAGAAGCTAGTTAAACTCTAAGGGAGGAAGCAGCAGAATGTGCCTCTCACATCTAGCCTGTAGGAATTCAGGTTGGCAAGTTCTATGGGGAAGCCCATTGCTGCCTATGGTGGAAACGGCATGGGAGATTTCAGTTTCAAAATCTCTGTGAAAAAGCGTCAGAGAAGCTTCTCCTTTTAGAATCCAGCATATCTCACTGAACCGAGGATGTGGTAGTTAGAAGGCAGTTAGAGCTGCAAGCAGTTTGGTTTGGGAAATTAGACGCGAAATGAAACTACAAATGCCTTCCAACAGGTTTGGAAAAGTGTGTTCTATATCTCTGCCAAACAGACTCCCTGGACGTTGAGCTTTCAGAAGCTAGTTTAACTCTAAGGGAGGAAGCAGCAGAATGTGCCTCTCACATCTAGCCTTTAGGAATTCAGGTTGGCAAGTTCTATGGGGAAGCCCATTGCTGCCTATGGTGGAAACGGCATGGGAGATTTCAGTTTCAAAATCTCTGTGAAAAAGCGTCAGAGAAGCTTCGCCGTTTAGAATCCAGCATATCTCACTGAACCGAAGAAGTGGTAGTTAGAAGGGAGTTAGAGCTGCAAGCAGTTTGGTTTGGGAAATTAGACACGAAATCAAACTGCAAAGGCCTTCCAACAGGCTTGGAAAAGTGTGTTCTATATTTCTGCCAAACAGACTCCCCGGAGGTTTAGCTTTCAGAAGGAAGTTTAACTCTTAGTGTGGAAGCAGCAGAATGTGCCTCTCACATCTAGCCTGTAGGAATTCAGGTTGGCAAGTTCTATGGGGAAGCCCATTGCTGCCTATGGTGGAAACGGCATGGGAGATTTCAGTTTCAAAATCTCTGTGAAAAAGCGTCAGAGAAGCTTCTCCGTTTAGAATCCAGCATATCTCACTGAACCGAAGAAGTGGTAGTTAGAAGGGAGTTAGAGCTGCAAGCAGTTTGGTTTGGGAAATTAGACGCGAAATGAAACTGCAAATGCCTTCCAACAGGCTTGGAAAAGTGTGTTCTATATCTCTGCCAAACAGACTCCCCGGAGGTTGAGCTTTCAGAAGCTAGTTTAACTCTAAGGGAGGAAGCAGCAGAATGTGCCTCTCACATCTAGCCTGTAGGAATTCAGGTTGGCAAGTTCTATGGGGAAGCCCTTTGGCGCCTTCGTTGCAAACGGGTTTGGAAATTTCAGTTTCAAAATCTCTGTGAAAAAGCGTCAGAGAAGCTTCCCCGTTTAGAATCCAGCATATCTCACTGAACCGAAGAAGTGGTAGTTAGAAGGGAGTTAGAGCTGCAAGCAGTTTGGTTTGGGAAATTAGACACGAAATCAAACTGCAAAGGCCTTCCAACAGGCTTGGAAAAGTGTGTTCTATATTTCTGCCAAACAGACTCCCCGGAGGTTTAGCTTTCAGAAGGAAGTTTAACTCTTAGGGTGGAAGCAGCAGAATGTGCCTCTCACATCTAGCCTGTAGGAATTCAGGTTGGCAAGTTCTATGGGGAGCCCATTGCTGCCTATGGTGGAAACGGCATGGGAGATTTCAGTTTCAAAATCTCTGTGAAAAAGCGTCAGAGAAGCTTCTCCGTTTAGAATCCAGCAAATCTCACTGAACCGAAGAAGTGGTAGTTAGAAGGGAGTTAGAGCTGCAAGCAGTTTGGTTTGGGAAATTAGATGCGAAATGACACTGCAAAGGCCTTCCAACAGGCTTGGAAAAGTGTGTTCTATATCTCTGCCAAACAAACTCCCCGGAGGTTGAGCTTTCAGAAGCAAGTTTAACTCTAAGGGAGGAAGCAGCAGAATGTGCCTCTCACATCTAGCCTGTAGGAATTCAGGTTGGCAAGTTCTATGGGGAAGCCCATTGCTGCCTATGGTGGAAACGGCATGGGAGATTTCAGTTTCAAAATCTCTCTGAAAAAGCGTCAGAGAAGCTTCTCCGTTTAGAATCCAGCATATCTCACTGAACCGAAGAAGTGGTAGTTAGAAGGGAGTTAGAGCTGCAAGCAGTTTGGTTTGGGAAATTAGACGCGAAATGAAACTGCAAATGCCTTCCAACAGGCTTGGAAAAGTGTGTTCTATATCTCTGCCAAACAAACTCCCCGGAGGTTGAGCTTTCAGAAGCTAGATTAACTCTAAGGGAGGAAGCAGCAGAATGTGCCTCTCACATCTAGCCTGTAGGAATTCAGGTTGCCAAGTTATATGGGGAAGCCCATTGGCGCCTTCGTTGGAAACGGGTTTGGAAATTTCAGTTTCAAAATCTCTGTGAAAAAGCGTCAGAGAAGCTTCTCCGTTTAGAATCCAGCATATCTCACTGAACCGAAGAAGTGGTAGTTAGAAGGGAGTTAGAGCTGCAAGCAGTTTGGTTTGGGAAATTAGATGCGAAATGACACTGCAAAGGCCTTCCAACAGGCTTGGAAAAAGTGTGTTCTATATCTCTGCCAAACAAACTCCCCGGAGGTTGAGCTTTCAGAAGCAAGCTTAACGCTTAGGGAGGAAGCAGCAGAATGTGCCTCTCACATCTAGCCTGTAGGAATTCAGGTTGGCAAGTTCTATGGGGAAGCCCATTGCTGCCTATGGTGGAAACGGCATGGGAGATTTCAGTTTCAAAATCTCTGTGAAAAAGCGTCAGAGAAGCTTCTCCGTTTAGAATCCAGCATATCTCACTGAACCGAAGAAGTGGTAGTTAGAAGGGAGTTAGAGCTGCAAGCAGTTTGGTTTGGGAAATTAGACGCGAAATGAAACTGCAAATGCCTTCCAACAGGCTTGGAAAAGTGTGTTCTATATCTCTGCCAAACAAACTCCCCGGAGGTTGAGCTTTCAGAAGCAAGTTTAACTCTAAGGGAGGAAGCAGCAGAATGTGCCTCTCACATCTAGCCTTTAGGAATTCAGGTTGGCAAGTTCTATGGGGAAGCCCATTGCTGCCTATGGTGGAAACGGCATGGGAGATTTCAGTTTCAAAATCTCTGTGAAAAAGCGTCAGAGAAGCTTCTCCGTTTAGAATCCAGCATATCTCACTGAACCGAAGAAGTGGTAGTTAGAAGGGAGTTAGAGCTGCAAGTAGTTTGGTTTGGGAAATTAGATGCGAAATGACACTGCAAAGGCCTTCCAACAGGCTTGGAAAAGTGTGTTCTATATCTCTGCCAAACAGAGTCCCCGGAGGTTGAGCTTTCAGAAGCAAGCTTAACTGTTAGGGAGGAAGCAGCAGAATGTGCCTCTCACATCTAGCCTGTAGGAATTCAGGTTGGCAAGTTCTATGGGGAAGCCCATTGCTGCCTATGGTGGAAACGGCATGGGAGATTTCAGTTTCAAAATCTGTGTGAAAAAGCGTCAGAGAAGCTTCTCCGTTTAGAATCCAGCATATCTCACTGAACCGAAGAAGTGGTAGTTAGAAGGGAGTTAGAGCTGCAAGCAGTTTGGTTTGGGAAATTAGACGCGAAATGAAACTGCAAATGCCTTCCAACAGGCTTGGAAAAGTGTGTTCTATATCTCTGCCAAACAGAGTCCCCGGAGGTTGAGCTTTCAGAAGCTAGTTTAACTCTAAGGGAGAAAGCAGCAGAATGTGCCTCTCACATCTAGCCTGTAGGAATTCAGGTTGGCAAGTTCTATGGGGAAGCCCATTGGCGCCTTCGTTGGAAACGGGTTTGGAAATTTCAGTTTCAAAATCTCTGTGAAAAAGCGTCAGAGAAGCTTGTCCGTTTAGAATCCAGCATATCTCACTGAACCGAAGAAGTGGTAGTTAGAAGGGAGTTAGAGCTGCAAGCAGTTTGGTTTGGGAAATTAGATGCGAAATGACACTGCAAAGGCCTTTCAACAGGCTTGGAAAAGTGTGTTCTATATCTCTGCCAAACAGACTCCCCGGAGGTTGAGCTTTCAGAAGCAAGCTTAACTCTTAGGGAGGAAGCAGCAGAATGTGCCTCTCACATCTAGCCTGTAGGAATTCAGGTTGGCAAGTTCTATGGGGAAGCCCATTGCTGCCTATGGTGGA
Source organism: Cynocephalus volans (assembly GCF_027409185.1). Lineage (NCBI taxonomy): Eukaryota > Metazoa > Chordata > Mammalia > Dermoptera > Cynocephalidae > Cynocephalus > Cynocephalus volans. The sequence continues at coordinate 1,574,410 of NW_026902468.1, forward strand.
AACGGCATGGGAGATTTCAGTTTCAAAATCTCTGTGAAAAAGCGTCAGAGAAGCTTCTCCTTTTAGAATCCAGCATATCTCACTGAACCGAAGAAGTGGTAGTTAGAAGGCAGTTAGAGCTGCAAGCAGTTTGGTTTGGGAAATTAGACGCGAAATGAAACTGCAAATGCCTTCCAACAGGCTTGGAAAAGTGTGTTCTATATCTCTGCCAAACAGACTCCCTGGACGTTGAGCTTTCAGAAGCTAGTTTAACTCTAAGGGAGGAAGCAGCAGAATGTGCCTCTCACATCTAGCCTTTAGGAATTCAGGTTGGCAAGTTCAATGGGGAAGCCCATTGCTGCCTATGGTGGAAACGGCATGGGAGATTTCAGTTTCAAAATCTCTGTGAAAAAGCGTCAGAGAAGCTTCTCCGTTTAGAATCCAGCATATCTCACTGAACCGAAGAAGTGGTAGTTAGAAGGGAGTTAGAGCTGCAAGCAGTTTGGTTTGGGAAATTAAATGCGAAATGACACTGCAAAGGCCTTCCTACAGGCTTGGAAAATTGTGTTCTATATCTCTGCCAAACAGACTCCCCGGAGGGTGAGCTTTCAGAAGCAAGTTTAACTCTAAGGGAGGAAGCAGCAGAATGTGCCTCATACATCTAGCCTGTAGGAATTCAGGTTGGCAAGTTCTATGGGGAAGCCCATTGGCGCCTTCGTTGGAAACGGGTTTGGAAATTTCAGTTTCAAAATCTCTGTGAAAAAGCGTCAGAGAAGCTTCTCCGTTTAGAATCCAGCATATCTCACTGAACCGAAGAAGTGTTAGTTAGAAGGGAGTTAGAGCTGCAAGCAGTTTGATTTGGGAAATTAGACGCGAAATGAAACTGCAAATGCCTTCCAACAGGCTTGGAAAAGTGTGTTCTATATCTCTGCCAAACAGACTCCCCGGAGGTTGAGCTTTCAGAAGCAAGTTTAACTCTAAGGGAGGAAGCAGCAGAATGTGCCTCTCACATCTAGCCTGTAGGAATTCAGGTTGGCAAGTTCTATGGGGAAGCCCATTGCTACCTATGGTGAAAACGGCATGGGAGATTTCAGTTTCAAAATCTCTGTGAAAAAGCGTCAAAGAAGCTTCTCCGTTTAGAATCCAGCATATCTCACTGAACCGAAGAAGTGGTAGTTAGAAGGGAGTTAGAGCTGCAAGCAGTTTGTTTTGGGAAATTAGACGCGAAATGAAACTGCAAATGCCTTAAAACAGGCTTGGAAAAGTGTGTTCTATATCTCTGCCAAACAGACTCCCCGGAGGTTGAGCTTTCAGAAGGAAGTTTAACTCTTAGGGTGGAAGCAGCAGAATGTGCCTCTCACATCTAGCCTGTAGGAATTCAGGTTGGCAAGTTCTATGGGGAAGCCCATTGCTGCCTATGGTGGAAACGGCATGGGAGATTTCAGTTTCAAAATCTCTGTGAAAAAGCGTCAGAGAAGCTTCTCCGTTTAGAATCCAGCATATCTCACTGAACCGAAGAAGTGGTAGTTAGAAGGGAGTTAGAGCTGCAAGCAGTTTGGTTTGGGAAATTAGACGCGAAATGAAACTGCAAATGCCTTCCAACAGGCTTGGAAAAGTGTGTTCTATATCTCTGCCAAACAGACTCCCCGGAGGTTGAGCTTTCAGAAGCTAGTTTAACTCTAAGGGAGGAAGCAGCAGAATGTGCCTCTCACATCTAGCCTGTAGGAATTCAGGTTGGCAAGTTCTATGGGGAAGCCCTTTGGCGCCTTCGTTGCAAACGGGTTTGGAAATTTCAGTTTCAAAATCTCTGTGAAAAAGCGTCAGAGAAGCTTCGCCGTTTAGAATCCAGCATATCTCACTGAACCGAAGAAGTGGTAGTTAGAAGGGAGTTAGAGCTGCAAGCAGTTTGGTTTGGGAAATTAGACACGAAATCAAACTGCCAAGGCCTTCCAACAGGCTTGGAAAAGTGTGTTCTATATTTCTGCCAAACAGACTCCCCGGAGGTTTAGCTTTCAGAAGGAAGTTTAACTCTTAGGGTGGAAGCAGCAGAATGTGCCTCTCACATCTAGCCTGTAGGAATTCAGGTTGGCAAGTTCTATGGGGAAGCCCATTGCTGCCTATGGTGGAAACGGCATGGGAGATTTCAGTTTCAAAATCTCTGTGAAAAAGCGTCAGAGAAGCTTCTCCGTTTAGAATCCAGCATATCTCACTGAACCGAAGAAGTGGTAGTTAGAAGGGAGTTAGAGCTGCAAGCAGTTTGGTTTGGGAAATTAGACGCGAAATGAAACTGCAAATGCCTTCCAACAGGCTTGGAAAAGTGTGTTCTATATCTCTGCCAAACAGACTCCCCGGAGGTTGAGCTTTCAGAAGCAAGTTTAACTCTAAGGGAGGAAGCAGCAGAATGTGCCTCTCACATCTAGCCTGTAGGATTTCAGGTTGGCAAGTTCTATGGGGAAGCCCATTGCTGCCTATGGTGGAAACGGCATGGGAGATTTCAGTTTCAAAATCTCTGTGAAAAAGCGTCAGAGAAGCTTCTCCGTTTAGAATCCAGCATATCTCACTGAACCGAAGAAGTGGTAGTTAGAAGGGAGTTAGAGCTGCAAGCAGTTTGGTTTGGGAAATTAGACGCGAAATGAAACTGCAAATGCCTTCCAACAGGCTTGGAAAAGTGTGTTCTATATCTCTGCCAAACAGAGTCCCCGGAGGTTGAGCTTTCAGAAGCTAGTTTAACTCTAAGGGAGGAAGCAGCAGAATGTGCCTCTCACATCTAGCCTGTAGGAATTCAGGTTGGCAAGTTCTATGGGGAAGCCCTTTGGCGCCTTCGTTGCAAACGGGTTTGGAAATTTCAGTTTCAAAATCTCTGTGAAAAAGCGTCAGAGAAGCTTCCCCGTTTAGAATCCAGCATATCTCACTGAACCGAAGAAGTGGTAGTTAGAAGGGAGTTAGAGCTGCAAGCAGTTTCGTTTGGGAAATTAGACGAGAAATCAAACTGCAAAGGCCTTCCAACAGGCTTGGAAAAGTGTGTTCTATATTTCTGCCAAACAGACTCCCCGGAGGTTGAGCTTTCAGAAGGAAGTTTAACTCTTAGGGTGGAAGCAGCAGAATGTGCCTCTCACATCTAGCCTGTAGGAATTCAGGTTGGCAAGTTCTATGGGGAAGCCCATTGCTGCCTATGGTGGAAACGGCATGGGAGATTTCAGTTTCAAAATCTCTGTGAAAAAGCGTCAGAGAAGCTTCTCCGTTTAGAATCCAGCATATCTCACTGAACCGAAGAAGTGGTAGTTAGAAGGGAGTTAGAGCTGCAAGCAGTTTGGTTTGGGAAATTAGACGCGAAATGAAACTGCAAATGCCTTCCAACAGGCTTGGAAAAGTGTGTTCTATATCTCTGCCAAACAGACTCCCCGGAGGTTGAGCTTTCAGAAGCAAGTTTAACTCTAAGGGAGGAAGCAGCAGAATGTGCCTCTCACATCTAGCCTGTAGGATTTCAGGTTGGCAAGTTCTATGGGGAAGCCCATTGCTGCCTATGGTGGAAACGGCATGGGAGATTTCAGTTTCAAAATCTCTGTGAAAAAGCGTCAGAGAAGCTTCTCCGTTTAGAATCCAGCATATCTCACTGAACCGAAGAAGTGGTAGTTAGAAGGGAGTTAGAGCTGCAAGCAGTTTGGTTTGGGAAATTAGACGCGAAATGAAACTGCAAATGCCTTCCAACAGGCTTGGAAAAGTGTGTTCTATATCTCTGCCAAACAGAGTCCCCGGAGGTTGAGCTTTCAGAAGCAAGTTTAACTCTAAGGGAGGAAGCAGCAGAATGTGCCTCTCACATCTAGCCTGTAGGAATTCAGGTTGGCAAGTTCTATGGGGAAGCCCTTTGGCGCCTTCGTTGCAAACGGGTTTGGAAATTTCAGTTTCAAAATCTCTGTGAAAAAGCGTCAGAGAAGCTTCCCCGTTTAGAATCCAGCATATCTCACTGAACCGAAGAAGTGGTAGTTAGAAGGGAGTTAGAGCTGCAAGCAGTTTGGTTTGGGAAATTAGACGCGAAATCAAACTGCAAAGGCCTTCCAACAGGCTTGGAAAAGTGTGTTCTATATTTCTGCCAAACAGATTCCCCGGAGGTTGAGCTTTCAGAAGGAAGTTTAACTCTTAGGGTGGAAGCAGCAGAATGTGCCTCTCACATCTAGCCTGTAGGAATTCAGGTTGGCAAGTTCTATGGGGAAGCCCATTGCTGCCTATGGTGGAAACGGCATGGGAGATTTCAGTTTCAAAATCTCTGTGAAAAAGCGTCAGAGAAGCTTCTCCGTTTAGAATCCAGCATATCTCACTGAACCGAAGAAGTGGTAGTTAGAAGGGAGTTAGAGCTGCAAGCAGTTTGGTTTGGGAAATTAGACGCGAAATGAAACTGCAAATGCCTTCCAACAGGCTTGGAAAAGTGTGTTCTATATCTCTGCCAAACAGACTCCCCGGAGGTTGAGCTTTCAGAAGCTAGTTTAACTCTAAGGGAGGAAGCAGCAGAATGTGCCTCTCACATCTAGCCTGTAGGAATTCAGGTTGGCAAGTTCTATGGGGAAGCCCTTTGGCGCCTTCGTTGCAAACGGGTTTGGAAATTTCAGTTTCAAAATCTCTGTGAAAAAGCGTCAGAGAAGCTTCGCCGTTTAGAATCCAGCATATCTCACTGAACCGAAGAAGTGGTAGTTAGAAGGGAGTTAGAGCTGCAAGCAGTTTGGTTTGGGAAATTAGACGCGAAATGAAACTGCAAATGCCTTCCAACAGGCTTGGAAAAGTGTGTTCTATATCTCTGCCAAACAGACTCCCTGGACGTTGAGCTTTCAGAAGCTAGTTTAACTCTAAGGGAGGAAGCAGCAGAATGTGCCTCTCACATCTAGCCTTTAGGAATTCAGGTTGGCAAGTTCAATGGGGAAGCCCATTGCTGCCTAAGGTGGAAACGGCATGGGAGATTTCAGTTTCAAAATCTCTGTGAAAAAGCGTCAGAGAAGCTTCTCCGTTTAGAATCCAGCATATCTCACTGAACCGAAGAAGTGGTAGTTAGAAGGGAGTTAGAGCTGCAAGCAGTTTGGTTTGGGAAATTAGATGCGAAATGACACTGCAAAGGCCTTCCTACAGGCTTGGAAAATTGTGTTCTATATCTCTGCCAAACAGACTCCCCGGAGGGTGAGCTTTCAGAAGCAAGTTTAACTCTAAGGGAGGAAGCAGCAGAATGTGCCTCATACATCTAGCCTGTAGGAATTCAGGTTGGCAAGTTCTATGGGGAAGCCCATTGGCGCCTTCGTTGGAAACGGGTTTGGAAATTTCAGTTTCAAAATCTCTGTGAAAAAGCGTCAGAGAAGCTTCTCCGTTTAGAATCCAGCATATCTCACTGAACCGAAGAAGTGTTAGTTAGAAGGGAGTTAGAGCTGCAAGCAGTTTGATTTGGGAAATTAGACGCGAAATGAAACTGCAAATGCCTTCCAACAGGCTTGGAAAAGTGTGTTCTATATCTCTGCCAAACAGACTCCCCGGAGGTTGAGCTTTCAGAAGCAAGTTTAACTCTAAGGGAGGAAGCAGCAGAATGTGCCTCTCACATCTAGCCTGTAGGAATTCAGGTTGGCAAGTTCTATGGGGAAGCCCATTGGCGCCTTCGTTGGAAACGGGTTTGGAAATTTCAGTTTCACAATCTCTGTGAAAAAGCGTCAGAGAACCTTCTCCGTTTAGAATCCAGCAAATCTCACTGAACCGAAGAAGTGTTAGTTAGAAGGGAGTTAGAGCTGCAAGCAGTTTGGTTTGGGAAATTAGACGCGAAATGAAACTGCAAATGCCTTCCAACAGGCTTGGAAAAGTGTGTTCTATATCTCTGCCAAACAGACTCCCCGGAGGTTGAGCTTTCAGAAGCAAGTTTAACTCTAAGGGAGGAAGCAGCAGAATGTGCCTCTCACATCTAGCCTGTAGGAATTCAGGTTGGCAAGTTCTATGGGGAAGCCCATTGCTGCCTATGGTGGAAACGGCATGGGAGATTTCAGTTTCAAAATCTCTGTGAAAAAGCGTCAGAGAAGCTTCTCCGTTTAGAATCCAGCATATCTCACTGAACCGAAGAAGTGGTAGTTAGAAGGGAGTTAGAGCTGCAAGCAGTTTGGTTTGGGAAATTAGATGCGAAATCACACTGCAAATGCCTTCCAACAGGCTTTGAAAAGTGTGTTCTATATCTCTGCCAAACAGACTCCCTGGAGGTTGAGCTTTCAGTAGCTAGTTTAACTCTAAGGGAGGAAGCAGCAGAATGTGCCTCTCACATCTAGCCTGTAAGAATTCAGGTTGGCAAGTTCTATGGTGAAGCCCATTGCTGCCTATGGTGGAAACGGCATGGGAGATTTCAGTTTCAAAATCTCTGTGAAAAAGCGTCAGAGAAGCTTCTCCGTTTAGAATCCAGCATATCTCACTGAACCGAAGAAGTGGTAGTTAGAAGGCAGTTAGAGCTGCAAGCAGTTTGGTTTGGGAAATTAGACGCGAAATGAAACTGCAAATGCCTTCCAACAGGCTTGGAAAAGTGTGTTCTATATCTCTGCCAAACAGACTCCCCGGAGGTTGAGCTTTCAGAAGCTAGTTTAACTCTAAGGGAGGAAGCAGCAGAATGTGCCTCTCACATCTAGCCTGTAGGAATTCAGGTTGGCAAGTTCTATGGGGAAGCCCATTGCTGCCTATGCTGGAAACGGCATGTTAGATTTCAGTTTCAAAATCTCTGTGAAAAAGCGTCAGAGAAGCTTCTCCGTTTAGAATCCAGCATATCTCACTGAACCGAAGAAGTGGTAGTTTGAAGGGAGTTAGAGCTGCAAGCAGTTTGGTTTGGGAAATTAGACGCGAAATGAAACTGCAAATGCCTTCCAACAGGCTTGGAAAAGTGTGTTCTATATCTCTGCCAAACTGACTCCCCGGAGGTTGAGCTTTCAGAAGCAAGTTTAACTCTAAGGGAGGAAGCAGCAGAATGTGCCTCTCACATCTAGCCTGTAGGAATTCAGGTTGGCAAGTTCAATGGGGAAGCCCATTGCTGCCTATGGTGGAAACGGCATGGGAGATTTCAGTTTCAAAATCTCTGTGAAAAAGCGTCAGAGAAGCTTCTCCGTTTAGAATCCAGCATATCTCACTGAACCGAAGAAGTGGTAGTTAGAAGGCAGTTAGAGCTGCAAGCAGTCTGGTTTGGGAAATTAGACGCGAAATGAAACTGCAAATGCCTTCCAACAGGCTTGGAAAAGTGTGTTCTATATCTCTGCCAAACAGACTCCCCGGAGGTTGAGCTTTCAGAGGCTAGTTTAACTCTAAGGGAGGAAGCAGCAGAATGTGCCTCTCACATCTAGCCTGTAGGAATTCAGGTTGGCAAGTTCTATGGGGAAGCCCATTGCTGCCTATGGTGGAAACGGCATGGGAGATTTCAGTTTCAAAATCTCTGTGAAAAAGCGTCAGAGAAGCTTCTCCGTTTAGAATCCAGCATATCTCACTGAACCGAAGAAGTGGTAGTTAGAAGGCAGTTAGAGCTGCAAGCAGTTTGGTTTGGGAAATTAGATGCGAAATCACACTGCAAATGCCTTCCAACAGGCTTTGAAAAGTGTGTTCTATATCTCTGCCAAACAGACTCCCTGGAGGTTGAGCTTTCAGAAGCTAGTTTAACTCTAAGGGAGGAAGCAGCAGAATATGCCTCTCACATCTAGCCTGTAGGAATTCAGGTTGGCAAGTTCTATGGGGAAGCCCATTGCTGCCTATGGTGGAAACGGCATGGGAGATTTCAGTTTCAAAATCTCTGTGAAAAAGCGTCAGAGAAGCTTCTCCGTTTAGAATCCAGCATATCTCACTGAACCGAAGAAGTGGTAGTTAGAAGGGAGTTAGAGCTGCAAGCAGTTTGGTTTGGGAAATTAGACGCGAAATGAAACTGCTAATGCCTTCCAACAGGCTTGGAAAAGTGTGTTCTATATCTCTGCCAAACAGACTCCCCGGAGGTTGAGCTTTCAGAAGCTAGTTTAACTCTAAGGGAGAAAGCAGCAGAATGTGCCTCTCACATCTAGCCTGTAGGAATTCAGGTTGGCAAGTTCTTTGGGGAAGCCCATTGCTGCCTATGGTGGAAACGGCATGGGAGATTTCAGTTTCAAAATCTCTGTGAAAAAGCGTCAAAGAAGCTTCTCCGTTTAGAATCCAGCATATCTCACTGAACCGAAGAAGTGGTAGTTAGAAGGGAGTTAGAGCTGCAAGCAGTTTGGTTTGCGAAATTAGACGCGAAATGAAACTGCAAATGCCTTCCAACAGGCTTGGAAAAGTGTGTTCTATATCTCTGCCAAACAGACTCCCCGGAGGTTGAGCTTTCAGAAGCAAGTTTAACTCTAAGGGAGGAAGCAGCAGAATGTGCCTCTCACATCTAGCCTGTAGGAATTCAGGTTGGCAAGTTCTATGGGGAAGCCCTTTGGCGCCTTCGTTGCAAACGGGTTTGGAAATTTCAGTTTCAAAATCTCTGTGAAAAAGCGTCAGAGAAGCTTCCCCGTTTAGAATCCAGCATATCTCACTGAACCGAAGAAGTGGTAGTTAGAAGGGAGTTAGAGCTGCAAGCAGTTTGGTTTGGGAAATTAGACACGAAATCAAACTGCAAAGGCCTTCCAACAGGCTTGGAAAAGTGTGTTCTATATTTCTGCCAAACAGACTCCCCGGAGGTTTAGCTTTCAGAAGGAAGTTTAACTCTTAGGGTGGAAGCAGCAGAATGTGCCTCTCACATCTAGCCTGTAGGAATTCAGGTTGGCAAGTTCTATGGGGAGCCCATTGCTGCCTATGGTGGAAACGGCATGGGAGATTTCAGTTTCAAAATCTCTGTGAAAAAGCGTCAGAGAAGCTTCTCCGTTTAGAATCCAGCAAATCTCACTGAACCGAAGAAGTGGTAGTTAGAAGGGAGTTAGAGCTGCAAGCAGTTTGGTTTGGGAAATTAGATGCGAAATGACACTGCAAAGGCCTTCCAACAGGCTTGGAAAAGTGTGTTCTATATCTCTGCCAAACAAACTCCCCGGAGGTTGAGCTTTCAGAAGCAAGTTTAACTCTAAGGGAGGAAGCAGCAGAATGTGCCTCTCACATCTAGCCTGTAGGAATTCAGGTTGGCAAGTTCTATGGGGAAGCCCATTGCTGCCTATGGTGGAAACGGCATGGGAGATTTCAGTTTCAAAATCTCTCTGAAAAAGCGTCAGAGAAGCTTCTCCGTTTAGAATCCAGCATATCTCACTGAACCGAAGAAGTGGTAGTTAGAAGGGAGTTAGAGCTGCAAGCAGTTTGGTTTGGGAAATTAGACGCGAAATGAAACTGCAAATGCCTTCCAACAGGCTTGGAAAAGTGTGTTCTATATCTCTGCCAAACAAACTCCCCGGAGGTTGAGCTTTCAGAAGCTAGATTAACTCTAAGGGAGGAAGCAGCGGAATGTGCCTCTCACATCTAGCCTGTAGGAATTCAGGTTGCCAAGTTATATGGGGAAGCCCATTGGCGCCTTCGTTGGAAACGGGTTTGGAAATTTCAGTTTCAAAATCTCTGTGAAAAAGCGTCAGAGAAGCTTCTCCGTTTAGAATCCAGCATATCTCACTGAACCGAAGAAGTGGTAGTTAGAAGGGAGTTAGAGCTGCAAGCAGTTTGGTTTGGGAAATTAGATGCGAAATGACACTGCAAAGGCCTTCCAACAGGCTTGGAAAAAGTGTGTTCTATATCTCTGCCAAACAAACTCCCCGGAGGTTGAGCTTTCAGAAGCAAGCTTAACGCTTAGGGAGGAAGCAGCAGAATGTGCCTCTCACATCTAGCCTGTAGGAATTCAGGTTGGCAAGTTCTATGGGGAAGCCCATTGCTGCCTATGGTGGAAACGGCATGGGAGATTTCAGTTTCAAAATCTCTGTGAAAAAGCGTCAGAGAAGCTTCTCCGTTTAGAATCCAGCATATCTCACTGAACCGAAGAAGTGGTAGTTAGAAGGGAGTTAGAGCTGCAAGCAGTTTGGTTTGGGAAATTAGACGCGAAATGAAACTGCAAATGCCTTCCAACAGGCTTGGAAAAGTGTGTTCTATATCTCTGCCAAACAGACTCCCCGGAGGTTGAGCTTTCAGAAGCTAGTTTAACTCTAAGGGAGGAAGCAGCAGAATGTGCCTCTCACATCTAGCCTGTAGGAATTCAGGTTGGCAAGTTCTATGGGGAAGCCCTTTGGCGCCTTCGTTGCAAACGCGTTTGGAAATTTCAGTTTCAAAATCTCTGTGAAAAAGCGTCAGAGAAGCTTCCCCGTTTAGAATCCAGCATATCTCACTGAACCGAAGAAGTGGTAGTTAGAAGGGAGTTAGAGCTGCAAGCAGTTTGGTTTGGGAAATTAGACACGAAATCAAACTGCAAAGGCCTTCCAACAGGCTTGGAAAAGTGTGTTCTATATTTCTGCCAAACAGACTCCCCGGAGGTTTAGCTTTCAGAAGGAAGTTTAACTCTTAGGGTGGAAGCAGCAGAATGTGCCTCTCACATCTAGCCTGTAGGAATTCAGGTTGGCAAGTTCTATGGGGAGCCCATTGCTGCCTATGGTGGAAACGGCATGGGAGATTTCAGTTTCAAAATCTCTGTGAAAAAGCGTCAGAGAAGCTTCTCCGTTTAGAATCCAGCAAATCTCACTGAACCGAAGAAGTGGTAGTTAGAAGGGAGTTAGAGCTGCAAGCAGTTTGGTTTGGGAAATTAGATGCGAAATGACACTGCAAAGGCCTTCCAACAGGCTTGGAAAAGTGTGTTCTATATCTCTGCCAAACAAACTCCCCGGAGGTTGAGCTTTCAGAAGCAAGTTTAACTCTAAGGGAGGAAGCAGCAGAATGTGCCTCTCACATCTAGCCTGTAGGAATTCAGGTTGGCAAGTTCTATGGGGAAGCCCATTGCTGCCTATGGTGGAAACGGCATGGGAGATTTCAGTTTCAAAATCTCTCTGAAAAAGCGTCAGAGAAGCTTCTCCGTTTAGAATCCAGCATATCTCACTGAACCGAAGAAGTGGTAGTTAGAAGGGCGTTAGAGCTGCAAGCAGTTTGGTTTGGGAAATTAGACGCGAAATGAAACTGCAAATGCCTTCCAACAGGCTTGGAAAAGTGTGTTCTATATCTCTGCCAAACAAACTCCCCGGAGGTTGAGCTTTCAGAAGCTAGATTAACTCTAAGGGAGGAAGCAGGAGAATGTGCCTCTCACATCTAGCCTGTAGGAATTCAGGTTGCCAAGTTATATGGGGAAGCCCATTGGCGCCTTCGTTGGAAACGGGTTTGGAAATTTCAGTTTCAAAATCTCTGTGAAAAAGCATCAGAGAAGCTTCTCCGTTTAGAATCCAGCATATCTCACTGAACCGAAGAAGTGGTAGTTAGAAGGGAGTTAGAGCTGCAAGCAGTTTGGTTTGGGAAATTAGATGCGAAATGACACTGCAAAGGCCTTCCAACAGGCTTGGAAAAAGTGTGTTCTATATCTCTGCCAAACAAACTCCCCGGAGGTTGAGCTTTCAGAAGCAAGCTTAACGCTTAGGGAGGAAGCAGCAGAATGTGCCTCTCACATCTAGCCTGTAGGAATTCAGGTTGGCAAGTTCTATGGGGAAGCCCATTGCTGCCTATGGTGGAAACGGCATGGGAGATTTCAGTTTCAAAATCTCTGTGAAAAAGCGTCAGAGAAGCTTCTCCGTTTAGAATCCAGCATATCTCACTGAACCGAAGAAGTGGTAGTTAGAAGGGAGTTAGAGCTGCAAGCAGTTTGGTTTGGGAAATTAGACGCGAAATGAAACTGCAAATGCCTTCCAACAGGCTTGGAAAAGTGTGTTCTATATGTCTGCCAAACAAACTCCCCGGAGGTTGAGCTTTCAGAAGCAAGTTTAACTCTAAGGGAGGAAGCAGCAGAATGTGCCTCTCACATCTAGCCTTTAGGAATTCAGGTTGGCAAGTTCTATGGGGAAGCCCATTGCTGCCTATGGTGGAAACGGCATGGGAGATTTCAGTTTCAAAATCTCTGTGAAAAAGCGTCAGAGAAGCTTCTCCGTTTAGAATCTAGCATATCTCACTGAACCGAAGAAGTGGTAGTTAGAAGGGAGTTAGAGCTGCAAGTAGTTTGGTTTGGGAAATTAGATGCGAAATGACACTGCAAAGGCCTTCCAACAGGCTTGGAAAAGTGTGTTCTATATCTCTGCCAAACAGAGTCCCCGGAGGTTGAGCTTTCAGAAGCAAGCTTAACTGTTAGGGAGGAAGCAGCAGAATGTGCCTCTCACATCTAGCCTGTAGGAATTCAGGTTGGCAAGTTCTATGGGGAAGCCCATTGCTGCCTATGGTGGAAACGGCATGGGAGATTTCAGTTTCAAAATCTCTGTGAAAAAGCGTCAGAGAAGCTTCTCCGTTTAGAATCCAGCATATCTCACTGAACCGAAGAAGTGGTAGTTAGAAGGGAGTTAGAGCTGCAAGCAGTTTGGTTTGGGAAATTAGACGCGAAATGAAACTGCAAATGCCTTCCAACAGGCTTGGAAAAGTGTGTTCTATATCTCTGCCAAACAGAGTCCCCGGAGGTTGAGCTTTCAGAAGCTAGTTTAACTCTAAGGGAGAAAGCAGCAGAATGTGCCTCTCACATCTAGCCTGTAGGAATTCAGGTTGGCAAGTTCTATGGGGAAGCCCATTGGCGCCTTCGTTGGAAACGGGTTTGGAAATTTCAGTTTCAAAATCTCTGTGAAAAAGCGTCAGAGAAGCTTGTCCGTTTAGAATCCAGCATATCTCACTGAACCGAAGAAGTGGTAGTTAGAAGGGAGTTAGAGCTGCAAGCAGTTTGGTTTGGGAAATTAGATGCGAAATGACACTGCAAAGGCCTTTCAACAGGCTTGGAAAAGTGTGTTCTATATCTCTGCCAAACAGACTCCCCGGAGGTTGAGCTTTCAGAAGCAAGCTTAACTCTTAGGGAGGAAGCAGCAGAATGTGCCTCTCACATCTAGCCTGTAGGAATTCAGGTTGGCAAGTTCTATGGGGAAGCCCATTGCTGCCTATGGTGGAAACGGCATGGGAGATTTCAGTTTCAAAATCTCTGTGAAAAAGCGTCAGAGAAGCTTCTCCTTTTAGAATCCAGCATATCTCACTGAACCGAAGAAGTGGTAGTTAGAAGGCAGTTAGAGCTGCAAGCAGTTTGGTTTGGGAAATTAGACGCGAAATGAAACTGCAAATGCCTTCCAACAGGCTTGGAAAAGTGTGTTCTATATCTCTGCCAAACAGACTCCCTGGACGTTGAGCTTTCAGAAGCTAGTTTAACTCTAAGGGAGGAAGCAGCAGAATGTGCCTCTCACATCTAGCCTTTAGGAATTCAGGTTGGCAAGTTCAATGGGGAAGCCCATTGCTGCCTAAGGTGGAAACGGCATGGGAGATTTCAGTTTCAAAATCTCTGTGAAAAAGCGTCAGAGAAGCTTCTCCGTTTAGAATCCAGCATATCTCACTGAACCGAAGAAGTGGTAGTTAGAAGGGAGTTAGAGCTGCAAGCAGTTTGGTTTGGGAAATTAGATGCGAAATGACACTGCAAAGGCCTTCCTACAGGCTTGGAAAATTGTGTTCTATATCTCTGCCAAACAGACTCCCCGGAGGGTGAGCTTTCAGAAGCAAGTTTAACTCTAAGGGAGGAAGCAGCAGAATGTGCCTCATACATCTAGCCTGTAGGAATTCAGGTTGGCAAGTTCTATGGGGAAGCCCATTGGCGCCTTCGTTGGAAACGGGTTTGGAAATTTCAGTTTCAAAATCTCTGTGAAAAAGCGTCAGAGAAGCTTCTCCGTTTAGAATCCAGCATATCTCACTGAACCGAAGAAGTGTTAGTTAGAAGGGAGTTAGAGCTGCAAGCAGTTTGATTTGGGAAATTAGACGCGAAATGAAACTGCAAATGCCTTCCAACAGGCTTGGAAAAGTGTGTTCTATATCTCTGCCAAACAGACTCCCCGGAGGTTGAGCTTTCAGAAGCAAGTTTAACTCTAAGGGAGGAAGCAGCAGAATGTGCCTCTCACATCTAGCCTGTAGGAATTCAGGTTGGCAAGTTCTATGGGGAAGCCCATTGCTACCTATGGTGAAAACGGCATGGGAGATTTCAGTTTCAAAATCTCTGTGAAAAAGCGTCAAAGAAGCTTCTCCGTTTAGAATCCAGCATATCTCACTGAACCGAAGAAGTGGTAGTTAGAAGGGAGTTAGAGCTGCAAGCAGTTTGTTTTGGGAAATTAGACGCGAAATGAAACTGCAAATGCCTTAAAACAGGCTTGGAAAAGTGTGTTCTATATCTCTGCCAAACAGACTCCCCGGAGGTTGAGCTTTCAGAAGGAAGTTTAACTCTTAGGGTGGAAGCAGCAGAATGTGCCTCTCACATCTAGCCTGTAGGAATTCAGGTTGGCAAGTTCTATGGGGAAGCCCATTGCTGCCTATGGTGGAAACGGCATGGGAGATTTCAGTTTCAAAATCTCTGTGAAAAAGCGTCAGAGAAGCTTCTCCGTTTAGAATCCAGCATATCTCACTGAACCGAAGAAGTGGTAGTTAGAAGGCAGTTAGAGCTGCAAGCAGTTTGGTTTGGGAAATTAGATGCGAAATCACACTGCAAATGCCTTCCAACAGGCTTTCAAAAGTGTGTTCTATATCTCTGCCAAACAGACTCCCTGGAGGTTGAGCTTTCAGAAGCTAGTTTAACTCTAAGGGAGAAAGCAGCAGAATGTGCCTCTCACATCTAGCCTGTAGGAATTCAGGTTGGCAAGTTCTTTGGGGAAGCCCATTGCTGCCTATGGTGGAAACGGCATGGGAGATTTCAGTTTCAAAATCTCTGTGAAAAAGCGTCAAAGAAGCTTCTCCGTTTAGAATCCAGCATATCTCACTGAACCGAAGAAGTGGTAGTTAGAAGGGAGTTAGAGCTGCAAGCAGTTTGGTTTGCGAAATTAGACGCGAAATGAAACTGCAAATGCCTTCCAACAGGCTTGGAAAAGTGTGTTCTATATCTCTGCCAAACAGACTCCCCGGAGGTTGAGCTTTCAGAAGCAAGTTTAACTCTAAGGGAGGAAGCAGCAGAATGTGCCTCTCACATCTAGCCTGTAGGAATTCAGGTTGGCAAGTTCTATGGGGAAGCCCATTGCTGCGTATGGTGGAAACGGCATGGGAGATTTCAGTTTCAAAATTTCTGTGAAAAAGCGTCAGAGAAGCTTCTCCGTTTAGAATCCAGCATATCTCACTGAACCGAAGAAGTGGTAGTTAGAAGGGAGTTAGAGCTGCAAGCAGTTTGGTTTGGGAAATTAGATGCGAAGTGACACTGCAAAGGCCTTCCAACAGGCTTGGAAAAGTATGTTCTATATCTCTGCCAAACAGAGTCCCCGGAGGTTGAGCTTTCAGAAGCAAGCTTAACGGTTAGGTAGGAAGCAGCAGAATGTGCCTCTCACATCTAGCCTGTAGGAATTCAGGTTGGCAAGTTCTATGGGGAAGCCCATTGCTGCCTATGGTGGAAACGGCATGGGAGATTTCAGTTTCAAAATCTCTGTGAAAAAGCGTCAGAGAAGCTTCTCCGTTTAGAATCCAGCATATCTCACTGAACCGAAGAAGTGGTAGTTAGAAGGGAGTTAGAGCTGCAAGCAGTTTGGTTTGGGAAATTAGACGCGAAATGAAACTGCAAATGCCTTCCAACAGGCTTGGAAAAGTGTGTTCTATATCTCTGCCAAACAGACTCCCCGGAGGTTGAGCTTTCAGAAGCAAGTTTAACTCTAAGGGAGGAAGCAGCAGAATGTGCCTCTCACATCTAGCCTGTAGGATTTCAGGTTGGCAAGTTCTATGGGGAAGCCCATTGCTGCCTATGGTGGAAACGGCATGGGAGATTTCAGTTTCAAAATCTCTGTGAAAAAGCGTCAGAGAAGCTTCTCCGTTTAGAATCCAGCATATCTCACTGAACCGAAGAAGTGGTAGTTAGAAGGGAGTTAGAGCTGCAAGCAGTTTGGTTTGGGAAATTAGATGCGAAATGACACTGCAAATGCCTTCCAACAGGCTTGGAAAAGTGTGTTCTATATCTCTGCCAAACAGACTCCCCGGAGGTTGAGCTTTCAGAACCAAGCTTAACTCTTAGGGAGGAAGCAGCAGAATGTGCCTCTCACATCTAGCCTGTAGGAATTCAGGTTGGCAAGTTCTATGGGGAAGCCCATTGCTGCCTATGGTGGAAACGGCATGGGAGATTTCAGTTTCAAAATCTCTGTGAAAAAGCGTCAGAGAAGCTTCTCCGTTTAGAATCCAGCATATCTCACTGAACCGAAGAAGTGGTAGTTAGAAGGGAGTTAGAGCTGCAAGCAGTTTGGTTTGGGAAATTAGACGCGAAATGAAACTGCAAATGCCTTCCAACAGGCTTGGAAAATTGTGTTCTATATCTCTGCCAAACAGACTCCCCGGAGGGTGAGCTTTCAGAAGCAAGTTTAACTCTAAGGGAGGAAGCAGCAGAATGTGCCTCTCACATCTAGCCTGTAGGAATTCAGGTTGGCAAGTTCTATGGGGAAGCCCATTGCTGCCTATGGTGGAAACGGCATGGGAGATTTCAGTTTCAAAATCTCTGTGAAAAAGCGTCAGAGAAGCTTCTCCGTTTAGAATCCAGCATATCTCACTGAACCGAAGAAGTGTTAGTTAGAAGGGAGTTAGAGCTGCAAGCAGTTTGGTTTGGGAAATTAGACGCGAAATGAAACTGCAAATGCCTTCCAACAGGCTTGGAAAATTGTGTTCTATATCTCTGCCAAACAGACTCCCCGGAGGTTGAGCTTTCAGAAGCTAGTTAAACTCTAAGGGAGGAAGCAGCAGAATGTGCCTCTCACATCTAGCCTGTAGGAATTCAGGTTGGCAAGTTCTATGGGGAAGCCCATTGCTGCCTATGGTGGAAACGGCATGGGAGATTTCAGTTTCAAAATCTCTGTGAAAAAGCGTCAGAGAAGCTTCTCCTTTTAGAATCCAGCATATCTCACTGAACCGAGGAAGTGGTAGTTAGAAGGCAGTTAGAGCTGCAAGCAGTTTGGTTTGGGAAATTAGACGCGAAATGAAACTGCAAATGCCTTCCAACAGGTTTGGAAAAGTGTGTTCTATATCTCTGCCAAACAGACTCCCTGGACGTTGAGCTTTCAGAAGCTAGTTTAACTCTAAGGGAGGAAGCAGCAGAATGTGCCTCTCACATCTAGCCTTTAGGAATTCAGGTTGGCAAGTTCTATGGGGAAGCCCATTGCTGCCTATGGTGGAAACGGCATGGGAGATTTCAGTTTCAAAATCTCTGTGAAAAAGCGTCAGAGAAGCTTCGCCGTTTAGAATCCAGCATATCTCACTGAACCGAAGAAGTGGTAGTTAGAAGGGAGTTAGAGCTGCAAGCAGTTTGGTTTGGGAAATTAGACACGAAATCAAACTGCAAAGGCCTTCCAACAGGCTTGGAAAAGTGTGTTCTATATTTCTGCCAAACAGACTCCCCGGAGGTTTAGCTTTCAGAAGGAAGTTTAACTCTTAGTGTGGAAGCAGCAGAATGTGCCTCTCACATCTAGCCTGTAGGAATTCAGGTTGGCAAGTTCTATGGGGAAGCCCATTGCTGCCTATGGTGGAAACGGCATGGGAGATTTCAGTTTCAAAATCTCTGTGAAAAAGCGTCAGAGAAGCTTCTCCGTTTAGAATCCAGCATATCTCACTGAACCGAAGAAGTGGTAGTTAGAAGGGAGTTAGAGCTGCAAGCAGTTTGGTTTGGGAAATTAGACGCGAAATGAAACTGCAAATGCCTTCCAACAGGCTTGGAAAAGTGTGTTCTATATCTCTGCCAAACAGACTCCCCGGAGGTTGAGCTTTCAGAAGCTAGTTTAACTCTAAGGGAGGAAGCAGCAGAATGTGCCTCTCACATCTAGCCTGTAGGAATTCAGGTTGGCAAGTTCTATGGGGAAGCCCTTTGGCGCCTTCGTTGCAAACGGGTTTGGAAATTTCAGTTTCAAAATCTCTGTGAAAAAGCGTCAGAGAAGCTTCCCCGTTTAGAATCCAGCATATCTCACTGAACCGAAGAAGTGGTAGTTAGAAGGGAGTTAGAGCTGCAAGCAGTTTGGTTTGGGAAATTAGACACGAAATCAAACTGCAAAGGCCTTCCAACAGGCTTGGAAAAGTGTGTTCTATATTTCTGCCAAACAGACTCCCCGGAGGTTTAGCTTTCAGAAGGAAGTTTAACTCTTAGGGTGGAAGCAGCAGAATGTGCCTCTCACATCTAGCCTGTAGGAATTCAGGTTGGCAAGTTCTATGGGGAGCCCATTGCTGCCTATGGTGGAAACGGCATGGGAGATTTCAGTTTCAAAATCTCTGTGAAAAAGCGTCAGAGAAGCTTCTCCGTTTAGAATCCAGCAAATCTCACTGAACCGAAGAAGTGGTAGTTAGAAGGGAGTTAGAGCTGCAAGCAGTTTGGTTTGGGAAATTAGATGCGAAATGACACTGCAAAGGCCTTCCAACAGGCTTGGAAAAGTGTGTTCTATATCTCTGCCAAACAAACTCCCCGGAGGTTGAGCTTTCAGAAGCAAGTTTAACTCTAAGGGAGGAAGCAGCAGAATGTGCCTCTCACATCTAGCCTGTAGGAATTCAGGTTGGCAAGTTCTATGGGGAAGCCCATTGCTGCCTATGGTGGAAACGGCATGGGAGATTTCAGTTTCAAAATCTCTCTGAAAAAGCGTCAGAGAAGCTTCTCCGTTTAGAATCCAGCATATCTCACTGAACCGAAGAAGTGGTAGTTAGAAGGGAGTTAGAGCTGCAAGCAGTTTGGTTTGGGAAATTAGACGCGAAATGAAACTGCAAATGCCTTCCAACAGGCTTGGAAAAGTGTGTTCTATATCTCTGCCAAACAAACTCCCCGGAGGTTGAGCTTTCAGAAGCTAGATTAACTCTAAGGGAGGAAGCAGCAGAATGTGCCTCTCACATCTAGCCTGTAGGAATTCAGGTTGCCAAGTTATATGGGGAAGCCCATTGGCGCCTTCGTTGGAAACGGGTTTGGAAATTTCAGTTTCAAAATCTCTGTGAAAAAGCGTCAGAGAAGCTTCTCCGTTTAGAATCCAGCATATCTCACTGAACCGAAGAAGTGGTAGTTAGAAGGGAGTTAGAGCTGCAAGCAGTTTGGTTTGGGAAATTAGATGCGAAATGACACTGCAAAGGCCTTCCAACAGGCTTGGAAAAAGTGTGTTCTATATCTCTGCCAAACAAACTCCCCGGAGGTTGAGCTTTCAGAAGCAAGCTTAACGCTTAGGGAGGAAGCAGCAGAATGTGCCTCTCACATCTAGCCTGTAGGAATTCAGGTTGGCAAGTTCTATGGGGAAGCCCATTGCTGCCTATGGTGGAAACGGCATGGGAGATTTCAGTTTCAAAATCTCTGTGAAAAAGCGTCAGAGAAGCTTCTCCTTTTAGAATCCAGCATATCTCACTGAACCGAAGAAGTGGTAGTTAGAAGGCAGTTAGAGCTGCAAGCAGTTTGGTTTGGGAAATTAGACGCGAAATGAAACTGCAAATGCCTTCCAACAGGCTTGGAAAAGTGTGTTCTATATCTCTGCCAAACAGACTCCCTGGACGTTGAGCTTTCAGAAGCTAGTTTAACTCTAAGGGAGGAAGCAGCAGAATGTGCCTCTCACATCTAGCCTTTAGGAATTCAGGTTGGCAAGTTCAATGGGGAAGCCCATTGCTGCCTATGGTGGAAACGGCATGGGAGATTTCAGTTTCAAAATCTCTGTGAAAAAGCGTCAGAGAAGCTTCTCCGTTTAGAATCCAGCATATCTAACTGAACCGAAGAAGTGGTAGTTAGAAGGGAGTTAGAGCTGCAAGCAGTTTGGTTTGGGAAATTAAATGCGAAATGACACTGCAAAGGCCTTCCTACAGGCTTGGAAAATTGTGTTCTATATCTCTGCCAAACAGACTCCCCGGAGGGTGAGCTTTCAGAAGCAAGTTTAACTCTAAGGGAGGAAGCAGCAGAATGTGCCTCATACATCTAGCCTGTAGGAATTCAGGTTGGCAAGTTCTATGGGGAAGCCCATTGGCGCCTTCGTTGGAAACGGGTTTGGAAATTTCAGTTTCAAAATCTCTGTGAAAAAGCGTCAGAGAAGCTTCTCCGTTTAGAATCCAGCATATCTCACTGAACCGAAGAAGTGTTAGTTAGAAGGGAGTTAGAGCTGCAAGCAGTTTGATTTGGGAAATTAGACGCGAAATGAAACTGCAAATGCCTTCCAACAGGCTTGGAAAAGTGTGTTCTATATCTCTGCCAAACAGACTCCCCGGAGGTTGAGCTTTCAGAAGCAAGTTTAACTCTAAGGGAGGAAGCAGCAGAATGTGCCTCTCACATCTAGCCTGTAGGAATTCAGGTTGGCAAGTTCTATGGGGAAGCCCATTGCTACCTATGGTGAAAACGGCATGGGAGATTTCAGTTTCAAAATCTCTGTGAAAAAGCGTCAAAGAAGCTTCTCCGTTTAGAATCCAGCATATCTCACTGAACCGAAGAAGTGGTAGTTAGAAGGGAGTTAGAGCTGCAAGCAGTTTGTTTTGGGAAATTAGACGCGAAATGAAACTGCAAATGCCTTAAAACAGGCTTGGAAAAGTGTGTTCTATATCTCTGCCAAACAGACTCCCCGGAGGTTGAGCTTTCAGAAGGAAGTTTAACTCTTAGGGTGGAAGCAGCAGAATGTGCCTCTCACATCTAGCCTGTAGGAATTCAGGTTGGCAAGTTCTATGGGGAAGCCCTTTGGCGCCTTCGTTGCAAACGGGTTTGGAAATTTCAGTTTCAAAATCTCTGTGAAAAAGCGTCAGAGAAGCTTCGCCGTTTAGAATCCAGCATATCTCACTGAACCGAAGAAGTGGTAGTTAGAAGGGAGTTAGAGCTGCAAGCAGTTTGGTTTGGGAAATTAGACACGAAATCAAACTGCCAAGGCCTTCCAACAGGCTTGGAAAAGTGTGTTCTATATTTCTGCCAAACAGACTCCCCGGAGGTTTAGCTTTCAGAAGGAAGTTTAACTCTTAGGGTGGAAGCAGCAGAATGTGCCTCTCACATCTAGCCTGTAGGAATTCAGGTTGGCAAGTTCTATGGGGAAGCCCATTGCTGCCTATGGTGGAAACGGCATGGGAGATTTCAGTTTCAAAATCTCTGTGAAAAAGCGTCAGAGAAGCTTCTCCGTTTAGAATCCAGCATATCTCACTGAACCGAAGAAGTGGTAGTTAGAAGGGAGTTAGAGCTGCAAGCAGTTTGGTTTGGGAAATTAGACGCGAAATGAAACTGCAAATGCCTTCCAACAGGCTTGGAAAAGTGTGTTCTATATCTCTGCCAAACAGACTCCCCGGAGGTTGAGCTTTCAGAAGCAAGTTTAACTCTAAGGGAGGAAGCAGCAGAATGTGCCTCTCACATCTAGCCTGTAGGATTTCAGGTTGGCAAGTTCTATGGGGAAGCCCATTGCTGCCTATGGTGGAAACGGCATGGGAGATTTCAGTTTCAAAATCTCTGTGAAAAAGCGTCAGAGAAGCTTCTCCGTTTAGAATCCAGCATATCTCACTGAACCGAAGAAGTGGTAGTTAGAAGGGAGTTAGAGCTGCAAGCAGTTTGGTTTGGGAAATTAGACGCGAAATGAAACTGCAAATGCCTTCCAACAGGCTTGGAAAAGTGTGTTCTATATCTCTGCCAAACAGAGTCCCCGGAGGTTGAGCTTTCAGAAGCTAGTTTAACTCTAAGGGAGGAAGCAGCAGAATGTGCCTCTCACATCTAGCCTGTAGGAATTCAGGTTGGCAAGTTCTATGGGGAAGCCGTTTGGCGCCTTCGTTGCAAACGGGTTTGGAAATTTCAGTTTCAAAATCTCTGTGAAAAAGCGTCAGAGAAGCTTCCCCGTTTAGAATCCAGCATATCTCACTGAACCGAAGAAGTGGTAGTTAGAAGGGAGTTAGAGCTGCAAGCAGTTTGGTTTGGGAAATTAGACGAGAAATCAAACTGCCAAGGCCTTCCAACAGGCTTGGAAAAGTGTGTTCTATATTTCTGCCAAACAGACTCCCCGGAGGTTTAGCTTTCAGAAGGAAGTTTAACTCTTAGGGTGGAAGCAGCAGAATGTGCCTCTCACATCTAGCCTGTAGGAATTCAGGTTGGCAAGTTCTATGGGGAAGCCCATTGCTGCCTATGGTGGAAACGGCATGGGAGATTTCAGTTTCAAAATCTCTGTGAAAAAGCGTCAGAGAAGCTTCTCCGTTTAGAATCCAGCATATCTCACTGAACCGAAGAAGTGGTAGTTAGAAGGGAGTTAGAGCTGCAAGCAGTTTGGTTTGGGAAATTAGACGCGAAATGAAACTGCAAATGCCTTCCAACAGGCTTGGAAAAGTGTGTTCTATATCTCTGCCAAACAGACTCCCCGGAGGTTGAGCTTTCAGAAGCAAGTTTAACTCTAAGGGAGGAAGCAGCAGAATGTGCCTCTCACATCTAGCCTGTAGGATTTCAGGTTGGCAAGTTCTATGGGGAAGCCCATTGCTGCCTATGGTGGAAACGGCATGGGAGATTTCAGTTTCAAAATCTCTGTGAAAAAGCGTCAGAGAAGCTTCTCCGTTTAGAATCCAGCATATCTCACTGAACCGAAGAAGTGGTAGTTAGAAGGGAGTTAGAGCTGCAAGCAGTTTGGTTTGGGAAATTAGACGCGAAATGAAACTGCAAATGCCTTCCAACAGGCTTGGAAAAGTGTGTTCTATATCTCTGCCAAACAGAGTCCCCGGAGGTTGAGCTTTCAGAAGCAAGTTTAACTCTAAGGGAGGAAGCAGCAGAATGTGCCTCTCACATCTAGCCTGTAGGAATTCAGGTTGGCAAGTTCTATGGGGAAGCCCTTTGGCGCCTTCGTTGCAAACGGGTTTGGAAATTTCAGTTTCAAAATCTCTGTGAAAAAGCGTCAGAGAAGCTTCCCCGTTTAGAATCCAGCATATCTCACTGAACCGAAGAAGTGGTAGTTAGAAGGGAGTTAGAGCTGCAAGCAGTTTGGTTTGGGAAATTAGACGCGAAATCAAACTGCAAAGGCCTTCCAACAGGCTTGGAAAAGTGTGTTCTATATTTCTGCCAAACAGATTCCCCGGAGGTTGAGCTTTCAGAAGGAAGTTTAACTCTTAGGGTGGAAGCAGCAGAATGTGCCTCTCACATCTAGCCTGTAGGAATTCAGGTTGGCAAGTTCTATGGGGAAGCCCATTGCTGCCTATGGTGGAAACGGCATGGGAGATTTCAGTTTCAAAATCTCTGTGAAAAAGCGTCAGAGAAGCTTCTCCGTTTAGAATCCAGCATATCTCACTGAACCGAAGAAGTGGTAGTTAGAAGGGAGTTAGAGCTGCAAGCAGTTTGGTTTGGGAAATTAGACGCGAAATGAAACTGCAAATGCCTTCCAACAGGCTTGGAAAAGTGTGTTCTATATCTCTGCCAAACAGACTCCCCGGAGGTTGAGCTTTCAGAAGCTAGTTTAACTCTAAGGGAGGAAGCAGCAGAATGTGCCTCTCACATCTAGCCTGTAGGAATTCAGGTTGGCAAGTTCTATGGGGAAGCCCTTTGGCGCCTTCGTTGCAAACGGGTTTGGAAATTTCAGTTTCAAAATCTCTGTGAAAAAGCGTCAGAGAAGCTTCGCCGTTTAGAATCCAGCATATCTCACTGAACCGAAGAAGTGGTAGTTAGAAGGGAGTTAGAGCTGCAAGCAGTTTGGTTTGGGAAATTAGACGCGAAATGAAACTGCAAATGCCTTCCAACAGGCTTGGAAAAGTGTGTTCTATATCTCTGCCAAACAGACTCCCTGGACGTTGAGCTTTCAGAAGCTAGTTTAACTCTAAGGGAGGAAGCAGCAGAATGTGCCTCTCACATCTAGCCTTTAGGAATTCAGGTTGGCAAGTTCAATGGGGAAGCCCATTGCTGCCTAAGGTGGAAACGGCATGGGAGATTTCAGTTTCAAAATCTCTGTGAAAAAGCGTCAGAGAAGCTTCTCCGTTTAGAATCCAGCATATCTCACTGAACCGAAGAAGTGGTAGTTAGAAGGGAGTTAGAGCTGCAAGCAGTTTGGTTTGGGAAATTAGATGCGAAATGACACTGCAAAGGCCTTCCTACAGGCTTGGAAAATTGTGTTCTATATCTCTGCCAAACAGACTCCCCGGAGGGTGAGCTTTCAGAAGCAAGTTTAACTCTAAGGGAGGAAGCAGCAGAATGTGCCTCATACATCTAGCCTGTAGGAATTCAGGTTGGCAAGTTCTATGGGGAAGCCCATTGGCGCCTTCGTTGGAAACGGGTTTGGAAATTTCAGTTTCAAAATCTCTGTGAAAAAGCGTCAGAGAAGCTTCTCCGTTTAGAATCCAGCATATCTCACTGAACCGAAGAAGTGTTAGTTAGAAGGGAGTTAGAGCTGCAAGCAGTTTGATTTGGGAAATTAGACGCGAAATGAAACTGCAAATGCCTTCCAACAGGCTTGGAAAAGTGTGTTCTATATCTCTGCCAAACAGACTCCCCGGAGGTTGAGCTTTCAGAAGCAAGTTTAACTCTAAGGGAGGAAGCAGCAGAATGTGCCTCTCACATCTAGCCTGTAGGAATTCAGGTTGGCAAGTTCTATGGGGAAGCCCATTGCTACCTATGGTGAAAACGGCATGGGAGATTTCAGTTTCAAAATCTCTGTGAAAAAGCGTCAAAGAAGCTTCTCCGTTTAGAATCCAGCATATCTCACTGAACCGAAGAAGTGGTAGTTAGAAGGGAGTTAGAGCTGCAAGCAGTTTGTTTTGGGAAATTAGACGCGAAATGAAACTGCAAATGCCTTAAAACAGGCTTGGAAAAGTGTGTTCTATATCTCTGCCAAACAGACTCCCCGGAGGTTGAGCTTTCAGAAGGAAGTTTAACTCTTAGGGTGGAAGCAGCAGAATGTGCCTCTCACATCTAGCCTGTAGGAATTCAGGTTGGCAAGTTCTATGGGGAAGCCCATTGCTGCGTATGGTGGAAACGGCATGGGAGATTTCAGTTTCAAAATTTCTGTGAAAAAGCGTCAGAGAAGCTTCTCCGTTTAGAATCCAGCATATCTCACTGAACCGAAGAAGTGGTAGTTAGAAGGGAGTTAGAGCTGCAAGCAGTTTGGTTTGGGAAATTAGATGCGAAGTGACACTGCAAAGGCCTTCCAACAGGCTTGGAAAAGTATGTTCTATATCTCTGCCAAACAGAGTCCCCGGAGGTTGAGCTTTCAGAAGCAAGCTTAACGGTTAGGGAGGAAGCAGCAGAATGTGCCTCTCACATCTAGCCTGTAGGAATTCAGGTTGGCAAGTTCTATGGGGAAGCCCATTGCTGCCTATGGTGGAAACGGCATGGGAGATTTCAGTTTCAAAATCTCTGTGAAAAAGCGTCAGAGAAGCTTCTCCGTTTAGAATCCAGCATATCTCACTGAACCGAAGAAGTGGTAGTTAGAAGGGAGTTAGAGCTGCAAGCAGTTTGGTTTGGGAAATTAGACGCGAAATGAAACTGCAAATGCCTTCCAACAGGCTTGGAAAAGTGTGTTCTATATCTCTGCCAAACAGACTCCCCGGAGGTTGAGCTTTCAGAAGCAAGTTTAACTCTAAGGGAGGAAGCAGCAGAATGTGCCTCTCACATCTAGCCTGTAGGATTTCAGGTTGGCAAGTTCTATGGGGAAGCCCATTGCTGCCTATGGTGGAAACGGCATGGGAGATTTCAGTTTCAAAATCTCTGTGAAAAAGCGTCAGAGAAGCTTCTCCGTTTAGAATCCAGCATATCTCACTGAACCGAAGAAGTGGTAGTTAGAAGGGAGTTAGAGCTGCAAGCAGTTTGGTTTGGGAAATTAGATGCGAAATGACACTGCAAATGCCTTCCAACAGGCTTGGAAAAGTGTGTTCTATATCTCTGCCAAACAGACTCCCCGGAGGTTGAGCTTTCAGAACCAAGCTTAACTCTTAGGGAGGAAGCAGCAGAATGTGCCTCTCACATCTAGCCTGTAGGAATTCAGGTTGGCAAGTTCTATGGGGAAGCCCATTGCTGCCTATGGTGGAAACGGCATGGGAGATTTCAGTTTCAAAATCTCTGTGAAAAAGCGTCAGAGAAGCTTCTCCGTTTAGAATCCAGCATATCTCACTGAACCGAAGAAGTGGTAGTTAGAAGGGAGTTAGAGCTGCAAGCAGTTTGGTTTGGGAAATTAGACGCGAAATGAAACTGCAAATGCCTTCCAACAGGCTTGGAAAATTGTGTTCTATATCTCTGCCAAACAGACTCCCCGGAGGGTGAGCTTTCAGAAGCAAGTTTAACTCTAAGGGAGGAAGCAGCAGAATGTGCCTCTCACATCTAGCCTGTAGGAATTCAGGTTGGCAAGTTCTATGGGGAAGCCCATTGCTGCCTATGGTGGAAACGGCATGGGAGATTTCAGTTTCAAAATCTCTGTGAAAAAGCGTCAGAGAAGCTTCTCCGTTTAGAATCCAGCATATCTCACTGAACCGAAGAAGTGTTAGTTAGAAGGGAGTTAGAGCTGCAAGCAGTTTGGTTTGGGAAATTAGACGCGAAATGAAACTGCAAATGCCTTCCAACAGGCTTGGAAAATTGTGTTCTATATCTCTGCCAAACAGACTCCCCGGAGGTTGAGCTTTCAGAAGCTAGTTAAACTCTAAGGGAGGAAGCAGCAGAATGTGCCTCTCACATCTAGCCTGTAGGAATTCAGGTTGGCAAGTTCTATGGGGAAGCCCATTGCTGCCTATGGTGGAAACGGCATGGGAGATTTCAGTTTCAAAATCTCTGTGAAAAAGCGTCAGAGAAGCTTCTCCTTTTAGAATCCAGCATATCTCACTGAACCGAGGAAGTGGTAGTTAGAAGGCAGTTAGAGCTGCAAGCAGTTTGGTTTGGGAAATTAGACGCGAAATGAAACTGCAAATGCCTTCCAACAGGTTTGGAAAAGTGTGTTCTATATCTCTGCCAAACAGACTCCCTGGACGTTGAGCTTTCAGAAGCTAGTTTAACTCTAAGGGAGGAAGCAGCAGAATGTGCCTCTCACATCTAGCCTTTAGGAATTCAGGTTGGCAAGTTCTATGGGGAAGCCCATTGCTGCCTATGGTGGAAACGGCATGGGAGATTTCAGTTTCAAAATCTCTGTGAAAAAGCGTCAGAGAAGCTTCGCCGTTTAGAATCCAGCATATCTCACTGAACCGAAGAAGTGGTAGTTAGAAGGGAGTTAGAGCTGCAAGCAGTTTGGTTTGGGAAATTAGACACGAAATCAAACTGCAAAGGCCTTCCAACAGGCTTGGAAAAGTGTGTTCTATATTTCTGCCAAACAGACTCCCCGGAGGTTTAGCTTTCAGAAGGAAGTTTAACTCTTAGTGTGGAAGCAGCAGAATGTGCCTCTCACATCTAGCCTGTAGGAATTCAGGTTGGCAAGTTCTATGGGGAAGCCCATTGCTGCCTATGGTGGAAACGGCATGGGAGATTTCAGTTTCAAAATCTCTGTGAAAAAGCGTCAGAGAAGCTTCTCCGTTTAGAATCCAGCATATCTCACTGAACCGAAGAAGTGGTAGTTAGAAGGGAGTTAGAGCTGCAAGCAGTTTGGTTTGGGAAATTAGACGCGAAATGAAACTGCAAATGCCTTCCAACAGGCTTGGAAAAGTGTGTTCTATATCTCTGCCAAACAGACTCCCCGGAGGTTGAACTTTCAGAAGCTAGTTTAACTCTAAGGGAGGAAGCAGCAGAATGTGCCTCTCACATCTAGCCTGTAGGAATTCAGGTTGGCAAGTTCTATGGGGAAGCCCATTGCTGCCTATGGTGGAAACGGCAAGGGAGATTTCAGTTTCAAAATCTCTGTGAAAAAGCGTCAGAGAAGCTTCTCCGTTTAGAATCCAGCATATCTCACTGAACCGAAGAAGTGGTAGTTAGAAGGCAGTTAGGCCTGCAAGCAGTTTGGTTTGGGAAATTAGACGCGAAATGAAACTGCAAATGCCTTCCAACAGGCTTGGAAAAGTGTGTTCTATATCTCTGCCAAACAAACTCCCCGGAGGTTCAGCTTTCAGAAGCTAGTTTAACTCTAAGGGAGGAAGCAGCAGAATCTGCCTCTCACATCTAGCCTGTAGGAATTCAGGTTGGCAACTTCTATGGGGAAGCCCATTGCTGCCTATGGTGGAAACGGCATGGGAGATTTCAGTTTCAAAATCTCTGTGAAAAAGCGTCAGAGAAGCTTCTCCGTTTAGAATCCAGCATATCTCACTGAACCGAAGAAGTGGTAGTTAGAAGGGAGTTAGAGCTGCAAGCAGTTTGGTTTGGGAAATTAGACGCGAAATGAAACTGCAAATGCCTTCCAACAGGCTTGGAAAAGTGTGTTCTATATCTCTGCCAAACAGACTCCCCGGAGGTTGAGCTTTCAGAAGCTAGTTTAACTCTAAGGGAGGAAGCAGCAGAATGTGCCTCTCACATCTAGCCTGTAGGAATTCAGGTTGGCAAGTTCTATGGGGAAGCCCTTTGGCGCCTTCGTTGCAAACGGGTTTGGAAATTTCAGTTTCAAAATCTCTGTGAAAAAGCCTCAGAGAAGCTTCCCCGTTTAGAATCCAGCATATCTCACTGAACCGAAGAAGTGGTAGTTAGAAGGGAGTTAGAGCTGCAAGCAGTTTGGTTTGGGAAATTAGACACGAAATCAAACTGCAAAGGCCTTCCAACAGGCTTGGAAAAGTGTGTTCTATATTTCTGCCAAACAGACTCCCCGGAGGTTTAGCTTTCAGAAGGAAGTTTAACTCTTAGGGTGGAAGCAGCAGAATGTGCCTCTCACATCTAGCCTGTAGGAATTCAGGTTGGCAAGTTCTATGGGGAGCCCATTGCTGCCTATGGTGGAAACGGCATGGGAGATTTCAGTTTCAAAATCTCTGTGAAAAAGCGTCAGAGAAGCTTCTCCGTTTAGAATCCAGCAAATCTCACTGAACCGAAGAAGTGGTAGTTAGAAGGGAGTTAGAGCTGCAAGCAGTTTGGTTTGGGAAATTAGATGCGAAATGACACTGCAAAGGCCTTCCAACAGGCTTGGAAAAGTGTGTTCTATATCTCTGCCAAACAAACTCCCCGGAGGTTGAGCTTTCAGAAGCAAGTTTAACTCTAAGGGAGGAAGCAGCAGAATGTGCCTCTCACATCTAGCCTGTAGGAATTCAGGTTGGCAAGTTCTATGGGGAAGCCCATTGCTGCCTATGGTGGAAACGGCATGGGAGATTTCAGTTTCAAAATCTCTCTGAAAAAGCGTCAGAGAAGCTTCTCCGTTTAGAATCCAGCATATCTCACTGAACCGAAGAAGTGGTAGTTAGAAGGGAGTTAGAGCTGCAAGCAGTTTGGTTTGGGAAATTAGACGCGAAATGAAACTGCAAATGCCTTCCAACAGGCTTGGAAAAGTGTGTTCTATATCTCTGCCAAACAAACTCCCCGGAGGTTGAGCTTTCAGAAGCTAGATTAACTCTAAGGGAGGAAGCAGCAGAATGTGCCTCTCACATCTAGCCTGTAGGAATTCAGGTTGCCAAGTTATATGGGGAAGCCCATTGGCGCCTTCGTTGGAAACGGGTTTGGAAATTTCAGTTTCAAAATCTCTGTGAAAAAGCGTCAGAGAAGCTTCTCCGTTTAGAATCCAGCATATCTCACTGAACCGAAGAAGTGGTAGTTAGAAGGGAGTTAGAGCTGCAAGCAGTTTGGTTTGGGAAATTAGATGCGAAATGACACTGCAAAGGCCTTCCAACAGGCTTGGAAAAAGTGTGTTCTATATCTCTGCCAAACAAACTCCCCGGAGGTTGAGCTTTCAGAAGCAAGCTTAACGCTTAGGGAGGAAGCAGCAGAATGTGCCTCTCACATCTAGCCTGTAGGAATTCAGGTTGGCAAGTTCTATGGGGAAGCCCATTGCTGCCTATGGTGGAAACGGCATGGGAGATTTCAGTTTCAAAATCTCTGTGAAAAAGCGTCAGAGAAGCTTCTCCGTTTAGAATCCAGCATATCTCACTGAACCGAAGAAGTGGTAGTTAGAAGGGAGTTAGAGCTGCAAGCAGTTTGGTTTGGGAAATTAGACGCGAAATGAAACTGCAAATGCCTTCCAACAGGCTTGGAAAAGTGTGTTCTATATCTCTGCCAAACAAACTCCCCGGAGGTTGAGCTTTCAGAAGCAAGTTTAACTCTAAGGGAGGAAGCAGCAGAATGTGCCTCTCACATCTAGCCTTTAGGAATTCAGGTTGGCAAGTTCTATGGGGAAGCCCATTGCTGCCTATGGTGGAAACGGCATGGGAGATTTCAGTTTCAAAATCTCTGTGAAAAAGCGTCAGAGAAGCTTCTCCGTTTAGAATCCAGCATATCTCACTGAACCGAAGAAGTGGTAGTTAGAAGGGAGTTAGAGCTGCAAGTAGTTTGGTTTGGGAAATTAGATGCGAAATGACACTGCAAAGGCCTTCCAACAGGCTTGGAAAAGTGTGTTCTATATCTCTGCCAAACAGAGTCCCCGGAGGTTGAGCTTTCAGAAGCAAGCTTAACTGTTAGGGAGGAAGCAGCAGAATGTGCCTCTCACATCTAGCCTGTAGGAATTCAGGTTGGCAAGTTCTATGGGGAAGCCCATTGCTGCCTATGGTGGAAACGGCATGGGAGATTTCAGTTTCAAAATCTCTGTGAAAAAGCGTCAGAGAAGCTTCTCCGTTTAGAATCCAGCATATCTCACTGAACCGAAGAAGTGGTAGTTAGAAGGGAGTTAGAGCTGCAAGCAGTTTGGTTTGGGAAATTAGACGCGAAATGAAACTGCAAATGCCTTCCAACAGGCTTGGAAAAGTGTGTTCTATATCTCTGCCAAACAGAGTCCCCGGAGGTTGAGCTTTCAGAAGCTAGTTTAACTCTAAGGGAGAAAGCAGCAGAATGTGCCTCTCACATCTAGCCTGTAGGAATTCAGGTTGGCAAGTTCTATGGGGAAGCCCATTGGCGCCTTC
Source organism: Cynocephalus volans (assembly GCF_027409185.1). Classification (NCBI taxonomy): domain Eukaryota; kingdom Metazoa; phylum Chordata; class Mammalia; order Dermoptera; family Cynocephalidae; genus Cynocephalus; species Cynocephalus volans. Next base: position 1,605,292 of record NW_026902468.1, read on the forward strand.
GTTGGAAACGGGTTTGGAAATTTCAGTTTCAAAATCTCTGTGAAAAAGCGTCAGAGAAGCTTGTCCGTTTAGAATCCAGCATATCTCACTGAACCGAAGAAGTGGTAGTTAGAAGGGAGTTAGAGCTGCAAGCAGTTTGGTTTGGGAAATTAGATGCGAAATGACACTGCAAAGGCCTTTCAACAGGCTTGGAAAAGTGTGTTCTATATCTCTGCCAAACAGACTCCCCGGAGGTTGAGCTTTCAGAAGCAAGCTTAACTCTTAGGGAGGAAGCAGCAGAATGTGCCTCTCACATCTAGCCTGTAGGAATTCAGGTTGGCAAGTTCTATGGGGAAGCCCATTGCTGCCTATGGTGGAAACGGCATGGGAGATTTCAGTTTCAAAATCTCTGTGAAAAAGCGTCAGAGAAGCTTCTCCTTTTAGAATCCAGCATATCTCACTGAACCGAAGAAGTGGTAGTTAGAAGGCAGTTAGAGCTGCAAGCAGTTTGGTTTGGGAAATTAGACGCGAAATGAAACTGCAAATGCCTTCCAACAGGCTTGGAAAAGTGTGTTCTATATCTCTGCCAAACAGACTCCCTGGACGTTGAGCTTTCAGAAGCTAGTTTAACTCTAAGGGAGGAAGCAGCAGAATGTGCCTCTCACATCTAGCCTTTAGGAATTCAGGTTGGCAAGTTCAATGGGGAAGCCCATTGCTGCCTATGGTGGAAACGGCATGGGAGATTTCAGTTTCAAAATCTCTGTGAAAAAGCGTCAGAGAAGCTTCTCCGTTTAGAATCCAGCATATCTCACTGAACCGAAGAAGTGGTAGTTAGAAGGGAGTTAGAGCTGCAAGCAGTTTGGTTTGGGAAATTAAATGCGAAATGACACTGCAAAGGCCTTCCTACAGGCTTGGAAAATTGTGTTCTATATCTCTGCCAAACAGACTCCCCGGAGGGTGAGCTTTCAGAAGCAAGTTTAACTCTAAGGGAGGAAGCAGCAGAATGTGCCTCATACATCTAGCCTGTAGGAATTCAGGTTGGCAAGTTCTATGGGGAAGCCCATTGGCGCCTTCGTTGGAAACGGGTTTGGAAATTTCAGTTTCAAAATCTCTGTGAAAAAGCGTCAGAGAAGCTTCTCCGTTTAGAATCCAGCATATCTCACTGAACCGAAGAAGTGTTAGTTAGAAGGGAGTTAGAGCTGCAAGCAGTTTGATTTGGGAAATTAGACGCGAAATGAAACTGCAAATGCCTTCCAACAGGCTTGGAAAAGTGTGTTCTATATCTCTGCCAAACAGACTCCCCGGAGGTTGAGCTTTCAGAAGCAAGTTTAACTCTAAGGGAGGAAGCAGCAGAATGTGCCTCTCACATCTAGCCTGTAGGAATTCAGGTTGGCAAGTTCTATGGGGAAGCCCATTGCTACCTATGGTGAAAACGGCATGGGAGATTTCAGTTTCAAAATCTCTGTGAAAAAGCGTCAAAGAAGCTTCTCCGTTTAGAATCCAGCATATCTCACTGAACCGAAGAAGTGGTAGTTAGAAGGGAGTTAGAGCTGCAAGCAGTTTGTTTTGGGAAATTAGACGCGAAATGAAACTGCAAATGCCTTAAAACAGGCTTGGAAAAGTGTGTTCTATATCTCTGCCAAACAGACTCCCCGGAGGTTGAGCTTTCAGAAGGAAGTTTAACTCTTAGGGTGGAAGCAGCAGAATGTGCCTCTCACATCTAGCCTTTAGGAATTCAGGTTGGCAAGTTCTATGGGGAAGCCCATTGCTGCCTATGGTGGAAACGGCATGGGAGATTTCAGTTTCAAAATCTCTGTGAAAAAGCGTCAGAGAAGCTTCTCCGTTTAGAATCCAGCATATCTCACTGAACCGAAGAAGTGGTAGTTAGAAGGGAGTTAGAGCTGCAAGCAGTTTGGTTTGGGAAATTAGACGCGAAATGAAACTGCAAATGCCTTCCAACAGGCTTGGAAAAGTGTGTTCTATATCTCTGCCAAACAGACTCCCCGGAGGTTGAGCTTTCAGAAGCTAGTTTAACTCTAAGGGAGGAAGCAGCAGAATGTGCCTCTCACATCTAGCCTGTAGGAATTCAGGTTGGCAAGTTCTATGGGGAAGCCCTTTGGCGCCTTCGTTGCAAACGGGTTTGGAAATTTCAGTTTCAAAATCTCTGTGAAAAAGCGTCAGAGAAGCTTCGCCGTTTAGAATCCAGCATATCTCACTGAACCGAAGAAGTGGTAGTTAGAAGGGAGTTAGAGCTGCAAGCAGTTTGGTTTGGGAAATTAGACACGAAATCAAACTGCCAAGGCCTTCCAACAGGCTTGGAAAAGTGTGTTCTATATTTCTGCCAAACAGACTCCCCGGAGGTTTAGCTTTCAGAAGGAAGTTTAACTCTTAGGGTGGAAGCAGCAGAATGTGCCTCTCACATCTAGCCTGTAGGAATTCAGGTTGGCAAGTTCTATGGGGAAGCCCATTGCTGCCTATGGTGGAAACGGCATGGGAGATTTCAGTTTCAAAATCTCTGTGAAAAAGCGTCAGAGAAGCTTCTCCGTTTAGAATCCAGCATATCTCACTGAACCGAAGAAGTGGTAGTGAGAAGGGAGTTAGAGCTGCAAGCAGTTTGGTTTGGGAAATTAGACGCGAAATGAAACTGCAAATGCCTTCCAACAGGCTTGGAAAAGTGTGTTCTATATCTCTGCCAAACAGACTCCCCGGAGGTTGAGCTTTCAGAAGCAAGTTTAACTCTAAGGGAGGAAGCAGCAGAATGTGCCTCTCACATCTAGCCTGTAGGATTTCAGGTTGGCAAGTTCTATGGGGAAGCCCATTGCTGCCTATGGTGGAAACGGCATGGGAGATTTCAGTTTCAAAATCTCTGTGAAAAAGCGTCAGAGAAGCTTCTCCGTTTAGAATCCAGCATATCTCACTGAACCGAAGAAGTGGTAGTTAGAAGGGAGTTAGAGCTGCAAGCAGTTTGGTTTGGGAAATTAGACGCGAAATGAAACTGCAAATGCCTTCCAACAGGCTTGGAAAAGTGTGTTCTATATCTCTGCCAAACAGAGTCCCCGGAGGTTGAGCTTTCAGAAGCTAGTTTAACTCTAAGGGAGGAAGCAGCAGAATGTGCCTCTCACATCTAGCCTGTAGGAATTCAGGTTGGCAAGTTCTATGGGGAAGCCCTTTGGCGCCTTCGTTGCAAACGGGTTTGGAAATTTCAGTTTCAAAATCTCTGTGAAAAAGCGTCAGAGAAGCTTCCCCGTTTAGAATCCAGCATATCTCACTGAACCGAAGAAGTGGTAGTTAGAAGGGAGTTAGAGCTGCAAGCAGTTTGGTTTGGGAAATTAGACGAGAAATCAAACTGCAAAGGCCTTCCAACAGGCTTGGAAAAGTGTGTTCTATATTTCTGCCAAACAGACTCCCCGGAGGTTGAGCTTTCAGAAGGAAGTTTAACTCTTAGGGTGGAAGCAGCAGAATGTGCCTCTCACATCTAGCCTGTAGGAATTCAGGTTGGCAAGTTCTATGGGGAAGCCCATTGCTGCCTATGGTGGAAACGGCATGGGAGATTTCAGTTTCAAAATCTCTGTGAAAAAGCGTCAGAGAAGCTTCTCCGTTTAGAATCCAGCATATCTCACTGAACCGAAGAAGTGGTAGTTAGAAGGGAGTTAGAGCTGCAAGCAGTTTGGTTTGGGAAATTAGACGCGAAATGAAACTGCAAATGCCTTCCAACAGGCTTGGAAAAGTGTGTTCTATATCTCTGCCAAACAGACTCCCCGGAGGTTGAGCTTTCAGAAGCTAGTTTAACTCTAAGGGAGGAAGCAGCAGAATGTGCCTCTCACATCTAGCCTGTAGGAATTCAGGTTGGCAAGTTCTATGGGGAAGCCCTTTGGCGCCTTCGTTGCAAACGGGTTTGGAAATTTCAGTTTCAAAATCTCTGTGAAAAAGCGTCAGAGAAGCTTCGCCGTTTAGAATCCAGCATATCTCACTGAACCGAAGAAGTGGTAGTTAGAAGGGAGTTAGAGCTGCAAGCAGTTTGGTTTGGGAAATTAGACACGAAATCAAACTGCCAAGGCCTTCCAACAGGCTTGGAAAAGTGTGTTCTATATTTCTGCCAAACAGACTCCCCGGAGGTTTAGCTTTCAGAAGGAAGTTTAACTCTTAGGGTGAAGCAGCAGAATGTGCCTCACACATCTAGCCTGTAGGAATTCAGGTTGGCAAGTTCTATGGGGAAGCCCATTGCTGCCTATGGTGGAAACGGCATGGGAGATTTCAGTTTCAAAATCTCTGTGAAAAAGCGTCAGAGAAGCTTCTCCGTTTAGAATCCAGCATATCTCACTGAACCGAAGAAGTGGTAGTTAGAAGGGAGTTAGAGCTGCAAGCAGTTTGGTTTGGGAAATTAGACGCGAAATGAAACTGCAAATGCCTTCCAACAGGCTTGGAAAAGTGTGTTCTATATCTCTGCCAAACAGACTCCCCGGAGGTTGAGCTTTCAGAAGCAAGTTTAACTCTAAGGGAGGAAGCAGCAGAATGTGCCTCTCACATCTAGCCTGTAGGATTTCAGGTTGGCAAGTTCTATGGGGAAGCCCATTGCTGCCTATGGTGGAAACGGCATGGGAGATTTCAGTTTCAAAATCTCTGTGAAAAAGCGTCAGAGAAGCTTCTCCGTTTAGAATCCAGCATATCTCACTGAACCGAAGAAGTGGTAGTTAGAAGGGAGTTAGAGCTGCAAGCAGTTTGGTTTGGGAAATTAGACGCGAAATGAAACTGCAAATGCCTTCCAACAGGCTTGGAAAAGTGTGTTCTATATCTCTGCCAAACAGAGTCCCCGGAGGTTGAGCTTTCAGAAGCTAGTTTAACTCTAAGGGAGGAAGCAGCAGAATGTGCCTCTCACATCTAGCCTGTAGGAATTCAGGTTGGCAAGTTCTATGGGGAAGCCCTTTGGCGCCTTCGTTGCAAACGGGTTTGGAAATTTCAGTTTCAAAATCTCTGTGAAAAAGCGTCAGAGAAGCTTCCCCGTTTAGAATCCAGCATATCTCACTGAACCGAAGAAGTGGTAGTTAGAAGGGAGTTAGAGCTGCAAGCAGTTTGGTTTGGGAAATTAGACGAGAAATCAAACTGCAAAGGCCTTCCAACAGGCTTGGAAAAGTGTGTTCTATATTTCTGCCAAACAGACTCCCCGGAGGTTGAGCTTTCAGAAGGAAGTTTAACTCTTAGGGTGGAAGCAGCAGAATGTGCCTCTCACATCTAGCCTGTAGGAATTCAGGTTGGCAAGTTCTATGGGGAAGCCCATTGCTGCCTATGGTGGAAACGGCATGGGAGATTTCAGTTTCAAAATCTCTGTGAAAAAGCGTCAGAGAAGCTTCTCCGTTTAGAATCCAGCATATCTCACTGAACCGAAGAAGTGGTAGTTAGAAGGGAGTTAGAGCTGCAAGCAGTTTGGTTTGGGAAATTAGACGCGAAATGAAACTGCAAATGCCTTCCAACAGGCTTGGAAAAGTGTGTTCTATATCTCTGCCAAACAGAGTCCCCGGAGGTTGAGCTTTCAGAAGCTAGTTTAACTCTAAGGGAGGAAGCAGCAGAATGTGCCTCTCACATCTAGCCTGTAGGAATTCAGGTTGGCAAGTTCTATGGGGAAGCCCTTTGGCGCCTTCGTTGCAAACGGGTTTGGAAATTTCAGTTTCAAAATCTCTGTGAAAAAGCGTCAGAGAAGCTTCCCCGTTTAGAATCCAGCATATCTCACTGAACCGAAGAAGTGGTAGTTAGAAGGGAGTTAGAGCTGCAAGCAGTTTGGTTTGGGAAATTAGACGCGAAATCAAACTGCAAAGGCCTTCCAACAGGCTTGGAAAAGTGTGTTCTATATTTCTGCCAAACAGATTCCCCGGAGGTTGAGCTTTCAGAAGGAAGTTTAACTCTTAGGGTGGAAGCAGCAGAATGTGCCTCTCACATCTAGCCTGTAGGAATTCAGGTTGGCAAGTTCTATGGGGAAGCCCATTGCTGCCTATGGTGGAAACGGCATGGGAGATTTCAGTTTCAAAATCTCTGTGAAAAAGCGTCAGAGAAGCTTCTCCGTTTAGAATCCAGCATATCTCACTGAACCGAAGAAGTGGTAGTTAGAAGGGAGTTAGAGCTGCAAGCAGTTTGGTTTGGGAAATTAGACGCGAAATGAAACTGCAAATGCCTTCCAACAGGCTTGGAAAAGTGTGTTCTATATCTCTGCCAAACAGACTCCCCGGAGGTTGAGCTTTCAGAAGCTAGTTTAACTCTAAGGGAGGAAGCAGCAGAATGTGCCTCTCACATCTAGCCTGTAGGAATTCAGGTTGGCAAGTTCTATGGGGAAGCCCTTTGGCGCCTTCGTTGCAAACGGGTTTGGAAATTTCAGTTTCAAAATCTCTGTGAAAAAGCGTCAGAGAAGCTTCGCCGTTTAGAATCCAGCATATCTCACTGAACCGAAGAAGTGGTAGTTAGAAGGGAGTTAGAGCTGCAAGCAGTTTGGTTTGGGAAATTAGACACGAAATCAAACTGCCAAGGCCTTCCAACAGGCTTGGAAAAGTGTGTTCTATATTTCTGCCAAACAGACTCCCCGGAGGTTTAGCTTTCAGAAGGAAGTTTAACTCTTAGGGTGGAAGCAGCAGAATGTGCCTCTCACATCTAGCCTGTAGGAATTCAGGTTGGCAAGTTCTATGGGGAAGCCCATTGCTGCCTATGGTGGAAACGGCATGGGAGATTTCAGTTTCAAAATCTCTGTGAAAAAGCGTCAGAGAAGCTTCTCCGTTTAGAATCCAGCATATCTCACTGAACCAAAGAAGTGGTAGTTAGAAGGGAGTTAGAGCTGCAAGCAGTTTGGTTTGGGAAATTAGACGCGAAATGAAACTGCAAATGCCTTCCAACAGGCTTGGAAAAGTGTGTTCTATATCTCTGCCAAACAGACTCCCCGGAGGTTGAGCTTTCAGAAGCAAGTTTAACTCTAAGGGAGGAAGCAGCAGAATGTGCCTCTCACATCTAGCCTGTAGGATTTCAGGTTGGAAAGTTCTATGGGGAAGCCCATTGCTGCCTATGGTGGAAACGGCATGGGAGATTTCAGTTTCAAAATCTCTGTGAAAAAGCGTCAGAGAAGCTTCTCCGTTTAGAATCCAGCATATCTCACTGAACCGAAGAAGTGGTAGTTAGAAGGGAGTTAGAGCTGCAAGCAGTTTGGTTTGGGAAATTAGATGCGAAATGACACTGCAAAGGCCTTCCAACAGGCTTGGAAAAGTGTGTTCTATATCTCTGCCAAACAGACTCCCCGGAGGTTGAGCTTTCAGAAGCAAGTTTAACTCTAAGGGAGGAAGCAGCAGAATGTGCCTCTCACATCTAGACTGTAGGAATTCAGGTTGGCAAGTTCTATGGGGAATCCCATTGGCGCCTTCGTTGGAAACGGGTTTGGAAATTTCAGTTTCAAAATCTCTGTGAAAAAGCGTCAGAGAAGCTTCCCCGTTTAGAATCCAGCATATCTCACTGAACCGAAGAAGTGGTAGTTAGAAGGGAGTTAGAGCTGCAAGCAGTTTGGTTTGGGAAATTAGACGCGAAATCAAACTTCAAAAGCCTTCCAACAGGCTTGGAAAAGTGTGTTCTATATTTCTGCCAAACAGACTCCCCGGAGGTTGAGCTTTCAGAAGGAAGTTTAACTCTTAGGGTGGAAGCAGCAGAATGTGCCTCTCACATCTAGCCTGTAGGAATTCAGGTTGGCAAGTTCTATGGGGAAGCCCATTGCTGCCTATGGTGGAAACGGCATGGGAGATTTCAGTTTCAAAATCTCTGTGAAAAAGCGTCAGAGAAGCTTCCCCGTTTAGAATCCAGCATATCTCACTGAACCGAAGAAGTGGTAGTTAGAAGGGAGTTAGAGCTGCAAGCAGTTTGGTTTGGGAAATTAGACGCGAAATCAAACTGCAAAGGCCTTCCAACAGGCTTGGAAAAGTGTGTTCTATATTTCTGCCAAACAGACTCCCCGGAGGTTGAGCTTTCAGAAGGAAGTTTAACTCTTAGGGTGGAAGCAGCAGAATGTGCCTCTCACATCTAGCCTGTAGGAATTCAGGTTGGCAAGTTCTATGGGGAAGCCCATTGCTGCCTATGGTGGAAACGGCATGGGAGATTTCAGTTTCAAAATCTCTGTGAAAAAGCGTCAGAGAAGCTTCTCCGTTTAGAATCCAGCATATCTCACTGAACCGAAGAAGTGGTAGTTAGAAGGGAGTTAGAGCTGCAAGCAGTTTGGTTTGGGAAATTAGACGCGAAATGAAACTGCAAATGCCTTCCAACAGGCTTGGAAAAGTGTGTTCTATATCTCTGCCAAACAGACTCCCCAGAGGTTGAGCTTTCAGAAGGAAGTTTAACTCTTAGGGTGGAAGCAGCAGAATGTGCCTCTCACATCTAGCCTGTAGGAATTCAGGTTGGCAAGTTCTATGGGGAAGCCCTTTGGCGCCTTCGTTGCAAACGGGTTTGGAAATTTCAGTTTCAAAATCTCTGTGAAAAAGCGTCAGAGAAGCTTCCCCGTTTAGAATCCAGCATATCTCACTGAACCGAAGAAGTGGTAGTTAGAAGGGAGTTAGAGCTGCAAGCAGTTTGGTTTGGGAAATTAGACGCGAAATGAAACTGCAAATGCCTTCCAACAGGCTTGGAAAAGTGTGTTCTATATCTCTGCCAAACAGAGTCCCCGGAGGTTGAGCTTTCAGAAGCTAGTTTAACTCTAAGGGAGGAAGCAGCAGAATGTGCCTCTCACATCTAGCCTGTAGGATTTCAGGTTGGCAAGTTCTATGGGGAAGCCCATTGCTGCCTATGGTGGAAACGGCATGGGAGATTTCAGTTTCAAAATCTCTGTGAAAAAGCGTCAGAGAAGCTTCTCCGTTTAGAATCCAGCATATCTCACTGAACCGAAGAAGTGGTAGTTAGAAGGGAGTTAGAGCTGCAAGCAGTTTGGTTTGGGAAATTAGACGCGAAATGAAACTGCAAATGCCTTCCAACAGGCTTGGAAAAGTGTGTTCTATATCTCTGCCAAACAGAGTCCCCGGAGGTTGAGCTTTCAGAAGCTAGTTTAACTCTAAGGGAGGAAGCAGCAGAATGTGCCTCTCACATCTAGCCTGTAGGAATTCAGGTTGGCAAGTTCTATGGGGAAGCCCTTTGGCGCCTTCGTTGCAAACGGGTTTGGAAATTTCAGTTTCAAAATCTCTGTGAAAAAGCGTCAGAGAAGCTTCCCCGTTTAGAATCCAGCATATCTCACTGAACCGAAGAAGTGGTAGTTAGAAGGGAGTTAGAGCTGCAAGCAGTTTGGTTTGGGAAATTAGACACGAAATCAAACTGCAAAGGCCTTCCAACAGGCTTGGAAAAGTGTGTTCTATATTTCTGCCAAACAGACTCCCCGGAGGTTTAGCTTTCAGAAGGAAGTTTAACTCTTAGGGTGGAAGCAGCAGAATGTGCCTCTCACATCTAGCCTGTAGGAATTCAGGTTGGCAAGTTCTATGGGGAGCCCATTGCTGCCTATGGTGGAAACGGCATGGGAGATTTCAGTTTCAAAATCTCTGTGAAAAAGCGTCAGAGAAGCTTCTCCGTTTAGAATCCAGCATATCTCACTGAACCGAAGAAGTGGTAGTTAGAAGGGAGTTAGAGCTGCAAGCAGTTTGGTTTGGGAAATTAGATGCGAAATGACACTGCAAAGGCCTTCCAACAGGCTTGGAAAAGTGTGTTCTATATCTCTGCCAAACAAACTCCCCGGAGGTTGAGCTTTCAGAAGCAAGTTTAACTCTAAGGGAGGAAGCAGCAGAATGTGCCTCTCACATCTAGCCTTTAGGAATTCAGGTTGGCAAGTTCTATGGGGAAGCCCATTGCTGCCTATGGTGGAAACGGCATGGGAGATTTCAGTTTCAAAATCTCTGTGAAAAAGCGTCAGAGAAGCTTCTCCGTTTAGAATCCAGCATATCTCACTGAACCGAAGAAGTGGTAGTTAGAAGGGAGTTAGAGCTGCAAGCAGTTTGGTTTGGGAAATTAGACGCGAAATGAAACTGCAAATGCCTTCCAACAGGCTTGGAAAAGTGTGTTCTATATCTCTGCCAAACAAACTCCCCGGAGGTTGAGCTTTCAGAAGCTAGTTTAACTCTAAGGGAGGAAGCAGCAGAATGTGCCTCTCACATCTAGCCTGTAGGAATTCAGGTTGCCAAGTTCTATGGGGAAGCCCATTGGCGCCTTCGTTGGAAACGGGTTTGGAAATTTCAGTTTCAAAATCTCTGTGAAAAAGCGTCAGAGAAGCTTCTCCGTTTAGAATCCAGCATATCTCACTGAACCGAAGAAGTGGTAGTTAGAAGGGAGTTAGAGCTGCAAGCAGTTTGGTTTGGGAAATTAGATGCGAAATGACACTGCAAAGGCCTTCCAACAGGCTTGGAAAAAGTGTGTTCTATATCTCTGCCAAACAAACTCCCCGGAGGTTGAGCTTTCAGAAGCAAGCTTAACGCTTAGGGAGGAAGCAGCAGAATGTGCCTCTCACATCTAGCCTGTAGGAATTCAGGTTGGCAAGTTCTATGGGGAAGCCCATTGCTGCCTATGGTGGAAACGGCATGGGAGATTTCAGTTTCAAAATCTCTGTGAAAAAGCGTCAGAGAAGCTTCTCCGTTTAGAATCCAGCATATCTCACTGAACCGAAGAAGTGGTAGTTAGAAGGGAGTTAGAGCTGCAAGCAGTTTGGTTTGGGAAATTAGACGCGAAATGAAACTGCAAATGCCTTCCAACAGGCTTGGAAAAGTGTGTTCTATATCTCTGCCAAACAGAGTCCCCGGAGGTTGAGCTTTCAGAAGCTAGTTTAACTCTAAGGGAGGAAGCAGCAGAATGTGCCTCTCACATCTAGCCTGTAGGAATTCAGGTTGGCAAATTCTATGGGGAAGCCCTTTGGCGCCTTCGTTGCAAACGGGTTTGGAAATTTCAGTTTCAAAATCTCTGTGAAAATGCGTCAGAGAAGCTTCTCCGTTTAGAATCCAGCATATCTCACTGAACCGAAGAAGTGGTAGTTAGAAGGGAGTTAGAGCTGCAAGCAGTTTGGTTTGGGAAATTAGATGCGAAATGACACTGCAAAGGCCTTCCAACAGGCTTGGAAAAGTGTGTTCTATATCTCTGCCAAACAGACTCCCCGGAGGTTGAGCTTTCAGAAGCAAGTTTAACTCTAAGGGAGGAAGCAGCAGAATGTGCCTCTCACATCTAGACTGTAGGAATTCAGGTTGGCAAGTTCTATGGGGAATCCCATTGGCGCCTTCGTTGGAAACGGGTTTGGAAATTTCAGTTTCAAAATCTCTGTGAAAAAGCGTCAGAGAAGCTTCCCCGTTTAGAATCCAGCATATCTCACTGAACCGAAGAAGTGGTAGTTAGAAGGGAGTTAGAGCTGCAAGCAGTTTGGTTTGGGAAATTAGACGCGAAATCAAACTTCAAAAGCCTTCCAACAGGCTTGGAAAAGTGTGTTCTATATTTCTGCCAAACAGACTCCCCGGAGGTTGAGCTTTCAGAAGGAAGTTTAACTCTTAGGGTGGAAGCAGCAGAATGTGCCTCTCACATCTAGCCTGTAGGAATTCAGGTTGGCAAGTTCTATGGGGAAGCCCATTGCTGCCTATGGTGGAAACGGCATGGGAGATTTCAGTTTCAAAATCTCTGTTAAAAAGCGTCAGAGAAGCTTCCCCGTTTAGAATCCAGCATATCTCACTGAACCGAAGAAGTGGTAGTTAGAAGGGAGTTAGAGCTGCAAGCAGTTTGGTTTGGGAAATTAGACGCGAAATCAAACTGCAAAGGCCTTCCAACAGGCTTGGAAAAGTGTGTTCTATATTTCTGCCAAACAGACTCCCCGGAGGTTGAGCTTTCAGAAGGAAGTTTAACTCTTAGGGTGGAAGCAGCAGAATGTGCCTCTCACATCTAGCCTGTAGGAATTCAGGTTGGCAAGTTCTATGGGGAAGCCCATTGCTGCCTATGGTGGAAACGGCATGGGAGATTTCAGTTTCAAAATCTCTGTGAAAAAGCGTCAGAGAAGCTTCTCCGTTTAGAATCCAGCATATCTCACTGAACCGAAGAAGTGGTAGTTAGAAGGGAGTTAGAGCTGCAAGCAGTTTGGTTTGGGAAATTAGACGCGAAATGAAACTGCAAATGCCTTCCAACAGGCTTGGAAAAGTGTGTTCTATATCTCTGCCAAACAGACTCCCCGGAGGTTGAGCTTTCAGAAGGAAGTTTAACTCTTAGGGTGGAAGCAGCAGAATGTGCCTCTCACATCTAGCCTGTAGGAATTCAGGTTGGCAAGTTCTATGGGGAAGCCCTTTGGCGCCTTCGTTGCAAACGGGTTTGGAAATTTCAGTTTCAAAATCTCTGTGAAAAAGCGTCAGAGAAGCTTCCCCGTTTAGAATCCAGCATATCTCACTGAACCGAAGAAGTGGTAGTTAGAAGGGAGTTAGAGCTGCAAGCAGTTTGGTTTGGGAAATTAGACGCGAAATGAAACTGCAAATGCCTTCCAACAGGCTTGGAAAAGTGTGTTCTATATCTCTGCCAAACAGAGTCCCCGGAGGTTGAGCTTTCAGAAGCTAGTTTAACTCTAAGGGAGGAAGCAGCAGAATGTGCCTCTCACATCTAGCCTGTAGGATTTCAGGTTGGCAAGTTCTATGGGGAAGCCCATTGCTGCCTATGGTGGAAACGGCATGGGAGATTTCAGTTTCAAAATCTCTGTGAAAAAGCGTCAGAGAAGCTTCTCCGTTTAGAATCCAGCATATCTCACTGAACCGAAGAAGTGGTAGTTAGAAGGGAGTTAGAGCTGCAAGCAGTTTGGTTTGGGAAATTAGACGCGAAATGAAACTGCAAATGCCTTCCAACAGGCTTGGAAAAGTGTGTTCTATATCTCTGCCAAACAGAGTCCCCGGAGGTTGAGCTTTCAGAAGCTAGTTTAACTCTAAGGGAGGAAGCAGCAGAATGTGCCTCTCACATCTAGCCTGTAGGAATTCAGGTTGGCAAGTTCTATGGGGAAGCCCTTTGGCGCCTTCGTTGCAAACGGGTTTGGAAATTTCAGTTTCAAAATCTCTGTGAAAAAGCGTCAGAGAAGCTTCCCCGTTTAGAATCCAGCATATCTCACTGAACCGAAGAAGTGGTAGTTAGAAGGGAGTTAGAGCTGCAAGCAGTTTGGTTTGGGAAATTAGACACGAAATCAAACTGCAAAGGCCTTCCAACAGGCTTGGAAAAGTGTGTTCTATATTTCTGCCAAACAGACTCCCCGGAGGTTTAGCTTTCAGAAGGAAGTTTAACTCTTAGGGTGGAAGCAGCAGAATGTGCCTCTCACATCTAGCCTGTAGGAATTCAGGTTGGCAAGTTCTATGGGGAGCCCATTGCTGCCTATGGTGGAAACGGCATGGGAGATTTCAGTTTCAAAATCTCTGTGAAAAAGCGTCAGAGAAGCTTCTCCGTTTAGAATCCAGCATATCTCACTGAACCGAAGAAGTGGTAGTTAGAAGGGAGTTAGAGCTGCAAGCAGTTTGGTTTGGGAAATTAGATGCGAAATGACACTGCAAAGGCCTTCCAACAGGCTTGGAAAAGTGTGTTCTATATCTCTGCCAAACAAACTCCCCGGAGGTTGAGCTTTCAGAAGGAAGTTTAACTCTAAGGGAGGAAGCAGCAGAATGTGCCTCTCACATCTAGCCTTTAGGAATTCAGGTTGGCAAGTTCTATGGGGAAGCCCATTGCTGCCTATGGTGGAAACGGCATGGGAGATTTCAGTTTCAAAATCTCTGTGAAAAAGCGTCAGAGAAGCTTCTCCGTTTAGAATCCAGCATATCTCACTGAACCGAAGAAGTGGTAGTTAGAAGGGAGTTAGAGCTGCAAGCAGTTTGGTTTGGGAAATTAGACGCGAAATGAAACTGCAAATGCCTTCCAACAGGCTTGGAAAAGTGTGTTCTATATCTCTGCCAAACAAACTCCCCGGAGGTTGAGCTTTCAGAAGCTAGTTTAACTCTAAGGGAGGAAGCAGCAGAATGTGCCTCTCACATCTAGCCTGTAGGAATTCAGGTTGCCAAGTTCTATGGGGAAGCCCATTGGCGCCTTCGTTGGAAACGGGTTTGGAAATTTCAGTTTCAAAATCTCTGTGAAAAAGCGTCAGAGAAGCTTCTCCGTTTAGAATCCAGCATATCTCACTGAACCGAAGAAGTGGTAGTTAGAAGGGAGTTAGAGCTGCAAGCAGTTTGGTTTGGGAAATTAGATGCGAAATGACACTGCAAAGGCCTTCCAACAGGCTTGGAAAAGTGTGTTCTATATCTCTGCCAAACAAACTCCCCGGAGGTTGAGCTTTCAGAAGCAAGTTTAACTCTAAGGGAGGAAGCAGCAGAATGTGCCTCTCACATCTAGCCTTTAGGAATTCAGGTTGGCAAGTTCTATGGGGAAGCCCATTGCTGCCTATGGTGGAAACGGCATGGGAGATTTCAGTTTCAAAATCTCTGTGAAAAAGCGTCAGAGAAGCTTCTCCGTTTAGAATCCAGCATATCTCACTGAACCAAAGAAGTGGTAGTTAGAAGGGAGTTAGAGCTGAAAGCAGTTTGGTTTGGGAAATTAGACGCGAAATGGAACTGCAAATGCCTTCCAACAGGCTTGGAAAAGTGTGTTCTATATCTCTGCCAAACAGAGTCCCCGGAGGTTGAGCTTTCAGAAGCTAGTTTAACTCTAAGGGAGGAAGCAGCAGAATGTGCCTCTCACATCTAGCCTGTAGGAATTCAGGTTGGCAAGTTCTATGGGGAAGCCCTTTGGCGCCTTCGTTGCAAACGGGTTTGGAAATTTCAGTTTCAAAATCTCTGTGAAAAAGCGTCAGAGAAGCTTCCCCGTTTAGAATCCAGCATATCTCACTGAACCGAAGAAGTGGTAGTTAGAAGGGAGTTAGAGCTGCAAGCAGTTTGGTTTGGGAAATTAGACACGAAATCAAACTGCAAAGGCCTTCCAACAGGCTTGGAAAAGTGTGTTCTATATTTCTGCCAAACAGACTCCCCGGAGGTTTAGCTTTCAGAAGGAAGTTTAACTCTTAGGGTGGAAGCAGCAGAATGTGCCTCTCACATCTAGCCTGTAGGAATTCAGGTTGGCAAGTTCTATGGGGAGCCCATTGCTGCCTATGGTGGAAACGGCATGGGAGATTTCAGTTTCAAAATCTCTGTGAAAAAGCGTCAGAGAAGCTTCTCCGTTTAGAATCCAGCAAATCTCACTGAACCGAAGAAGTGGTAGTTAGAAGGGAGTTAGAGCTGCAAGCAGTTTGGTTTGGGAAATTAGATGCGAAATGACACTGCAAAGGCCTTCCAACAGGCTTGGAAAAGTGTGTTCTATATCTCTGCCAAACAAACTCCCCGGAGGTTGAGCTTTCAGAAGCAAGTTTAACTCTAAGGGAGGAAGCAGCAGAATGTGCCTCTCACATCTAGCCTGTAGGAATTCAGGTTGGCAAGTTCTATGGGGAAGCCCATTGCTGCCTATGGTGGAAACGGCATGGGAGATTTCAGTTTCAAAATCTCTCTGAAAAAGCGTCAGAGAAGCTTCTCCGTTTAGAATCCAGCATATCTCACTGAACCGAAGAAGTGGTAGTTAGAAGGGAGTTAGAGCTGCAAGCAGTTTGGTTTGGGAAATTAGACGCGAAATGAAACTGCAAATGCCTTCCAACAGGCTTGGAAAAGTGTGTTCTATATCTCTGCCAAACAAACTCCCCGGAGGTTGAGCTTTCAGAAGCTAGATTAACTCTAAGGGAGGAAGCAGCAGAATGTGCCTCTCACATCTAGCCTGTAGGAATTCAGGTTGCCAAGTTCTATGGGGAAGCCCATTGGCGCCTTCGTTGGAAACGGGTTTGGAAATTTCAGTTTCAAAATCTCTGTGAAAAAGCGTCAGAGAAGCTTCTCCGTTTAGAATCCAGCATATCTCACTGAACCGAAGAAGTGGTAGTTAGAAGGGAGTTAGAGCTGCAAGCAGTTTGGTTTGGGAAATTAGATGCGAAATGACACTGCAAAGGCCTTCCAACAGGCTTGGAAAAGTGTGTTCTATATCTCTGCCAAACAAACTCCCCGGAGGTTGAGCTTTCAGAAGCAAGCTTAACGCTTAGGGAGGAAGCAGCAGAATGTGCCTCTCACATCTAGCCTGTAGGAATTCAGGTTGGCAAGTTCTATGGGGAAGCCCATTGCTGCCTATGGTGGAAACGGCATGGGAGATTTCAGTTTCAAAATCTCTGTGAAAAAGCGTCAGAGAAGCTTCTCCGTTTAGAATCCAGCATATCTCACTGAACCGAAGAAGTGGTAGTTAGAAGGGAGTTAGAGCTGCAAGCAGTTTGGTTTGGGAAATTTGACGCGAAATGAAACTGCAAATGCCTTCCAACAGGCTTGGAAAAGTGTGTTCTATATCTCTGCCAAACAAACTCCCCGGAGGTTGAGCTTTCAGAAGCAAGTTTAACTCTAAGGGAGGAAGCAGCAGAATGTGCCTCTCACATCTAGCCTTTAGGAATTCAGGTTGGCAAGTTCTATGGGGAAGCCCATTGCTGCCTATGGTGGAAACGGCATGGGAGATTTCAGTTTCAAAATCTCTGTGAAAAAGCATCAGAGAAGCTTCTCCGTTTAGAATCCAGCATATCTCACTGAACCGAAGACGTGGTAGTTAGAATGGAGTTAGAGCTGCAAGTAGTTTGGTTTGGGAAATTAGATGCGAAATGACACTGCAAAGGCCTTCCAACAGGCTTGGAAAAGTGTGTTCTATATCTCTGCCAAACAGAGTCCCCGGAGGTTGAGCTTTCAGAAGCAAGCTTAACTGTTAGGGAGGAAGCAGCAGAATGTGCCTCTCACATCTAGCCTGTAGGAATTCAGGTTGGCAAGTTCTATGGGGAAGCCCTTTGGCGCCTTCGTTGCAAACGGGTTTGGAAATTTCAGTTTCAAAATCTCTGTGAAAAAGCGTCAGAGAAGCTTCGCCGTTTAGAATCCAGCATATCTCACTGAACCGAAGAAGTGGTAGTTAGAAGGGAGTTAGAGCTGCAAGCAGTTTGGTTTGGGAAATTAGACACGAAATCAAACTGCCAAGGCCTTCCAACAGGCTTGGAAAAGTGTGTTCTATATTTCTGCCAAACAGACTCCCCGGAGGTTTAGCTTTCAGAAGGAAGTTTAACTCTTAGGGTGGAAGCAGCAGAATGTGCCTCTCACATCTAGCCTGTAGGAATTCAGGTTGGCAAGTTCTATGGGGAAGCCCATTGCTGCCTATGGTGGAAACGGCATGGGAGATTTCAGTTTCAAAATCTCTGTGAAAAAGCGTCAGAGAAGCTTCTCCGTTTAGAATCCAGCATATCTCACTGAACCGAAGAAGTGGTAGTTAGAAGGGAGTTAGAGCTGCAAGCAGTTTGGTTTGGGAAATTAGACGCGAAATGAAACTGCAAATGCCTTCCAACAGGCTTGGAAAAGTGTGTTCTATATCTCTGCCAAACAGACTCCCCGGAGGTTGAGCTTTCAGAAGCAAGTTTAACTCTAAGGGAGGAAGCAGCAGAATGTGCCTCTCACATCTAGCCTGTAGGATTTCAGGTTGGAAAGTTCTATGGGGAAGCCCATTGCTGCCTATGGTGGAAACGGCATGGGAGATTTCAGTTTCAAAATCTCTGTGAAAAAGCGTCAGAGAAGCTTCTCCGTTTAGAATCCAGCATATCTCACTGAACCGAAGAAGTGGTAGTTAGAAGGGAGTTAGAGCTGCAAGCAGTTTGGTTTGGGAAATTAGATGCGAAATGACACTGCAAAGGCCTTCCAACAGGCTTGGAAAAGTGTGTTCTATATCTCTGCCAAACAGACTCCCCGGAGGTTGAGCTTTCAGAAGCAAGTTTAACTCTAAGGGAGGAAGCAGCAGAATGTGCCTCTCACATCTAGACTGTAGGAATTCAGGTTGGCAAGTTCTATGGGGAATCCCATTGGCGCCTTCGTTGGAAACGGGTTTGGAAATTTCAGTTTCAAAATCTCTGTGAAAAAGCGTCAGAGAAGCTTCCCCGTTTAGAATCCAGCATATCTCACTGAACCGAAGAAGTGGTAGTTAGAAGGGAGTTAGAGCTGCAAGCAGTTTGGTTTGGGAAATTAGACGCGAAATCAAACTGCAAAGGCCTTCCAACAGGCTTGGAAAAGTGTGTTCTATATTTCTGCCAAACAGACTCCCCGGAGGTTGAGCTTTCAGAAGGAAGTTTAACTCTTAGGGTGGAAGCAGCAGAATGTGCCTCTCACATCTAGCCTGTAGGAATTCAGGTTGGCAAGTTCTATGGGGAAGCCCATTGCTGCCTATGGTGGAAACGGCATGGGAGATTTCAGTTTCAAAATCTCTGTGAAAAAGCGTCAGAGAAGCTTCTCCGTTTAGAATCCAGCATATCTCACTGAACCGAAGAAGTGGTAGTTAGAAGGGAGTTAGAGCTGCAAGCAGTTTGGTTTGGGAAATTAGACGCGAAATGAAACTGCAAATGCCTTCCAACAGGCTTGGAAAAGTGTGTTCTATATCTCTGCCAAACAGACTCCCCGGAGGTTGAGCTTTCAGAAGCAAGTTGAACTCTAAGGGAGGAAGCAGCAGAATGTGCCTCTCACATCTAGCCTGTAGGATTTCAGGTTGGCAAGTTCTATGGGGAAGCCCATTGCTGCCTATGGTGGAAACGGCATGGGAGATTTCAGTTTCAAAATCTCTGTGAAAAAGCGTCAGAGAAGCTTCTCCGTTTAGAATCCAGCATATCTCACTGAACCGAAGAAGTGGTAGTTAGAAGGGAGTTAGAGCTGCAAGCAGTTTGGTTTGGGAAATTAGACGCGAAATGAAACTGCAAATGCCTTCCAACAGGCTTTGAAAAGTGTGTTCTATATCTCTGCCAAACAGAGTCCCCGGAGGTTGAGCTTTCAGAAGCTAGTTTAACTCTAAGGGAGGAAGCAGCAGAATGTGCCTCTCACATCTAGCCTGTAGGAATTCAGGTTGGCAAGTTCTATGGGGAAGCCCTTTGGCGCCTTCGTTGCAAACGGGTTTGGAAATTTCAGTTTCAAAATCTCTGTGAAAAAGCGTCAGAGAAGCTTCCCCGTTTAGAATCCAGCATATCTCACTGAACCGAAGAAGTGGTAGTTAGAAGGGAGTTAGAGCTGCAAGCAGTTTGGTTTGGGAAATTAGACGCGAAATCAAACTGCAAAGGCCTTCCAACAGGCTTGGAAAAGTGTGTTCTATATTTCTGCCAAACAGACTCCCCGGAGGTTGAGCTTTCAGAAGGAAGTTTAACTCTTAGGGTGGAAGCAGCAGAATGTGCCTCTCACATCTAGCCTGTAGGAATTCAGGTTGGCAAGTTCTATGGGGAAGCCCATTGCTGCCTATGGTGGAAACGGCATGGGAGATTTCAGTTTCAAAATCTCTGTGAAAAAGCGTCAGAGAAGCTTCCCCGTTTAGAATCCAGCATATCTCACTGAACCGAAGAAGTGGTAGTTAGAAGGGAGTTAGAGCTGCAAGCAGTTTGGTTTGGGAAATTAGACGCGAAATCAAACTGCAAAGGCCTTCCAACAGGCTTGGAAAAGTGTGTTCTATATTTCTGCCAAACAGACTCCCCGGAGGTTGAGCTTTCAGAAGGAAGTTTAACTCTTAGGGTGGAAGCAGCAGAATGTGCCTCTCACATCTAGCCTGTAGGAATTCAGGTTGGCAAGTTCTATGGGGAAGCCCATTGCTGCCTATGGTGGAAACGGCATGGGAGATTTCAGTTTCAAAATCTCTGTGAAAAAGCGTCAGAGAAGCTTCTCCGTTTAGAATCCAGCATATCTCACTGAACCGAAGAAGTGGTAGTTAGAAGGGAGTTAGAGCTGCAAGCAGTTTGGTTTGGGAAATTAGACGCGAAATGAAACTGCAAATGCCTTCCAACAGGCTTGGAAAAGTGTGTTCTATATCTCTGCCAAACAGACTCCCCGGAGGTTGAGCTTTCAGAAGGAAGTTTAACTCTTAGGGTGGAAGCAGCAGAATGTGCCTCTCACATCTAGCCTGTAGGAATTCAGGTTGGCAAGTTCTATGGGGAAGCCCTTTGGCGCCTTCGTTGCAAACGGGTTTGGAAATTTCAGTTTCAAAATCTCTGTGAAAAAGCGTCAGAGAAGCTTCCCCGTTTAGAATCCAGCATATCTCACTGAACCGAAGAAGTGGTAGTTAGAAGGGAGTTAGAGCTGCAAGCAGTTTGGTTTGGGAAATTAGACGCGAAATGAAACTGCAAATGCCTTCCAACAGGCTTGGAAAAGTGTGTTCTATATCTCTGCCAAACAGAGTCCCCGGAGGTTGAGCTTTCAGAAGCTAGTTTAACTCTAAGGGAGGAAGCAGCAGAATGTGCCTCTCACATCTAGCCTGTAGGATTTCAGGTTGGCAAGTTCTATGGGGAAGCCCATTGCTGCCTATGGTGGAAACGGCATGGGAGATTTCAGTTTCAAAATCTCTGTGAAAAAGCGTCAGAGAAGCTTCTCCGTTTAGAATCCAGCATATCTCACTGAACCGAAGAAGTGGTAGTTAGAAGGGAGTTAGAGCTGCAAGCAGTTTGGTTTGGGAAATTAGACGCGAAATGAAACTGCAAATGCCTTCCAACAGGCTTGGAAAAGTGTGTTCTATATCTCTGCCAAACAGAGTCCCCGGAGGTTGAGCTTTCAGAAGCTAGTTTAACTCTAAGGGAGGAAGCAGCAGAATGTGCCTCTCACATCTAGCCTGTAGGAATTCAGGTTGGCAAGTTCTATGGGGAAGCCCTTTGGCGCCTTCGTTGCAAACGGGTTTGGAAATTTCAGTTTCAAAATCTCTGTGAAAAAGCGTCAGAGAAGCTTCCCCGTTTAGAATCCAGCATATCTCACTGAACCGAAGAAGTGGTAGTTAGAAGGGAGTTAGAGCTGCAAGCAGTTTGGTTTGGGAAATTAGACACGAAATCAAACTGCAAAGGCCTTCCAACAGGCTTGGAAAAGTGTGTTCTATATTTCTGCCAAACAGACTCCCCGGAGGTTTAGCTTTCAGAAGGAAGTTTAACTCTTAGGGTGGAAGCAGCAGAATGTGCCTCTCACATCTAGCCTGTAGGAATTCAGGTTGGCAAGTTCTATGGGGAGCCCATTGCTGCCTATGGTGGAAACGGCATGGGAGATTTCAGTTTCAAAATCTCTGTGAAAAAGCGTCAGAGAAGCTTCTCCGTTTAGAATCCAGCATATCTCACTGAACCGAAGAAGTGGTAGTTAGAAGGGAGTTAGAGCTGCAAGCAGTTTGGTTTGGGAAATTAGATGCGAAATGACACTGCAAAGGCCTTCCAACAGGCTTGGAAAAGTGTGTTCTATATCTCTGCCAAACAAACTCCCCGGAGGTTGAGCTTTCAGAAGCAAGTTTAACTCTAAGGGAGGAAGCAGCAGAATGTGCCTCTCACATCTAGCCTTTAGGAATTCAGGTTGGCAAGTTCTATGGGGAAGCCCATTGCTGCCTATGGTGGAAACGGCATGGGAGATTTCAGTTTCAAAATCTCTGTGAAAAAGCGTCAGAGAAGCTTCTCCGTTTAGAATCCAGCATATCTCACTGAACCGAAGAAGTGGTAGTTAGAAGGGAGTTAGAGCTGCAAGCAGTTTGGTTTGGGAAATTAGACGCGAAATGAAACTGCAAATGCCTTCCAACAGGCTTGGAAAAGTGTGTTCTATATCTCTGCCAAACAAACTCCCCGGAGGTTGAGCTTTCAGAAGCTAGTTTAACTCTAAGGGAGGAAGCAGCAGAATGTGCCTCTCACATCTAGCCTGTAGGAATTCAGGTTGCCAAGTTCTATGGGGAAGCCCATTGGCGCCTTCGTTGGAAACGGGTTTGGAAATTTCAGTTTCAAAATCTCTGTGAAAAAGCGTCAGAGAAGCTTCTCCGTTTAGAATCCAGCATATCTCACTGAACCGAAGAAGTGGTAGTTAGAAGGGAGTTAGAGCTGCAAGCAGTTTGGTTTGGGAAATTAGATGCGAAATGACACTGCAAAGGCCTTCCAACAGGCTTGGAAAAAGTGTGTTCTATATCTCTGCCAAACAAACTCCCCGGAGGTTGAGCTTTCAGAAGCAAGCTTAACGCTTAGGGAGGAAGCAGCAGAATGTGCCTCTCACATCTAGCCTGTAGGAATTCAGGTTGGCAAGTTCTATGGGGAAGCCCATTGCTGCCTATGGTGGAAACGGCATGGGAGATTTCAGTTTCAAAATCTCTGTGAAAAAGCGTCAGAGAAGCTTCTCCGTTTAGAATCCAGCATATCTCACTGAACCGAAGAAGTGGTAGTTAGAAGGGAGTTAGAGCTGCAAGCAGTTTGGTTTGGGAAATTAGACGCGAAATGAAACTGCAAATGCCTTCCAACAGGCTTGGAAAAGTGTGTTCTATATCTCTGCCAAACAGAGTCCCCGGAGGTTGAGCTTTCAGAAGCTAGTTTAACTCTAAGGGAGGAAGCAGCAGAATGTGCCTCTCACATCTAGCCTGTAGGAATTCAGGTTGGCAAATTCTATGGGGAAGCCCTTTGGCGCCTTCGTTGCAAACGGGTTTGGAAATTTCAGTTTCAAAATCTCTGTGAAAAAGCGTCAGAGAAGCTTCTCCGTTTAGAATCCAGCATATCTCACTGAACCGAAGAAGTGGTAGTTAGAAGGGAGTTAGAGCTGCAAGCAGTTTGGTTTGGGAAATTAGATGCGAAATGACACTGCAAAGGCCTTCCAACAGGCTTGGAAAAGTGTGTTCTATATCTCTGCCAAACAGACTCCCCGGAGGTTGAGCTTTCAGAAGCAAGTTTAACTCTAAGGGAGGAAGCAGCAGAATGTGCCTCTCACATCTAGACTGTAGGAATTCAGGTTGGCAAGTTCTATGGGGAATCCCATTGGCGCCTTCGTTGGAAACGGGTTTGGAAATTTCAGTTTCAAAATCTCTGTGAAAAAGCGTCAGAGAAGCTTCCCCGTTTAGAATCCAGCATATCTCACTGAACCGAAGAAGTGGTAGTTAGAAGGGAGTTAGAGCTGCAAGCAGTTTGGTTTGGGAAATTAGACGCGAAATCAAACTTCAAAAGCCTTCCAAAAGGCTTGGAAAAGTGTGTTCTATATTTCTGCCAAACAGACTCCCCGGAGGTTGAGCTTTCAGAAGGAAGTTTAACTCTTAGGGTGGAAGCAGCAGAATGTGCCTCTCACATCTAGCCTGTAGGAATTCAGGTTGGCAAGTTCTATGGGGAAGCCCATTGCTGCCTATGGTGGAAACGGCATGGGAGATTTCAGTTTCAAAATCTCTGTGAAAAAGCGTCAGAGAAGCTTCCCCGTTTAGAATCCAGCATATCTCACTGAACCGAAGAAGTGGTAGTTAGAAGGGAGTTAGAGCTGCAAGCAGTTTGGTTTGGGAAATTAGACGCGAAATCAAACTGCAAAGGCCTTCCAACAGGCTTGGAAAAGTGTGTTCTATATTTCTGCCAAACAGACTCCCCGGAGGTTGAGCTTTCAGAAGGAAGTTTAACTCTTAGGGTGGAAGCAGCAGAATGTGCCTCTCACATCTAGCCTGTAGGAATTCAGGTTGGCAAGTTCTATGGGGAAGCCCATTGCTGCCTATGGTGGAAACGGCATGGGAGATTTCAGTTTCAAAATCTCTGTGAAAAAGCGTCAGAGAAGCTTCTCCGTTTAGAATCCAGCATATCTCACTGAACCGAAGAAGTGGTAGTTAGAAGGGAGTTAGAGCTGCAAGCAGTTTGGTTTGGGAAATTAGACGCGAAATGAAACTGCAAATGCCTTCCAACAGGCTTGGAAAAGTGTGTTCTATATCTCTGCCAAACAGACTCCCCGGAGGTTGAGCTTTCAGAAGCAAGTTTAACTCTAAGGGAGGAAGCAGCAGAATGTGCCTCTCACATCTAGCCTGTAGGATTTCAGGTTGGAAAGTTCTATGGGGAAGCCCATTGCTGCCTATGGTGGAAACGGCATGGGAGATTTCAGTTTCAAAATCTCTGTGAAAAAGCGTCAGAGAAGCTTCTCCGTTTAGAATCCAGCATATCTCACTGAACCGAAGAAGTGGTAGTTAGAAGGGAGTTAGAGCTGCAAGCAGTTTGGTTTGGGAAATTAGATGCGAAATGACACTGCAAAGGCCTTCCAACAGGCTTGGAAAAGTGTGTTCTATATCTCTGCCAAACAGACTCCCCGGAGGTTGAGCTTTCAGAAGCAAGTTTAACTCTAAGGGAGGAAGCAGCAGAATGTGCCTCTCACATCTAGACTGTAGGAATTCAGGTTGGCAAGTTCTATGGGGAATCCCATTGGCGCCTTCGTTGGAAACGGGTTTGGAAATTTCAGTTTCAAAATCTCTGTGAAAAAGCGTCAGAGAAGCTTCCCCGTTTAGAATCCAGCATATCTCACTGAACCGAAGAAGTGGTAGTTAGAAGGGAGTTAGAGCTGCAAGCAGTTTGGTTTGGGAAATTAGACGCGAAATGAAACTGCAAATGCCTTCCAACAGGCTTGGAAAAGTGTGTTCTATATCTCTGCCAAACAGACTCCCCGGAGGTTGAGCTTTCAGAAGCAAGTTTAACTCTAAGGGAGGAAGCAGCAGAATGTGCCTCTCACATCTAGCCTGTAGGATTTCAGGTTGGAAAGTTCTATGGGGAAGCCCATTGCTGCCTATGGTGGAAACGGCATGGGAGATTTCAGTTTCAAAATCTCTGTGAAAAAGCGTCAGAGAAGCTTCTCCGTTTAGAATCCAGCATATCTCACTGAACCGAAGAAGTGGTAGTTAGAAGGGAGTTAGAGCTGCAAGCAGTTTGGTTTGGGAAATTAGATGCGAAATGACACTGCAAAGGCCTTCCAACAGGCTTGGAAAAGTGTGTTCTATATCTCTGCCAAACAGACTCCCCGGAGGTTGAGCTTTCAGAAGCAAGTTTAACTCTAAGGGAGGAAGCAGCAGAATGTGCCTCTCACATCTAGACTGTAGGAATTCAGGTTGGCAAGTTCTATGGGGAATCCCATTGGCGCCTTCGTTGGAAACGGGTTTGGAAATTTCAGTTTCAAAATCTCTGTGAAAAAGCGTCAGAGAAGCTTCCCCGTTTAGAATCCAGCATATCTCACTGAACCGAAGAAGTGGTAGTTAGAAGGGAGTTAGAGCTGCAAGCAGTTTGGTTTGGGAAATTAGACGCGAAATCAAACTGCAAAGGCCTTCCAACAGGCTTGGAAAAGTGTGTTCTATATTTCTGCCAAACAGACTCCCCGGAGGTTGAGCTTTCAGAAGGAAGTTTAACTCTTAGGGTGGAAGCAGCAGAATGTGCCTCTCACATCTAGCCTGTAGGAATTCAGGTTGGCAAGTTCTATGGGGAAGCCCATTGCTGCCTATGGTGGAAACGGCATGGGAGATTTCAGTTTCAAAATCTCTGTGAAAAAGCGTCAGAGAAGCTTCTCCGTTTAGAATCCAGCATATCTCACTGAACCGAAGAAGTGGTAGTTAGAAGGGAGTTAGAGCTGCAAGCAGTTTGGTTTGGGAAATTAGACGCGAAATGAAACTGCAAATGCCTTCCAACAGGCTTTGAAAAGTGTGTTCTATATCTCTGCCAAACAGAGTCCCCGGAGGTTGAGCTTTCAGAAGCTAGTTTAACTCTAAGGGAGGAAGCAGCAGAATGTGCCTCTCACATCTAGCCTGTAGGAATTCAGGTTGGCAAGTTCTATGGGGAAGCCCTTTGGCGCCTTCGTTGCAAACGGGTTTGGAAATTTCAGTTTCAAAATCTCTGTGAAAAAGCGTCAGAGAAGCTTCCCCGTTTAGAATCCAGCATATCTCACTGAACCGAAGAAGTGGTAGTTAGAAGGGAGTTAGAGCTGCAAGCAGTTTGGTTTGGGAAATTAGACGCGAAATCAAACTGCAAAGGCCTTCCAACAGGCTTGGAAAAGTGTGTTCTATATTTCTGCCAAACAGACTCCCCGGAGGTTGAGCTTTCAGAAGGAAGTTTAACTCTTAGGGTGGAAGCAGCAGAATGTGCCTCTCACATCTAGCCTGTAGGAATTCAGGTTGGCAAGTTCTATGGGGAAGCCCATTGCTGCCTATGGTGGAAACGGCATGGGAGATTTCAGTTTCAAAATCTCTGTGAAAAAGCGTCAGAGAAGCTTCCCCGTTTAGAATCCAGCATATCTCACTGAACCGAAGAAGTGGTAGTTAGAAGGGAGTTAGAGCTGCAAGCAGTTTGGTTTGGGAAATTAGACGCGAAATCAAACTGCAAAGGCCTTCCAACAGGCTTGGAAAAGTGTGTTCTATATTTCTGCCAAACAGACTCCCCGGAGGTTGAGCTTTCAGAAGGAAGTTTAACTCTTAGGGTGGAAGCAGCAGAATGTGCCTCTCACATCTAGCCTGTAGGAATTCAGGTTGGCAAGTTCTATGGGGAAGCCCATTGCTGCCTATGGTGGAAACGGCATGGGAGATTTCAGTTTCAAAATCTCTGTGAAAAAGCGTCAGAGAAGCTTCTCCGTTTAGAATCCAGCATATCTCACTGAACCGAAGAAGTGGTAGTTAGAAGGGAGTTAGAGCTGCAAGCAGTTTGGTTTGGGAAATTAGACGCGAAATGAAACTGCAAATGCCTTCCAACAGGCTTGGAAAAGTGTGTTCTATATCTCTGCCAAACAGACTCCCCGGAGGTTGAGCTTTCAGAAGGAAGTTTAACTCTTAGGGTGGAAGCAGCAGAATGTGCCTCTCACATCTAGCCTGTAGGAATTCAGGTTGGCAAGTTCTATGGGGAAGCCCTTTGGCGCCTTCGTTGCAAACGGGTTTGGAAATTTCAGTTTCAAAATCTCTGTGAAAAAGCGTCAGAGAAGCTTCCCCGTTTAGAATCCAGCATATCTCACTGAACCGAAGAAGTGGTAGTTAGAAGGGAGTTAGAGCTGCAAGCAGTTTGGTTTGGGAAATTAGACGCGAAATGAAACTGCAAATGCCTTCCAACAGGCTTGGAAAAGTGTGTTCTATATCTCTGCCAAACAGAGTCCCCGGAGGTTGAGCTTTCAGAAGCTAGTTTAACTCTAAGGGAGGAAGCAGCAGAATGTGCCTCTCACATCTAGCCTGTAGGATTTCAGGTTGGCAAGTTCTATGGGGAAGCCCATTGCTGCCTATGGTGGAAACGGCATGGGAGATTTCAGTTTCAAAATCTCTGTGAAAAAGCGTCAGAGAAGCTTCTCCGTTTAGAATCCAGCATATCTCACTGAACCGAAGAAGTGGTAGTTAGAAGGGAGTTAGAGCTGCAAGCAGTTTGGTTTGGGAAATTAGACGCGAAATGAAACTGCAAATGCCTTCCAACAGGCTTGGAAAAGTGTGTTCTATATCTCTGCCAAACAGAGTCCCCGGAGGTTGAGCTTTCAGAAGCTAGTTTAACTCTAAGGGAGGAAGCAGCAGAATGTGCCTCTCACATCTAGCCTGTAGGAATTCAGGTTGGCAAGTTCTATGGGGAAGCCCTTTGGCGCCTTCGTTGCAAACGGGTTTGGAAATTTCAGTTTCAAAATCTCTGTGAAAAAGCGTCAGAGAAGCTTCCCCGTTTAGAATCCAGCATATCTCACTGAACCGAAGAAGTGGCAGTTAGAAGGGAGTTAGAGCTGCAAGCAGTTTGGTTTGGGAAATTAGACACGAAATCAAACTGCAAAGGCCTTCCAACAGGCTTGGAAAAGTGTGTTCTATATTTCTGCCAAACAGACTCCCCGGAGGTTTAGCTTTCAGAAGGAAGTTTAACTCTTAGGGTGGAAGCAGCAGAATGTGCCTCTCACATCTAGCCTGTAGGAATTCAGGTTGGCAAGTTCTATGGGGAGCCCATTGCTGCCTATGGTGGAAACGGCATGGGAGATTTCAGTTTCAAAATCTCTGTGAAAAAGCGTCAGAGAAGCTTCTCCGTTTAGAATCCAGCATATCTCACTGAACCGAAGAAGTGGTAGTTAGAAGGGAGTTAGAGCTGCAAGCAGTTTGGTTTGGGAAATTAGATGCGAAATGACACTGCAAAGGCCTTCCAACAGGCTTGGAAAAGTGTGTTCTATATCTCTGCCAAACAAACTCCCCGGAGGTTGAGCTTTCAGAAGCAAGTTTAACTCTAAGGGAGGAAGCAGCAGAATGTGCCTCTCACATCTAGCCTTTAGGAATTCAGGTTGGCAAGTTCTATGGGGAAGCCCATTGCTGCCTATGGTGGAAACGGCATGGGAGATTTCAGTTTCAAAATCTCTGTGAAAAAGCGTCAGAGAAGCTTCTCCGTTTAGAATCCAGCATATCTCACTGAACCGAAGAAGTGGTAGTTAGAAGGGAGTTAGAGCTGCAAGCAGTTTGGTTTGGGAAATTAGACGCGAAATGAAACTGCAAATGCCTTCCAACAGGCTTGGAAAAGTGTGTTCTATATCTCTGCCAAACAAACTCCCCGGAGGTTGAGCTTTCAGAAGCTAGTTTAACTCTAAGGGAGGAAGCAGCAGAATGTGCCTCTCACATCTAGCCTGTAGGAATTCAGGTTGCCAAGTTCTATGGGGAAGCCCATTGGCGCCTTCGTTGGAAACGGGTTTGGAAATTTCAGTTTCAAAATCTCTGTGAAAAAGCGTCAGAGAAGCTTCTCCGTTTAGAATCCAGCATATCTCACTGAACCGAAGAAGTGGTAGTTAGAAGGGAGTTAGAGCTGCAAGCAGTTTGGTTTGGGAAATTAGATGCGAAATGACACTGCAAAGGCCTTCCAACAGGCTTGGAAAAAGTGTGTTCTATATCTCTGCCAAACAAACTCCCCGGAGGTTGAGCTTTCAGAAGCAAGCTTAACGCTTAGGGAGGAAGCAGCAGAATGTGCCTCTCACATCTAGCCTGTAGGAATTCAGGTTGGCAAGTTCTATGGGGAAGCCCATTGCTGCCTATGGTGGAAACGGCATGGGAGATTTCAGTTTCAAAATCTCTGTGAAAAAGCGTCAGAGAAGCTTCTCCGTTTAGAATCCAGCATATCTCACTGAACCGAAGAAGTGGTAGTTAGAAGGGAGTTAGAGCTGCAAGCAGTTTGGTTTGGGAAATTAGACGCGAAATGAAACTGCAAATGCCTTCCAACAGGCTTGGAAAAGTGTGTTCTATATCTCTGCCAAACAGAGTCCCCGGAGGTTGAGCTTTCAGAAGCTAGTTTAACTCTAAGGGAGGAAGCAGCAGAATGTGCCTCTCACATCTAGCCTGTAGGAATTCAGGTTGGCAAATTCTATGGGGAAGCCCTTTGGCGCCTTCGTTGCAAACGGGTTTGGAAATTTCAGTTTCAAAATCTCTGTGAAAAAGCGTCAGAGAAGCTTCCCCGTTTAGAATCCAGCATATCTCACTGAACCGAAGAAGTGGTAGTTAGAAGGGAGTTAGAGCTGCAAGCAGTTTGGTTTGGGAAATTAGACGCGAAATCAAACTTCAAAAGCCTTCCAACAGGCTTGGAAAAGTGTGTTCTATATTTCTGCCAAACAGACTCCCCGGAGGTTGAGCTTTCAGAAGGAAGTTTAACTCTTAG
Organism: Cynocephalus volans; assembly: GCF_027409185.1. Lineage (NCBI taxonomy): Eukaryota > Metazoa > Chordata > Mammalia > Dermoptera > Cynocephalidae > Cynocephalus > Cynocephalus volans. Next base: position 1,634,687 of record NW_026902468.1, read on the forward strand.
GGTGGAAGCAGCAGAATGTGCCTCTCACATCTAGCCTGTAGGAATTCAGGTTGGCAAGTTCTATGGGGAAGCCCATTGCTGCCTATGGTGGAAACGGCATGGGAGATTTCAGTTTCAAAATCTCTGTGAAAAAGCGTCAGAGAAGCTTCCCCGTTTAGAATCCAGCATATCTCACTGAACCGAAGAAGTGGTAGTTAGAAGGGAGTTAGAGCTGCAAGCAGTTTGGTTTGGGAAATTAGACGCGAAATCAAACTGCAAAGGCCTTCCAACAGGCTTGGAAAAGTGTGTTCTATATTTCTGCCAAACAGACTCCCCGGAGGTTGAGCTTTCAGAAGGAAGTTTAACTCTTAGGGTGGAAGCAGCAGAATGTGCCTCTCACATCTAGCCTGTAGGAATTCAGGTTGGCAAGTTCTATGGGGAAGCCCATTGCTGCCTATGGTGGAAACGGCATGGGAGATTTCAGTTTCAAAATCTCTGTGAAAAAGCGTCAGAGAAGCTTCTCCGTTTAGAATCCAGCATATCTCACTGAACCGAAGAAGTGGTAGTTAGAAGGGAGTTAGAGCTGCAAGCAGTTTGGTTTGGGAAATTAGACGCGAAATGAAACTGCAAATGCCTTCCAACAGGCTTGGAAAAGTGTGTTCTATATCTCTGCCAAACAGACTCCCCGGAGGTTGAGCTTTCAGAAGCAAGTTTAACTCTAAGGGAGGAAGCAGCAGAATGTGCCTCTCACATCTAGCCTGTAGGATTTCAGGTTGGAAAGTTCTATGGGGAAGCCCATTGCTGCCTATGGTGGAAACGGCATGGGAGATTTCAGTTTCAAAATCTCTGTGAAAAAGCGTCAGAGAAGCTTCTCCGTTTAGAATCCAGCATATCTCACTGAACCGAAGAAGTGGTAGTTAGAAGGGAGTTAGAGCTGCAAGCAGTTTGGTTTGGGAAATTAGATGCGAAATGACACTGCAAAGGCCTTCCAACAGGCTTGGAAAAGTGTGTTCTATATCTCTGCCAAACAGACTCCCCGGAGGTTGAGCTTTCAGAAGCCAGTTTAACTCTAAGGGAGGAAGCAGCAGAATGTGCCTCTCACATCTAGACTGTAGGAATTCAGGTTGGCAAGTTCTATGGGGAATCCCATTGGCGCCTTCGTTGGAAACGGGTTTGGAAATTTCAGTTTCAAAATCTCTGTGAAAAAGCGTCAGAGAAGCTTCCCCGTTTAGAATCCAGCATATCTCACTGAACCGAAGAAGTGGTAGTTAGAAGGGAGTTAGAGCTGCAAGCAGTTTGGTTTGGGAAATTAGACGCGAAATCAAACTGCAAAGGCCTTCCAACAGGCTTGGAAAAGTGTGTTCTATATTTCTGCCAAACAGACTCCCCGGAGGTTGAGCTTTCAGAAGGAAGTTTAACTCTTAGGGTGGAAGCAGCAGAATGTGCCTCTCACATCTAGCCTGTAGGAATTCAGGTTGGCAAGTTCTATGGGGAAGCCCATTGCTGCCTATGGTGGAAACGGCATGGGAGATTTCAGTTTCAAAATCTCTGTGAAAAAGCGTCAGAGAAGCTTCCCCGTTTAGAATCCAGCATATCTCACTGAACCGAAGAAGTGGTAGTTAGAAGGGAGTTAGAGCTGCAAGCAGTTTGGTTTGGGAAATTAGACGCGAAATCAAACTGCAAAGGCCTTCCAACAGGCTTGGAAAAGTGTGTTCTATATTTCTGCCAAACAGACTCCCCGGAGGTTGAGCTTTCAGAAGGAAGTTTAACTCTTAGGGTGGAAGCAGCAGAATGTGCCTCTCACATCTAGCCTGTAGGAATTCAGGTTGGCAAGTTCTATGGGGAAGCCCATTGCTGCCTATGGTGGAAACGGCATGGGAGATTTCAGTTTCAAAATCTCTGTGAAAAAGCGTCAGAGAAGCTTCTCCGTTTAGAATCCAGCATATCTCACTGAACCGAAGAAGTGGTAGTTAGAAGGGAGTTAGAGCTGCAAGCAGTTTGGTTTGGGAAATTAGACGCGAAATGAAACTGCAAATGCCTTCCAACAGGCTTGGAAAAGTGTGTTCTATATCTCTGCCAAACAGACTCCCCGGAGGTTGAGCTTTCAGAAGCAAGTTTAACTCTAAGGGAGGAAGCAGCTGAATGTGCCTCTCACATCTAGCCTGTAGGATTTCAGGTTGGCAAGTTCTATGGGGAAGCCCATTGCTGCCTATGGTGGAAACGGCATGGGAGATTTCAGTTTCAAAATCTCTGTGAAAAAGCGTCAGAGAAGCTTCTCCGTTTAGAATCCAGCATATCTCACTGAACCGAAGAAGTGGTAGTTAGAAGGGAGTTAGAGCTGCAAGCAGTTTGGTTTGGGAAATTAGACGCGAAATGAAACTGCAAATGCCTTCCAACAGGCTTTGAAAAGTGTGTTCTATATCTCTGCCAAACAGAGTCCCCGGAGGTTGAGCTTTCAGAAGCTAGTTTAACTCTAAGGGAGGAAGCAGCAGAATGTGCCTCTCACATCTAGCCTGTAGGAATTCAGGTTGGCAAGTTCTATGGGGAAGCCCTTTGGCGCCTTCGTTGCAAACGGGTTTGGAAATTTCAGTTTCAAAATCTCTGTGAAAAAGCGTCAGAGAAGCTTCCCCGTTTAGAATCCAGCATATCTCACTGAACCGAAGAAGTGGTAGTTAGAAGGGAGTTAGAGCTGCAAGCAGTTTGGTTTGGGAAATTAGACGCGAAATCAAACTGCAAAGGCCTTCCAACAGGCTTGGAAAAGTGTGTTCTATATTTCTGCCAAACAGACTCCCCGGAGGTTGAGCTTTCAGAAGGAAGTTTAACTCTTAGGGTGGAAGCAGCAGAATGTGCCTCTCACATCTAGCCTGTAGGATTTCAGGTTGGAAAGTTCTATGGGGAAGCCCATTGCTGCCTATGGTGGAAACGGCATGGGAGATTTCAGTTTCAAAATCTCTGTGAAAAAGCGTCAGAGAAGCTTCTCCGTTTAGAATCCAGCATATCTCACTGAACCGAAGAAGTGGTAGTTAGAAGGGAGTTAGAGCTGCAAGCAGTTTGGTTTGGGAAATTAGACGCGAAATGAAACTGCAAATGCCTTCCAACAGGCTTGGAAAAGTGTGTTCTATATCTCTGCCAAACAGACTCCCCGGAGGTTGAGCTTTCAGAAGCTAGTTTAACTCTAAGGGAGGAAGCAGCAGAATGTGCCTCTCACATCTAGCCTGTAGGAATTCAGGTTGGCAAGTTCTATGGGGAAGCCCTTTGGCGCCTTCGTTGCAAACGGGTTTGGAAATTTCAGTTTCAAAATCTCTGTGAAAAAGCGTCAGAGAAGCTTCGCCGTTTAGAATCCAGCATATCTCACTGAACCGAAGAAGTGGTAGTTAGAAGGGAGTTAGAGCTGCAAGCAGTTTGGTTTGGGAAATTAGACACGAAATCAAACTGCCAAGGCCTTCCAACAGGCTTGGAAAAGTGTGTTCTATATTTCTGCCAAACAGACTCCCCGGAGGTTTAGCTTTCAGAAGGAAGTTTAACTCTTAGGGTGGAAGCAGCAGAATGTGCCTCTCACATCTAGCCTGTAGGAATTCAGGTTGGCAAGTTCTATGGGGAAGCCCATTGCTGCCTATGGTGGAAACGGCATGGGAGATTTCAGTTTCAAAATCTCTGTGAAAAAGCGTCAGAGAAGCTTCTCCGTTTAGAATCCAGCATATCTCACTGAACCGAAGAAGTGGTAGTTAGAAGGGAGTTAGAGCTGCAAGCAGTTTGGTTTGGGAAATTAGACGCGAAATGAAACTGCAAATGCCTTCCAACAGGCTTGGAAAAGTGTGTTCTATATCTCTGCCAAACAGACTCCCCGGAGGTTGAGCTTTCAGAAGCAAGTTTAACTCTAAGGGAGGAAGCAGCAGAATGTGCCTCTCACATCTAGCCTGTAGGATTTCAGGTTGGGAAGTTCTATGGGGAAGCCCATTGCTGCCTATGGTGGAAACGGCATGGGAGATTTCAGTTTCAAAATCTCTGTGAAAAAGCGTCAGAGAAGCTTCTCCGTTTAGAATCCAGCATATCTCACTGAACCGAAGAAGTGGTAGTTAGAAGGGAGTTAGAGCTGCAAGCAGTTTGGTTTGGGAAATTAGATGCGAAATGACACTGCAAAGGCCTTCCAACAGGCTTGGAAAAGTGTGTTCTATATCTCTGCCAAACAGACTCCCCGGAGGTTGAGCTTTCAGAAGCAAGTTTAACTGTAAGGGAGGAAGCAGCAGAATGTGCCTCTCACATCTAGACTGTAGGAATTCAGGTTGGCAAGTTCTATGGGGAATCCCATTGGCGCCTTCGTTGGAAACGGGTTTGGAAATTTCAGTTTCAAAATCTCTGTGAAAAAGCGTCAGAGAAGCTTCCCCGTTTAGAATCCAGCATATCTCACTGAACCGAAGAAGTGGTAGTTAGAAGGGAGTTAGAGCTGCAAGCAGTTTGGTTTGGGAAATTAGACGCGAAATCAAACTGCAAAAGTCTTCCAACAGGCTTGGAAAAGTGTGTTCTATATTTCTGCCAAACAGACTCCCCGGAGGTTGAGCTTTCAGAAGGAAGTTTAACTCTTAGGGTGGAAGCAGCAGAATGTGCCTCTCACATCTAGCCTGTAGGAATTCAGGTTGGCAAGTTCTATGGGGAAGCCCATTGCTGCCTATGGTGGAAACGGCATGGGAGATTTCAGTTTCAAAATCTCTGTGAAAAAGCGTCAGAGAAGCTTCTCCGTTTAGAATCCAGCATATCTCACTGAACCGAAGAAGTGGTAGTTAGAAGGGAGTTAGAGCTGCAAGCAGTTTGGTTTGGGAAATTAGACGCGAAATCAAACTGCAAAGGCTTTCCAACAGGCTTGGAAAAGTGTGTTCTATATTTCTGCCAAACAGACTCCCCGGAGGTTGAGCTTTCAGAAGGAAGTTTAACTCTTAGGGTGGAAGCAGCAGAATGTGCCTCTCACATCTAGCCTGTAGGAATTCAGGTTGGCAAGTTCTATGGGGAAGCCCATTGCTGCCTATGGTGGAAACGGCATGGGAGATTTCAGTTTCAAAATCTCTGTGAAAAAGCGTCAGAGAAGCTTCTCCGTTTAGAATCCAGCATATCTCACTGAACCGAAGAAGTGGTAGTTAGAAGGGAGTTAGAGCTGCAAGCAGTTTGGTTTGGGAAATTAGACGCGAAATGAAACTGCAAATGCCTTCCAACAGGCTTGGAAAAGTGTGTTCTATATCTCTGCCAAACAGACTCCCCGGAGGTTGAGCTTTCAGAAGCAAGTTTAACTCTAAGGGAGGAAGCAGCAGAATGTGCCTCTCACATCTAGCCTGTAGGATTTCAGGTTGGCAAGTTCTATGGGGAAGCCCATTGCTGCCTATGGCGGAAACGGCATGGGAGATTTCAGTTTCAAAATCTCTGTGAAGAAGCGTCAGAGAAGCTTCTCCGTTTAGAATCCAGCATATCTCACTGAACCGAAGAAGTGGTAGTTAGAAGGGAGTTAGAGCTGCAAGCAGTTTGGTTTGGGAAATTAGACGCGAAATGAAACTGCAAATGCCTTCCAACAGGCTTGGTAAAGTGTGTTCTATATCTCTGCCAAACAGAGTCCCCGGAGGTTGAGCTTTCAGAAGCTAGTTTAACTCTAAGGGAGGAAGCAGCAGAATGTGCCTCTCACATCTAGCCTGTAGGAATTCAGGTTGGCAAGTTCTATGGGGAAGCCCTTTGGCGCCTTCGTTGCAAACGGGTTTGGAAATTTCAGTTTCAAAATCTCTGTGAAAAAGCGTCAGAGAAGCTTCCCCGTTTAGAATCCAGCATATCTCACTGAACCGAAGAAGTGGTAGTTAGAAGGGAGTTAGAGCTGCAAGCAGTTTGGTTTGGGAAATTAGACACGAAATCAAACTGCAAAGGCCTTCCAACAGGCTTGGAAAAGTGTGTTCTATATTTCTGCCAAACAGACTCCCCGGAGGTTTAGCTTTCAGAAGGAAGTTTAACTCTTAGGGTGGAAGCAGCAGAATGTGCCTCTCACATCTAGCCTGTAGGAATTCAGGTTGGCAAGTTCTATGGGGAGCCCATTGCTGCCTATGGTGGAAACGGCATGGGAGATTTCAGTTTCAAAATCTCTGTGAAAAAGCGTCAGAGAAGCTTCTCCGTTTAGAATCCAGCATATCTCACTGAACCGAAGAAGTGGTAGTTAGAAGGGAGTTAGAGCTGCAAGCAGTTTGGTTTGGGAAATTAGATGCGAAATGACACTGCAAAGGCCTTCCAACAGGCTTGGAAAAGTGTGTTCTATATCTCTGCCAAACAAACTCCCCGGAGGTTGAGCTTTCAGAAGCAAGTTTAACTCTAAGGGAGGAAGCAGCAGAATGTGCCTCTCACATCTAGCCTGTAGGAATTCAGGTTGGCAAGTTCTATGGGGAAGCCCATTGCTGCCTATCGTGGAAACGGCATGGGAGATTTCAGTTTCAAAATCTCTGTGAAAAAGCGTCAGAGAAGCTTCTCCGTTTAGAATCCAGCATATCTCACTGAACCGAAGAAGTGGTAGTTAGAAGGGAGTTAGAGCTGCAACCAGTTTGGTTTGGGAAATTAGACGCGAAATGAAACTGCAAATGCCTTCCAACAGGCTTGGAAAAGTGTGTTCTATATCTCTGCCAAACAAACTCCCCGGAGGTTGAGCTTTCAGAAGCTAGTTTAACTCTAAGGGAGGAAGCAGCAGAATGTGCCTCTCACATCTAGCCTGTAGGAATTCAGGTTGCCAAGTTCTATGGGGAAGCCCATTGGCGCCTTCGTTGGAAACGGGTTTGGAAATTTCAGTTTCAAAATCTCTGTGAAAAAGCGTCAGAGAAGCTTCTCCGTTTAGAATCCAGCATATCTCACTGAACCGAAGAAGTGGTAGTTAGAAGGGAGTTAGAGCTGCAAGCAGTTTGGTTTGGGAAATTAGATGCGAAATGACACTGCAAAGGCCTTCCAACAGGCTTGGAAAAAGTGTGTTCTATATCTCTGCCAAACAAACTCCCCGGAGGTTGAGCTTTCAGAAGCAAGCTTAACGCTTAGGGAGGAAGCAGCAGAATGTGCCTCTCACATCTAGCCTGTAGGAATTCAGGTTGGCAAGTTCTATGGGGAAGCCCATTGCTGCCTATGGTGGAAACGGCATGGGAGATTTCAGTTTCAAAATCTCTGTGAAAAAGCGTCAGAGAAGCTTCTCCGTTTAGAATCCAGCATATCTCACTGAACCGAAGAAGTGGTAGTTAGAAGGGAGTTAGAGCTGCAAGCAGTTTGGTTTGGGAAATTAGATGCGAAATGACACTGCAAAGGCCTTCCAACAGGCTTGGAAAAGTGTGTTCTATATCTCTGCCAAACAGAGTCCCCGGAGGTTGAGCTTTCAGAAGCAAGCTTAACTGTTAGGGAGGAAGCAGCAGAATGTGCCTCTCACATCTAGCCTGTAGGAATTCAGGTTGGCAAGTTCTATGGGGAAGCCCATTGCTGCCTATGGTGGAAACGGCATGGGAGATTTCAGTTTCAAAATCTCTGTGAAAAAGCGTCAGAGAAGCTTCTCCGTTTAGAATCCAGCATATCTCACTGAACCGAAGAAGTGGTAGTTAGAAGGGAGTTAGAGCTGCAAGCAGTTTGGTTTGGGAAATTAGACGCGAAATGAAACTGCAAATGCCTTCCAACAGGCTTGGAAAAGTGTGTTCTATATCTCTGCCAAACAGAGTCCCCGGAGGTTGAGCTTTCAGAAGCTAGTTTAACTCTAAGGGAGAAAGCAGCAGAATGTGCCTCTCACATCTAGCCTGTAGGAATTCAGGTTGGCAAGTTCTATGGGGAAGCCCATTGGCGCCTTCGTTGGAAACGGGTTTGGAAATTTCAGTTTCAAAATCTCTGTGAAAAAGCGTCAGAGAAGCATCTCCGTTTAGAATCCAGCATATCTCACTGAACCGAAGAAGTGGTAGTTAGAAGGGAGTTAGAGCTGCAAGCAGTTTGGTTTGGGAAATTAGATGCGAAATGACACTGCAAAGGCCTTTCAACAGGCTTGGAAAAGTGTGTTCTATATCTCTGCCAAACAGACTCCCCGGAGGTTGAGCTTTCAGAAGCAAGCTTAACACTTAGGGAGGAAGCAGCAGAATGTGCCTCTCACATCTAGCCTGTAGGAATTCAGGTTGGCAAGTTCTATGGGGAAGCCCATTGCTGCCTATGGTGGAAACGGCATGGGAGATTTCAGTTTCAAAATCTCTGTGAAAAAGCGTCAGAGAAGCTTCTCCGTTTAGAATCCAGCATATCTCACTGAACCGAAGAAGTGGTAGTTAGAAGGCAGTTAGAGCTGCAAGCAGTTTGGTTTGGGAAATTAGACGCGAAATGAAACTGCAAATGCCTTCCAACAGGCTTGGAAAAGTGTGTTCTATATCTCTGCCAAACAGACTCCCTGGACGTTGAGCTTTCAGAAGCTAGTTTAACTCTAAGGGAGGAAGCAGCAGAATGTGCCTCTCACATCTAGCCTTTAGGAATTCAGGTTGGCAAGTTCTATGGGGAAGCCCATTGCTGCCTATGGTGGAAACGGCATGGGAGATTTCAGTTTCAAAATCTCTGTGAAAAAGCGTCAGAGAAGCTTCTCCGTTTAGAATCCAGCATATCTCACTGAACCGAAGAAGTGGTAGTTAGAAGGGAGTTAGAGCTGCAAGCAGTTTGGTTTGGGAAATTAGATGCGAAATGACACTGCAAAGGCCTTCCAACAGGCTTGGAAAAGTGTGTTCTATATCTCTGCCAAACAGAGTCCAAGGAGGTTGAGCTTTCAGAAGCAAGCTTAACTGTTAGGGAGGAAGCAGCAGAATGTGCCTCTCACATCTAGCCTGTAGGAATTCAGGTTGGCAAGTTCTATGGGGAAGCCCATTGCTGCCTATGGTGGAAACGGCATGGGAGATTTCAGTTTCAAAATCTCTGTGAAAAAGCGTCAGAGAAGCTTCTCCGTTTAGAATCCAGCATATCTCACTGAACCGAAGAAGTGGTAGTTAGAAGGGAGTTAGAGCTGCAAGCAGTTTTGTTTGGGAAATTAGACGCGAAATGAAACTGCAAATGCCTTCCAACAGGCTTGGAAAAGTGTGTTCCATATCTCTGCCAAACAAACTCCCCGGAGGTTCAGCTTTCAGAAGCTAGTTTAACTCTAAGGGAGGAAGCAGCAGAATGTGCCTCTCACATCTAGCCTGTAGGAATTCAGGTTGGCAAGTTCTATGGGGAAGCCCATTGGCGCCTTCGTTGGAAACGGGTTTGGAAATTTCAGTTTCAAAATCTCTGTGAAAAAGCGTCAGAGAACCTTCTCCGTTTAGAATCCAGCAAATCTCACTGAACCGAAGAAGTGGTAGTTAGAAGGGAGTTAGAGCTGCAAGCAGTTTGGTTTGGGAAATTAGACGCGAAATGAAACTGCAAATGCCTTCCAACAGGCTTGGAAAAGTGTGTTCTATATCTCTGCCAAACAGACTCCCCGGAGGTTGAGCTTTCAGAAGCAAGTTTAACTCTAAGGGAGGAAGCAGCAGAATGTGCCTCTCACATCTAGCCTGTAGGAATTCAGGTTGGCAAGTTCTATGGGGAAGCCCATTGCTGCCTATGGTGGAAACGGCATGTTAGATTTCAGTTTCAAAATCTCTGTGAAAAAGCGTCAGAGAAGCTTCTCCGTTTAGAATCCAGCATATCTCACTGAACCGAAGAAGTGGTAGTTTGAAGGGAGTTAGAGCTGCAAGCAGTTTGGTTTGGGAAATTAGACGCGAAATGAAACTGCAAATGCCTTCCAACAGGCTTGGAAAAGTGTGTTCTATATCTCTGCCAAACAGACTCCCCGGAGGTTGAGCTTTCAGAAGCAAGTTTAACTCTAAGGGAGGAAGCAGCAGAATGTGCCTCTCACATCTAGCCTGTAGGAATTCAGGTTGGCAAGTTCTATGGGGAAGCCCATTGCTGCCTATGGTGGAAACGGCATGGGAGATTTCAGTTTCAAAATCTCTGTGAAAAAGCGTCAGAGAAGCTTCTCCGTTTAGAATCCAGCATATCTCACTGAACCGAAGAAGTGGTAGTTAGAAGGCAGTTAGAGCTGCAAGCAGTCTGGTTTGGGAAATTAGACGCGAAATGAAACTGCAAATGCCTTCCAACAGGCTTGGAAAAGTGTGCTCTATATCTCTGCCAAACAGACTCCCCGGAGGTTGAGCTTTCAGAAGCTAGTTTAACTCTAAGGGAGGAAGCAGCAGAATGTGCCTCTCACATCTAGCCTGTAGGAATTCAGGTTGGCAAGTTCTATGGGGAAGCCCATTGCTGCCTATGGTGGAAACGGCATGGGAGATTTCAGTTTCAAAATCTCTGTGAAAAAGCGTCAGAGAAGCTTCTCCGTTTAGAATCCAGCATATCTCACTGAACCGAAGAAGTGGTAGTTAGAAGGCAGTTAGAGCTGCAAGCAGTTTGGTTTGGGAAATTAGATGCGAAATCACACTGCAAATGCCTTCCAACAGGCTTTGAAAAGTGTGTTCTATATCTCTGCCAAACAGACTCCCTGGAGGTTGAGCTTTCAGAAGCTAGTTTAACTCTAAGGGAGGAAGCAGCAGAATGTGCCTCTCACATCTAGCCTGTAGGAATTCAGGTTGGCAAGTTCTATGGGGAAGCCCATTGCTGCCTATGGTGGAAACGGAATGGGAGATTTCAGCTTCAAAATCTCTGTGAAAAAGCGTCAGAGAAGCTTCTCCGTTTAGAATCCAGCATATCTCACTGAACCGAAGAAGTGGTAGTTAGAAAGGAGTTAGAGCTGCAAGCAGTTTGGTTTGGGAAATTAGACGCGAAATGAAACTGCTAATGCCTTCCAACAGGCTTGGAAAAGTGTGTTCTATATCTCTGCCAAACAGACTCCCCGGAGGTTGAGCTTTCAGAAGCTAGTTTAACTCTAAGGGAGAAAGCAGCAGAATGTGCCTCTCACATCTAGCCTGTAGGAATTCAGGTTGGCAAGTTCTTTGGGGAAGCCCATTGCTGCCTATGGTGGAAACGGCATGGGAGATTTCAGTTTCAAAATCTCGGTGAAAAAGCGTCAGAGAAGCTTCTCCGTTTAGAATCCAGCATATCTCACTGAACCGAAGAAGTGGTAGTTAGAAGGGAGTTAGAGCTGCAAGCAGTTTGGTTTGCGAAATTAGACGCGAAATGAAACTGCAAATGCCTTCCAACAGGCTTGGAAAAGTGTGTTCTATATCTCTGCCAAACAGACTCCCCGGAGGTTGAGCTTTCAGAAGCAAGTTTAACTCTAAGGGAGGAAGCAGCAGAATGTGCCTCTCACATCTAGCCTGTAGGAATTCAGGTTGGCAAGTTCTATGGGGAAGCCCATTGCTGCGTATGGTGGAAACGGCATGGGAGATTTCAGTTTCAAAATTTCTGTGAAAAAGCGTCAGAGAAGCTTCTCCGTTTAGAATCCAGCATATCTCACTGAACCGAAGAAGTGGTAGTTAGAAGGGAGTTAGAGCTGCAAGCAGTTTGGTTTGGGAAATTAGATGCGAAGTGACACTGCAAAGGCCTTCCAACAGGCTTGGAAAAGTGTGTTCTATATCTCTGCCAAACAGAGTCCCCGGAGGTTGAGCTTTCAGAAGCAAGCTTAACTGTTAGGGAGGAAGCAGCAGAATGTGCCTCTCACATCTAGCCTGTAGGAATTCAGGTTGGCAAGTTCTATGGGGAAGCCCATTGCTGCCTATGGTGGAAACGGCATGGGAGATTTCAGTTTCAAAATCTCTGTGAAAAAGCGTCAGAGAAGCTTCTCCGTTTAGAATCCAGCATATCTCACTGAACCGAAGAAGTGGTAGTTAGAAGGGAGTTAGAGCTGCAAGCAGTTTGGTTTGGGAAATTAGACGCGAAATGAAACTGCAAATGCCTTCCAACAGGCTTGGAAAAGTGTGTTCTATATCTCTGCCAAACAGACTCCCTGGACGTTGAGCTTTCAGAAGCTAGTTTAACTCTAAGGGAGAGAAGCAGCAGAATGTGCCTCTCACATCTAGCCTTTAGGAATTCAGGTTGGCAAGTTCTATGGGGAAGCCCATTGCTGCCTATGGTGGAAACGGCATGGGAGATTTCAGTTTCAAAATCTCTGTGAAAAAGCGTCAGAGAAGCTTCTCCGTTTAGAATCCAGCATATCTCACTGAACCGAAGAAGTGGTAGTTAGAAGGGAGTTAGAGCTGCAAGCAGTTTGGTTTGGGAAATTAGATGCGAAATGACACTGCAAAGGCCTTCCAACAGGCTTGGAAAAGTGTGTTCTATATCTCTGCCAAACAGAGTCCCCGGAGGTTGAGCTTTCAGAAGCAAGCTTAACTCTTAGGGAGGAAGCAGCAGAATGTGCCTCTCACATCTAGCCTGTAGGAATTCAGGTAGGCAAGTTCTATGGGGAAGCCCATTGCTGCCTATGGTGGAAACGGCATGGGAGATTTCAGTTTCAAAATCTCTGTGAAAAAGCGTCAGAGAAGCTTCTCCGTTTAGAATCCAGCATATCTCACTGAACCGAAGAAGTGGTAGTTAGAAGGGAGTTAGAGCTGCAAGCAGTTTGGTTTGGGAAATTAGACGCGAAATGAAACTGCAAATGCCTTCCAACAGGCTTGGAAAATTGTGTTCTATATCTCTGCCAAACAGACTCCCCGGAGGGTGAGCTTTCAGAAGCAAGTTTAACTCTAAGGGAGGAAGCAGCAGAATGTGCCTCTCACATCTAGCCTGTAGGAATTCAGGTTGGCAAGTTCTATGGGGAAGCCCATTGCTGCCTATGGTGGAAACGGCATGGGAGATTTCAGTTTCAAAATCTCTGTGAAAAAGCGTCAGAGAAGCTTCTCCGTTTAGAATCCAGCATATCTCACTGAACCGAAGAAGTGGTAGTTAGAAGGGAGTTAGAGCTCCAATCACTTTGGTTTGGGAAATTAGACGCGAAATGAAACTGCAAATGCCTTCCAACAGGCTTGGAAAATTGTGTTCTATATCTCTGCCAAACAGACTCCCCGGAGGGTGAGCTTTCAGAAGCAAGTTTAACTCTAAGGGAGGAAGCAGCAGAATGTGCCTCTCACATCTAGCCTGTAGGATTTCAGGTTGGAAAGTTCTATGGGGAAGCCCATTGCTGCCTATGGTGGAAACGGCATGGGAGATTTCAGTTTCAAAATCTCTGTGAAAAAGCGTCAGAGAAGCTTCTCCGTTTAGAATCCAGCATATCTCACTGAACCGAAGAAGTGGTAGTTAGAAGGGAGTTAGAGCTGCAAGCAGTTTGGTTTGGGAAATTAGATGCGAAATGACACTGCAAAGGCCTTCCAACAGGCTTGGAAAAGTGTGTTCTATATCTCTGCCAAACAGACTCCCCGGAGGTTGAGCTTTCAGAAGCAAGTTTAACTCTAAGGGAGGAAGCAGCAGAATGTGCCTCTCACATCTAGCCTGTAGGAATTCAGGTTGCCAAGTTCTATGGGGAAGCCCATTGGCGCCTTCGTTGGAAACGGGTTTGGAAATTTCAGTTTCAAAATCTCTGTGAAAAAGCGTCAGAGAAGCTTCTCCGTTTAGAATCCAGCATATCTCACTGAACCGAAGAAGTGGTAGTTAGAAGGGAGTTAGAGCTGCAAGCAGTTTGGTTTGGGAAATTAGACGCGAAATGAAACTGCAAATGCCTTCCAACAGGCTTGGAAAAGTGTGTTCTATATCTCTGCCAAACAGACTCCCCGGAGGTTGAGCTTTCAGAAGCAAGTTTAACTCTAAGGGAGGAAGCAGCAGAATGTGCCTCTCACATCTAGCCTGTAGGAATTCAGGTTGGCAAGTTCTATGGGGAAGCCCATTGCTGCCTATGGTGGAAACGGCATGGGAGATTTCAGTTTCAAAATCTCTGTGAAAAAGCGTCAGAGAAGCTTCCCCGTTTAGAATCCAGCATATCTCACTGAACCGAAGAAGTGGTAGTTAGAAGGGAGTTAGAGCTGCAAGCAGTTTGGTTTGGGAAATTAGACGCGAAATCAAACTGCAAAGGCCTTCCAACAGGCTTGGAAAAGTGTGTTCTATATTTCTGCCAAACAGACTCCCCGGAGGTTGAGCTTTCAGAAGGAAGTTTAACTCTTAGGGTGGAAGCAGCAGAATGTGCCTCTCACATCTAGCCTGTAGGAATTCAGGTTGGCAAGTTCTATGGGGAAGCCCATTGCTGCCTATGGTGGAAACGGCATGGGAGATTTCAGTTTCAAAATCTCTGTGAAAAAGCGTCAGAGAAGCTTCTCCGTTTAGAATCCAGCATATCTCACTGAACCGAAGAAGTGGTAGTTAGAAGGGAGTTAGAGCTGCAAGCAGTTTGGTTTGGGAAATTAGACGCGAAATGAAACTGCAAATGCCTTCCAACAGGCTTGGAAAAGTGTGTTCTATATCTCTGCCAAACAGACTCCCCGGAGGTTGAGCTTTCAGAAGCAAGTTTAACTCTAAGGGAGGAAGCAGCAGAATGTGCCTCTCACATCTAGCCTGTAGGATTTCAGGTTGGCAAGTTCTATTGGGAAGCCCATTGCTGCCTATGGTGGAAACGGCATGGGAGATTTCAGTTTCAAAATCTCTGTGAAAAAGCGTCAGAGAAGCTTCTCCGTTTAGAATCCAGCATATCTCACTGAACCGAAGAAGTGGTAGTTAGAAGGGAGTTAGAGCTGCAAGCAGTTTGGTTTGGGAAATTAGATGCGAAATGACACTGCAAAGGCCTTCCAACAGGCTTGGAAAAGTGTGTTCTATATCTCTGCCAAACAGACTCCCCGGAGGTTGAGCTTTCAGAAGCAAGTTTAACTGTAAGGGAGGAAGCAGCAGAATGTGCCTCTCACATCTAGACTGTAGGAATTCAGGTTGGCAAGTTCTATGGGGAATCCCATTGGCGCCTTCGTTGGAAACGGGTTTGGAAATTTCAGTTTCAAAATCTCTGTGAAAAAGCGTCAGAGAAGCTTCCCCGTTTAGAATCCAGCATATCTCACTGAACCGAAGAAGTGGTAGTTAGAAGGGAGTTAGAGCTGCAAGCAGTTTGGTTTGGGAAATTAGACGCGAAATCAAACTGCAAAAGTCTTCCAACAGGCTTGGAAAAGTGTGTTCTATATTTCTGCCAAACAGACTCCCCGGAGGTTGAGCTTTCAGAAGGAAGTTTAACTCTTAGGGTGGAAGCAGCAGAATGTGCCTCTCACATCTAGCCTGTAGGAATTCAGGTTGGCAAGTTCTATGGGGAAGCCCATTGCTGCCTATGGTGGAAACGGCATGGGAGATTTCAGTTTCAAAATCTCTGTGAAAAAGCGTCAGAGAAGCTTCTCCGTTTAGAATCCAGCATATCTCACTGAACCGAAGAAGTGGTAGTTAGAAGGGAGTTAGAGCTGCAAGCAGTTTGGTTTGGGAAATTAGACGCGAAATGAAACTGCAAATGCCTTCCAACAGGCTTGGTAAAGTGTGTTCTATATCTCTGCCAAACAGACTCCCCGGAGGTTGAGCTTTCAGAAGCTAGTTTAACTCTAAGGGAGGAAGCAGCAGAATGTGCCTCTCACATCTAGCCTGTAGGAATTCAGGTTGGCAAGTTCTATGGGGAAGCCCTTTGGCGCCTTCGTTGCAAACGGGTTTGGAAATTTCAGTTTCAAAATCTCTGTGAAAAAGCGTCAGAGAAGCTTCCCCGTTTAGAATCCAGCATATCTCACTGAACCGAAGAAGTGGTAGTTAGAAGGGAGTTAGAGCTGCAAGCAGTTTGGTTTGGGAAATTAGACACGAAATCAAACTGCAAAGGCCTTCCAACAGGCTTGGAAAAGTGTGTTCTATATTTCTGCCAAACAGACTCCCCGGAGGTTTAGCTTTCAGAAGGAAGTTTAACTCTTAGGGTGGAAGCAGCAGAATGTGCCTCTCACATCTAGCCTGTAGGAATTCAGGTTGGCAAGTTCTATGGGGAGCCCATTGCTGCCTATGGTGGAAACGGCATGGGAGATTTCAGTTTCAAAATCTCTGTGAAAAAGCGTCAGAGAAGCTTCTCCGTTTAGAATCCAGCATATCTCACTGAACCGAAGAAGTGGTAGTTAGAAGGGAGTTAGAGCTGCAAGCAGTTTGGTTTGGGAAATTAGATGCGAAATGACACTGCAAAGGCCTTCCAACAGGCTTGGAAAAGTGTGTTCTATATCTCTGCCAAACAAACTCCCCGGAGGTTGAGCTTTCAGAAGCAAGTTTAACTCTAAGGGAGGAAGCAGCAGAATGTGCCTCTCACATCTAGCCTGTAGGAATTCAGGTTGGCAAGTTCTATGGGGAAGCCCATTGCTGCCTATCGTGGAAACGGCATGGGAGATTTCAGTTTCAAAATCTCTGTGAAAAAGCGTCAGAGAAGCTTCTCCGTTTAGAATCCAGCATATCTCACTGAACCGAAGAAGTGGTAGTTAGAAGGGAGTTAGAGCTGCAAGCAGTTTGGTTTGGGAAATTAGACGCGAAATGAAACTGCAAATGCCTTCCAACAGGCTTGGAAAAGTGTGTTCTATATCTCTGCCAAACAAACTCCCCGGAGGTTGAGCTTTCAGAAGCTAGTTTAACTCTAAGGGAGGAAGCAGCAGAATGTGCCTCTCACATCTAGCCTGTAGGAATTCAGGTTGCCAAGTTCTATGGGGAAGCCCATTGGCGCCTTCGTTGGAAACGGGTTTGGAAATTTCAGTTTCAAAATCTCTGTGAAAAAGCGTCAGAGAAGCTTCTCCGTTTAGAATCCAGCATATCTCACTGAACCGAAGAAGTGGTAGTTAGAAGGGAGTTAGAGCTGCAAGCAGTTTGGTTTGGAAAATTAGATGCGAAATGACACTGCAAAGGCCTTCCAACAGGCTTGGAAAAAGTGTGTTCTATATCTCTGCCAAACAAACTCCCCGGAGGTTGAGCTTTCAGAAGCAAGCTTAACGCTTAGGGAGGAAGCAGCAGAATGTGCCTCTCACATCTAGCCTGTAGGAATTCAGGTTGGCAAGTTCTATGGGGAAGCCCATTGCTGCCTATGGTGGAAACGGCATGGGAGATTTCAGTTTCAAAATCTCTGTGAAAAAGCGTCAGAGAAGCTTCTCCGTTTAGAATCCAGCATATCTCACTGAACCGAAGAAGTGGTAGTTAGAAGGGAGTTAGAGCTGCAAGCAGTTTGGTTTGGGAAATTAGATGCGAAGTGACACTGCAAAGGCCTTCCAACAGGCTTGGAAATGTGTGTTCTATATCTCTGCCAAACAGAGTCCCCGGAGGTTGAGCTTTCAGAAGCAAGCTTAACTGTTAGGGAGGAAGCAGCAGAATGTGCCTCTCACATCTAGCCTGTAGGAATTCAGGTTGGCAAGTTCTATGGGGAAGCCCATTGCTGCCTATGGTGGAAACGGCATGGGAGATTTCAGTTTCAAAATCTCTGTGAAAAAGCGTCAGAGAAGCTTCTCCGTTTAGAATCCAGCATATCTCACTGAACCGAAGAAGTGGTAGTTAGAAGGGAGTTAGAGCTGCAAGCAGTTTGGTTTGGGAAATTAGACGCGAAATGAAACTGCAAATGCCTTCCAACAGGCTTGGAAAAGTGTGTTCTATATCTCTGCCAAACAGAGTCCCCGGAGGTTGAGCTTTCAGAAGCTAGTTTAACTCTAAGGGAGAAAGCAGCAGAATGTGCCTCTCACATCTAGCCTGTAGGAATTCAGGTTGGCAAGTTCTATGGGGAAGCCCATTGGCGCCTTCGTTGGAAACGGGTTTGGAAATTTCAGTTTCAAAATCTCTGTGAAAAAGCGTCAGAGAAGCTTCTCCGTTTAGAATCCAGCATATCTCACTGAACCGAAGAAGTGGTAGTTAGAAGGGAGTTAGAGCTGCAAGCAGTTTGGTTTGGGAAATTAGATGAGAAATGACACTGCAAAGGCCTTTCAACAGGCTTGGAAAAGTGTGTTCTATATCTCTGCCAAACAGACTCCCCGGAGGTTGAGCTTTCAGAAGCAAGCTTAACACTTAGGGAGGAAGCAGCAGAATGTGCCTCTCACATCTAGCCTGTAGGAATTCAGGTTGGCAAGTTCTATGGGGAAGCCCATTGCTGCCTATGGTGGAAACGGCATGGGAGATTTCAGTTTCAAAATCTCTGTGAAAAAGCGTCAGAGAAGCTTCTCCGTTTAGAATCCAGCATATCTCACTGAACCGAAGAAGTGGTAGTTAGAAGGCAGTTAGAGCTGCAAGCAGTTTGGTTTGGGAAATTAGACGCGAAATGAAACTGCAAATGCCTTCCAACAGGCTTGGAAAAGTGTGTTCTATATCTCTGCCAAACAGACTCCCTGGACGTTGAGCTTTCAGAAGCTAGTTTAACTCTAAGGGAGGAAGCAGCAGAATGTGCCTCTCACATCTAGCCTTTAGGAATTCAGGTTGGCAAGTTCTATGGGGAAGCCCATTGCTGCCTATGGTGGAAACGGCATGGGAGATTTCAGTTTCAAAATCTCTGTGAAAAAGCGTCAGAGAAGCTTCTCCGTTTAGAATCCAGCATATCTCACTGAACCGAAGAAGTGGTAGTTAGAAGGGAGTTAGAGCTGCAAGCAGTTTGGTTTGGGAAATTAGATGCGAAATGACACTGCAAAGGCCTTCCAACAGGCTTGGAAAAGTGTGTTCTATATCTCTGCCAAACAGAGTCCAAGGAGGTTGAGCTTTCAGAAGCAAGCTTAACTGTTAGGGAGGAAGCAGCAGAATGTGCCTCTCACATCTAGCCTGTAGGAATTCAGGTTGGCAAGTTCTATGGGGAAGCCCATTGCTGCCTATGGTGGAAACGGCATGGGAGATTTCAGTTTCAAAATCTCTGTGAAAAAGCGTCAGAGAAGCTTCTCCGTTTAGAATCCAGCATATCTCACTGAACCGAAGAAGTGGTAGTTAGAAGGGAGTTAGAGCTGCAAGCAGTTTTGTTTGGGAAATTAGACGCGAAATGAAACTGCAAATGCCTTCCAACAGGCTTGGAAAAGTGTGTTCCATATCTCTGCCAAACAAACTCCCCGGAGGTTCAGCTTTCAGAAGCTAGTTTAACTCTAAGGGAGGAAGCAGCAGAATGTGCCTCTCACATCTAGCCTGTAGGAATTCAGGTTGGCAAGTTCTATGGGGAAGCCCATTGGCGCCTTCGTTGGAAACGGGTTTGGAAATTTCAGTTTCAAAATCTCTGTGAAAAAGCGTCAGAGAACCTTCTCCGTTTAGAATCCAGCAAATCTCACTGAACCGAAGAAGTGTTAGTTAGAAGGGAGTTAGAGCTGCAAGCAGTTTGGTTTGGGAAATTAGACGCAAAATGAAACTGCAAATGCCTTCCAACAGGCTTGGAAAAGTGTGTTCTATATCTCTGCCAAACAGACTCCCCGGAGGTTGAGCTTTCAGAAGCAAGTTTAACTCTAAGGGAGGAAGCAGCAGAATGTGCCTCTCACATCTAGCCTGTAGGATTTCAGGTTGGAAAGTTCTATGGGGAAGCCCATTGCTGCCTATGGTGGAAACGGCATGGGAGATTTCAGTTTCAAAATCTCTGTGAAAAAGCGTCAGAGAAGCTTCTCCGTTTAGAATCCAGCATATCTCACTGAACCGAAGAAGTGGTAGTTAGAAGGGAGTTAGAGCTGCAAGCAGTTTGGTTTGGGAAATTAGATGCGAAATGACACTGCAAAGGCCTTCCAACAGGCTTGGAAAAGTGTGTTCTATATCTCTGCCAAACAGACTCCCCGGAGGTTGAGCTTTCAGAAGCAAGTTTAACTGTAAGGGAGGAAGCAGCAGAATGTGCCTCTCACATCTAGACTGTAGGAATTCAGGTTGGCAAGTTCTATGGGGAATCCCATTGGCGCCTTCGTTGGAAACGGGTTTGGAAATTTCAGTTTCAAAATCTCTGTGAAAAAGCGTCAGAGAAGCTTCCCCGTTTAGAATCCAGCATATCTCACTGAACCGAAGAAGTGGTAGTTAGAAGGGAGTTAGAGCTGCAAGCAGTTTGGTTTGGGAAATTAGACGCGAAATCAAACTGCAAAAGTCTTCCAACAGGCTTGGAAAAGTGTGTTCTATATTTCTGCCAAACAGACTCCCCGGAGGTTGAGCTTTCAGAAGGAAGTTTAACTCTTAGGGTGGAAGCAGCAGAATGTGCCTCTCACATCTAGCCTGTAGGAATTCAGGTTGGCAAGTTCTATGGGGAAGCCCATTGCTGCCTATGGTGGAAACGGCATGGGAGATTTCAGTTTCAAAATCTCTGTGAAAAAGCGTCAGAGAAGCTTCTCCGTTTAGAATCCAGCATATCTCACTGAACCGAAGAAGTGGTAGTTAGAAGGCAGTTAGAGCTGCAAGCAGTTTGGTTTGGGAAATTAGATGCGAAATCACACTGCAAATGCCTTCCAACAGGCTTTGAAAAGTGTGTTCTATATCTCTGCCAAACAGACTCCCTGGAGGTTGAGCTTTCAGAAGCTAGTTTAACTCTAAGGGAGGAAGCAGCAGAATGTGCCTCTCACATCTAGCCTGTAGGAATTCAGGTTGGCAAGTTCTATGGGGAAGCCCATTGCTGCCTATGGTGGAAACGGAATGGGAGATTTCAGCTTCAAAATCTCTGTGAAAAAGCGTCAGAGAAGCTTCTCCGTTTAGAATCCAGCATATCTCACTGAACCGAAGAAGTGGTAGTTAGAAGGGAGTTAGAGCTGCAAGCAGTTTGGTTTGGGAAATTAGACGCGAAATGAAACTGCAAATGCCTTCCAACAGGCTTGGAAAAGTGTGTTCTATATCTCTGCCAAACAAACTCCCCGGAGGTTGAGCTTTCAGAAGCTAGTTTAACTCTAAGGGAGGAAGCAGCAGAATGTGCCTCTCACATCTAGCCTGTAGGAATTCAGGTTGCCAAGTTCTATGGGGAAGCCCATTGGCGCCTTCGTTGGAAACGGGTTTGGAAATTTCAGTTTCAAAATCTCTGTGAAAAAGCGTCAGAGAAGCTTCTCCGTTTAGAATCCAGCATATCTCACTGAACCGAAGAAGTGGTAGTTAGAAGGGAGTTAGAGCTGCAAGCAGTTTGGTTTGGGAAATTAGATGCGAAATGACACTGCAAAGGCCTTCCAACAGGCTTGGAAAAAGTGTGTTCTATATCTCTGCCAAACAAACTCCCCGGAGGTTGAGCTTTCAGAAGCAAGCTTAACGCTTAGGGAGGAAGCAGCAGAATGTGCCTCTCACATCTAGCCTGTAGGAATTCAGGTTGGCAAGTTCTATGGGGAAGCCCATTGCTGCCTATGGTGGAAACGGCATGGGAGATTTCAGTTTCAAAATCTCTGTGAAAAAGCGTCAGAGAAGCTTCTCCGTTTAGAATCCAGCATATCTCACTGAACCGAAGAAGTGGTAGTTAGAAGGGAGTTAGAGCTGCAAGCAGTTTGGTTTGGTTAATTAGATGCGAAATGACACTGCAAAGGCCTTCCAACAGGCTTGGAAAAGTGTGTTCTATATCTCTGCCAAACAGAGTCCCCGGAGGTTGAGCTTTCAGAAGCAAGCTTAACTGTTAGGGAGGAAGCAGCAGAATGTGCCTCTCACATCTAGCCTGTAGGAATTCAGGTTGGCAAGTTCTATGGGGAAGCCCATTGCTGCCTATGGTGGAAACGGCATGGGAGATTTCAGTTTCAAAATCTCTGTGAAAAAGCGTCAGAGAAGCTTCTCCGTTTAGAATCCAGCATATCTCACTGAACCGAAGAAGTGGTAGTTAGAAGGGAGTTAGAGCTGCAAGCAGTTTGGTTTGGGAAATTAGACGCGAAATGAAACTGCAAATGCCTTCCAACAGGCTTGGAAAAGTGTGTTCTATATCTCTGCCAAACAGAGTCCCCGGAGGTTGAGCTTTCAGAAGCTAGTTTAACTCTAAGGGAGAAAGCAGCAGAATGTGCCTCTCACATCTAGCCTGTAGGAATTCAGGTTGACAAGTTCTATGGGGAAGCCCATTGGCGCCTTCGTTGGAAACGGGTTTGGAAATTTCAGTTTCAAAATCTCTGTGAAAAAGCGTCAGAGAAGCTTCTCCGTTTAGAATCCAGCATATCTCACTGAACCGAAGAAGTGGTAGTTAGAAGGGAGTTAGAGCTGCAAGCAGTTTGGTTTGGGAAATTAGATGCGAAATGACACTGCAAAGGCCTTCCAACAGGCTTGGAAAAGTGTGTTCTATATCTCTGCCAAACAGACTCCCCGGAGGTTGAGCTTTCAGAAGCAAGTTTAACTCTAAGGGAGGAAGCAGCAGAATGTGCCTCTCACATCTAGCCTGTAGGAATTCAGGTTGGCAAGTTCTATGGGGAAGCCCATTGCTGCCTATTGTGGAAACGGCATGGGAGATTTCAGTTTCAAAATCTCTCTGAAAAAGCGTCAGAGAAGCTTCTCCGTTTAGAATCCAGCATATCTCACTGAACCGAAGAAGTGGTAGTTAGAAGGGAGTTAGAGCTGCAAGCAGTTTGGTTTGGGAAATTAGACGCGAAATGAAACTGCAAATGCCTTCCAACAGGCTTGGAAAAGTGTGTTCTATATCTCTGCCAAACAAACTCCCCGGAGGTTGAGCTTTCAGAAGCTAGTTTAACTCTAAGGGAGGAAGCAGCAGAATGTGCCTCTCACATCTAGCCTGTAGGAATTCAGGTTGCCAAGTTCTATGGGGAAGCCCATTGGCGCCTTCGTTGGAAACGGGTTTGGAAATTTCAGTTTCAAAATCTCTGTGAAAAAGCGTCAGAGAAGCTTCTCCGTTTAGAATCCAGCATATCTCACTGAACCGAAGAAGTGGTAGTTAGAAGGGAGTTAGAGCTGCAAGCAGTTTGGTTTGGGAAATTAGATGCGAAATGACACTGCAAAGGCCTTCCAACAGGCTTGGAAAAAGTGTGTTCTATATCTCTGCCAAACAAACTCCCCGGAGGTTGAGCTTTCAGAAGCAAGCTTAACGCTTAGGGAGGAAGCAGCAGAATGTGCCTCTCACATCTAGCCTGTAGGAATTCAGGTTGGCAAGTTCTATGGGGAAGCCCATTGCTGCCTATGGTGGAAACGGCATGGGAGATTTCAGTTTCAAAATCTCTGTGAAAAAGCGTCAGAGAAGCTTCTCCGTTTAGAATCCAGCATATCTCACTGAACCGAAGAAGTGGTAGTTAGAAGGGAGTTAGAGCTGCAAGCAGTTTGGTTTGGGAAATTAGATGCGAAATGACACTGCAAAGGCCTTCCAACAGGCTTGGAAAAGTGTGTTCTATATCTCTGCCAAACAGACTCCCCGGAGGTTGAGCTTTCAGAAGCAAGCTTAACTCTTAGGGAGGAAGCAGCAGAATGTGCCTCTCACATCTAGCCTGTAGGAATTCAGGTTGGCAAGTTCTATGGGGAAGCCCATTGCTGCCTATGGTGGAAACGGCATGGGAGATTTCAGTTTCAAAATCTCTGTGAAAAAGCGTCAGAGAAGCTTCTCCGTTTAGAATCCAGCATATCTCACTGAACCGAAGAAGTGGTAGTTAGAAGGGAGTTAGAGCTGCAAGCAGTTTGGTTTGGGAAATTAGACGCGAAATGAAACTGCAAATGCCTTCCAACAGGCTTGGAAAAGTGTGTTCTATATCTCTGCCAAACAGACTCCCCGGAGGTTGAGCTTTCAGAAGCAAGTTTAACTCTAAGGGAGGAAGCAGCAGAATGTGCCTCTCACATCTAGCCTGTAGGATTTCAGGTTGGCAAGTTCTATGGGGAAGCCCATTGCTGCCTATGGTGGAAACGGCATGGGAGATTTCAGTTTCAAAATCTCTGTGAAAAAGCGTCAGAGAAGCTTCTCCGTTTAGAATCCAGCATATCTCACTGAACCGAAGAAGTGGTAGTTAGAAGGGAGTTAGAGCTGCAAGCAGTTTGGTTTGGGAAATTAGATGCGAAATGACACTGCAAAGGCCTTCCAACAGGCTTGGAAAAGTGTGTTCTATATCTCTGCCAAACAGACTCCCCGGAGGTTGAGCTTTCAGAACCAAGCTTAACTCTTAGGGAGGAAGCAGCAGAATGTGCCTCTCACATCTAGCCTGTAGGAATTCAGGTTGGCAAGTTCTATGGGGAAGCCCATTGCTGCCTATGGTGGAAACGGCATGGGAGATTTCAGTTTCAAAATCTCTGTGAAAAAGCGTCAGAGAAGCTTCTCCGTTTAGAATCCAGCATATCTCACTGAACCGAAGAAGTGGTAGTTAGAAGGGAGTTAGAGCTGCAAGCACTTTGGTTTGGGAAATTAGACGCGAAATGAAACTGCAAATGCCTTCCAACAGGCTTGGAAAATTGCGTTCTATATCTCTGCCAAACAGACTCCCCGGAGGGTGAGCTTTCAGAAGCAAGTTTAACTCTAAGGGAGGAAGCAGCAGAATGTGCCTCTCACATCTAGCCTGTAGGAATTCAGGTTGGCAAGTTCTATGGGGAAGCCCATTGCTGCCTATGGTGGAAACGGCATGGGAGATTTCAGTTTCAAAATCTCTGTGAAAAAGCGTCAGAGAAGCTTCTCCGTTTAGAATCCAGCATATCTCACTGAACCGAAGAAGTGGTAGTTAGAAGGGAGTTAGAGCTGCAAGCAGTTTGGTTTGGGAAATTAGACGCGAAATGAAACTGCAAATGCCTTCCAACAGGCTTGGAAAATTGTGTTCTATATCTCTGCCAAACAGACTCCCCGGAGGTTGAGCTTTCAGAAGCAAGTTTAACTCTAAGGGAGGAAGCAGCAGAATGTGCCTCTCACATCTAGCCTGTAGGATTTCAGGTTGGAAGGTTCTATGGGGAAGCCCATTGCTGCCTATGGTGGAAACGGCATGGGAGATTTCAGTTTCAAAATCTCTGTGAAAAAGCGTCAGAGAAGCTTCTCCGTTTAGAATCCAGCATATCTCACTGAACCGAAGAAGTGGTAGTTAGAAGGGTGTTAGAGCTGCAAGCAGTTTGGTTTGGGAAATTAGATGCGAAATGACACTGCAAAGGCCTTCCAACAGGCTTGGAAAAAGTGTGTTCTATATCTCTGCCAAACAAACTCCCCGGAGGTTGAGCTTTCAGAAGCAAGCTTAACGCTTAGGGAGGAAGCAGCAGAATGTGCCTCTCACATCTAGCCTGTAGGAATTCAGGTTGGCAAGTTCTATGGGGAAGCCCATTGCTGCCTATGGTGGAAACGGCATGGGAGATTTCAGTTTCAAAATCTCTGTGAAAAAGCGTCAGAGAAGCTTCTCCGTTTAGAATCCAGCATATCTCACTGAACCGAAGAAGTGGTAGTTAGAAGGGAGTTAGAGCTGCAAGCAGTTTGGTTTGGGAAATTAGATGCGAAATGACACTGCAAAGGCCTTCCAACAGGCTTGGAAAAGTGTGTTCTATATCTCTGCCAAACAGAGTCCCCGGAGGTTGAGCTTTCAGAAGCAAGCTTAACTGTTAGGGAGGAAGCAGCAGAATGTGCCTCTCACATCTAGCCTGTAGGAATTCAGGTTGGCAAGTTCTATGGGGAAGCCCATTGCTGCCTATGGTGGAAACGGCATGGGAGATTTCAGTTTCAAAATCTCTGTGAAAAAGCGTCAGAGAAGCTTCTCCGTTTAGAATCCAGCATATCTCACTGAACCGAAGAAGTGGTAGTTAGAAGGGAGTTAGAGCTGCAAGCAGTTTGGTTTGGGAAATTAGACGCGAAATGAAACTGCAAATGCCTTCCAACAGGCTTGGAAAAGTGTGTTCTATATCCCTGCCAAACAGAGTCCCCGGAGGTTGAGCTTTCAGAAGCTAGTTTAACTCTAAGGGAGAAAGCAGCAGAATGTGCCTCTCACATCTAGCCTGTAGGAATTCAGGTTGGCAAGTTCTATGGGGAAGCCCATTGGCGCCTTCGTTGGAAACGGTTTTGGAAATTTCAGTTTCAAAATCTCTGTGAAAAAGCGTCAGAGAAGCTTCTCCGTTTAGAATCCAGCATATCTCACTGAACCGAAGAAGTGGTAGTTAGAAGGGAGTTAGAGCTGCAAGCAGTTTGGTTTGGGAAATTAGATGCGAAATGACACTGCAAAGGCCTTTCAACAGGCTTGGAAAAGTGTGTTCTATATCTCTGCCAAACAGACTCCCCGGAGGTTGAGCTTTCAGAAGCAAGCTTAACTCTTAGGGAGGAAGCAGCAGAATGTGCCTCTCACATCTAGCCTGTAGGAATTCAGGTTGGCAAGTTCTATGGGGAAGCCCATTGCTGCCTATGGTGGAAACGGCATGGGAGATTTCAGTTTCAAAATCTCTGTGAAAAAGCGTCAGAGAAGCTTCTCCGTTTAGAATCCAGCATATCTCACTGAACCGAAGAAGTGGTAGTTAGAAGGGAGTTAGAGCTGCAAGCAGTTTGGTTTGGGAAATTAGACGCGAAATGAAACTGCAAATGCCTTCCAACAGGCTTGGAAAAGTGTGTTCTATATCTCTGCCAAACAGACTCCCCGGAGGTTGAGCTTTCAGAAGCAAGTTTAACTCTAAGGGAGGAAGCAGCAGAATGTGCCTCTCACATCTAGCCTGTAGGATTTCAGGTTGGCAAGTTCTATGGGGAAGCCCATTGCTGCCTATGGTGGAAACGGCATGGGAGATTTCAGTATCAAAATCTCTGTGAAAAAGCGTCAGAGAAGCTTCTCCGTTTAGAATCCAGCATATCTCACTGAACCGAAGAAGTGGTAGTTAGAAGGGAGTTAGAGCTGCAAGCAGTTTGGTTTGGGAAATTAGATGCGAAATGACACTGCAAATGCCTTCCAACAGGCTTGGAAAAGTGTGTTCTATATCTCTGCCAAACAGACTCCCCGGAGGTTGAGCTTTCAGAACCAAGCTTAACTCTTAGGGAGGAAGCAGCAGAATGTGCCTCTCACATCTAGCCTGTAGGAATTCAGGTTGGCAAGTTCTATGGGGAAGCCCATTGCTGCCTATGGTGGAAACGGCATGGGAGATTTCAGTTTCAAAATCTCTGTGAAAAAGCGTCAGAGAAGCTTCTCCGTTTAGAATCCAGCATATCTCACTGAACCGAAGAAGTGGTAGTTAGAAGGGAGTTAGAGCTGCAAGCAGTTTGGTTTGGGAAATTAGATGCGAAATGACACTGCAAATGCCTTCCAACAGGCTTGGAAAAGTGTGTTCTATATCTCTGCCAAACAGACTCCCCGGAGGTTGAGCTTTCAGAAGCAAGTTTAACTCTAAGGGAGGAAGCAGCAGAATGTGCCTCTCACATCTAGCCTGTAGGAATTCAGGTTGGCAAGTTCTATGGGGAAGCCCATTGCTGCCTATGGTGGAAACGGCATGGGAGATTTCAGTTTCAAAATCTCTCTGAAAAAGCGTCAGAGAAGCTTCTCCGTTTAGAATCCAGCATATCTCACTGAACCGAAGAAGTGGTAGTTAGAAGGGAGTTAGAGGTGCAAGCAGTTTGGTTTGGGAAATTAGACGCGAAATGAAACTGCAAATGCCTTCCAACAGGCTTGGAAAAGTGTGTTCTATATCTCTGCCAAACAAACTCCCCGGAGGTTGAGCTTTCAGAAGCTAGTTTAACTCTAAGGGAGGAAGCAGCAGAATGTGCCTCTCACATCTAGCCTGTAGGAATTCAGGTTGCCAAGTTCTATGGGGAAGCCCATTGGCGCCTTCGTTGGAAACGGGTTTGGAAATTTCAGTTTCAAAATCTCTGTGAAAAAGCGTCAGAGAAGCTTCTCCGTTTAGAATCCAGCATATCTCACTGAACCGAAGAAGTGGTAGTTAGAAGGGAGTTAGAGCTGCAAGCAGTTTGGTTTGGGAAATTAGATGCGAAATGACACTGCAAAGGCCTTCCAACAGGCTTGGAAAAAGTGTGTTCTATATCTCTGCCAAACAAACTCCCCGGAGGTTGAGCTTTCAGAAGCAAGCTTAACGCTTAGGGAGGAAGCAGCAGAATGTGCCTCTCACATCTAGCCTGTAGGAATTCAGGTTGGCAAGTTCTATGGGGAAGCCCATTGCTGCCTATGGTGGAAACGGCATGGGAGATTTCAGTTTCAAAATCTCTGTGAAAAAGCGTCAGAGAAGCTTCTCCGTTTAGAATCCAGCATATCTCACTGAACCGAAGAAGTGGTAGTTAGAAGGGAGTTAGAGCTGCAAGCAGTTTGGTTTGGGAAATTAGATGCGAAATGACACTGCAAAGGCCTTCCAACAGGCTTGGAAAAGTGTGTTCTATATCTCTGCCAAACAGAGTCCCCGGAGGTTGAGCTTTCAGAAGCTAGTTTAACTCTAAGGGAGGAAGCAGCAGAATGTGCCTCTCACATCTAGCCTGTAGGAATTCAGGTTGGCAAGTTCTATGGGGAAGCCCATTGGCGCCTTCGTTGGAAACGGGTTTGGAAATTTCAGTTTCAAAATCTCTGTGAAAAAGCGTCAGAGAACCTTCTCCGTTTAGAATCCAGCAAATCTCACTGAACCGAAGAAGTGTTAGTTAGAAGGGAGTTAGAGCTGCAAGCAGTTTGGTTTGGGAAATTAGACGCGAAATGAAACTGCAAATGCCTTCCAACAGGCTTGGAAAATTGTGTTCTATATCTCTGCCAAACAGACTCCCCGGAGGGTGAGCTTTCAGAAGCAAGTTTAACTCTAAGGGAGGAAGCAGCAGAATGTGCCTCTCACATCTAGCCTGTAGGATTTCAGGTTGGAAAGTTCTATGGGGAAGCCCATTGCTGCCTATGGTGGAAACGGCATGGGAGATTTCAGTTTCAAAATCTCTGTGAAAAAGCGTCAGAGAAGCTTCTCCGTTTAGAATCCAGCATATCTCACTGAACCGAAGAAGTGGTAGTTAGAAGGGAGTTAGAGCTGCAAGCAGTTTGGTTTGGGAAATTAGACGCGAAATGAAACTGCAAATGCCTTCCAACAGGCTTGGAAAATTGTGTTCTATATCTCTG
The DNA here is from genome assembly GCF_027409185.1 of Cynocephalus volans. NCBI lineage: Eukaryota > Metazoa > Chordata > Mammalia > Dermoptera > Cynocephalidae > Cynocephalus > Cynocephalus volans. Next base: position 1,663,423 of record NW_026902468.1, read on the forward strand.
CCAAACAGACTCCCCGGAGGGTGAGCTTTCAGAAGCAAGTTTAACTCTAAGGGAGGAAGCAGCAGAATGTGCCTCTCACATCTAGCCTGTAGGAATTCAGGTTGGCAAGTTCTATGGGGAAGCCCATTGCTGCCTATGGTGGAAACGGCATGGGAGATTTCAGTTTCAAAATCTCTGTGAAAAAGCGTCAGAGAAGCTTCTCCGTTTAGAATCCAGCATATCTCACTGAACCGAAGAAGTGGTAGTTAGAAGGGAGTTAGAGCTGCAAGCAGTTTGGTTTGGGAAATTAGATGCGAAATGACACTGCAAAGGCCTTCCAACAGGCTTGGAAAAGTGTGTTCTATATCTCTGCCAAACAGAGTCCCCGGAGGTTGAGCTTTCAGAAGCAAGCTTAACTGTTAGGGAGGAAGCAGCAGAATGTGCCTCTCACATCTAGCCTGTAGGAATTCAGGTTGGCAAGTTCTATGGGGAAGCCCATTGCTGCCTATGGTGGAAACGGCATGGGAGATTTCAGTTTCAAAATCTCTGTGAAAAAGCGTCAGAGAAGCTTCTCCGTATAGAATCCAGCATATCTCACTGAACCGAAGAAGTGGTAGTTAGAAGGGAGTTAGAGCTGCAAGCAGTTTGGTTTGGGAAATTAGACGCGAAATGAAACTGCAAATGCCTTCCAACAGGCTTGGAAAAGTGTGTTCTATATCTCTGCCAAACAGAGTCCCCGGAGGTTGAGCTTTCAGAAGCTAGTTTAACTCTAAGGGAGGAAGCAGCAGAATGTGCCTCTCACATCTAGCCTGTAGGAATTCAGGTTGGCAAGTTCTATGGGGAAGCCCATTGGCGCCTTCGTTGGAAACGGGTTTGGAAATTTCAGTTTCAAAATCTCTGTGAAAAAGCGTCAGAGAAGCTTCTCCGTTTAGAATCCAGCATATCTCACTGAACCGAAGAAGTGGTAGTTAGAAGGGAGTTAGAGCTGCAAGCAGTTTGGTTTGGGAAATTAGACGCGAAATGAAACTGCAAATGCCTTCCAACAGGCTTGGAAAATTGTGTTCTATATCTCTGCCAAACAGACTCCCCGGAGGGTGAGCTTTCAGAAGCAAGTTTAACTCTAAGGGAGGAAGCAGCAGAATGTGCCTCTCACATCTAGCCTGTAGGATTTCAGGTTGGAAAGTTCTATGGGGAAGCCCATTGCTGCCTATGGTGGAAACGGCATGGGAGATTTCAGTTTCAAAATCTCTGTGAAAAAGCGTCAGAGAAGCTTCTCCGTTTAGAATCCAGCATATCTCACTGAACCGAAGAAGTGGTAGTTAGAAGGGAGTTAGAGCTGCAAGCAGTTTGGTTTGGGAAATTAGATGCGAAATGACACTGCAAAGGCCTTCCAACAGGCTTGGAAAAAGTGTGTTCTATATCTCTGCTAAACAAACTCCCCGGAGGTTGAGCTTTCAGAAGCAAGCTTAACGCTTAGGGAGGAAGCAGCAGAATGTGCCTCTCACATCTAGCCTGTAGGAATTCAGGTTGGCAAGTTCTATGGGGAAGCCCATTGCTGCCTATGGTGGAAACGGCATGGGAGATTTCAGTTTCAAAATCTCTGTGAAAAAGCGTCAGAGAAGCTTCTCCGTTTAGAATCCAGCATATCTCACTGAACCGAAGAAGTGGTAGTTAGAAGGCAGTTAGAGCTGCAAGCAGTTTGGTTTGGGAAATTAGACGCGAAATGAAACTGCAAATGCCTTCCAACAGGCTTGGAAAAGTGTGTTCTATATCTCTGCCAAACAGACTCCCTGGACGTTGAGCTTTCAGAAGCTAGTTTAACTCTAAGGGAGGAAGCAGCAGAATGTGCCTCTCACATCTAGCCTTTAGGAATTCAGGTTGGCAAGTTCTATGGGGAAGCCCATTGCTGCCTATGGTGGAAACGGCATGGGAGATTTCAGTTTCAAAATCTCTGTGAAAAAGCGTCAGAGAAGCTTCTCCGTTTAGAATCCAGCATATCTCACTGAACCGAAGAAGTGGTAGTTAGAAGGGAGTTAGAGCTGCAAGCAGTTTGGTTTGGGAAATTAGATGCGAAATGACACTGCAAAGGCCTTCCAACAGGCTTGGAAAAGTGTGTTCTATATCTCTGCCAAACAAACTCCCCGGAGGTTCAGCTTTCAGAAGCTAGTTTAACTCTAAGGGAGGAAGCAGCAGAATGTGCCTCTCACATCTAGCCTGTAGGAATTCAGGTTGGCAAGTTCTATGGGGAAGCCCATTGGCGCCTTCGTTGGAAACGGGTTTGGAAATTTCAGTTTCAAAATCTCTGTGAAAAAGCGTCAGAGAACCTTCTCCGTTTAGAATCCAGCAAATCTCACTGAACCGAAGAAGTGTTAGTTAGAAGGGAGTTAGAGCTGCAAGCAGTTTGGTTTGGGAAATTAGACGGGAAATGAAACTGCAAATGCCTTCCAACAGGCTTGGAAAATTGTGTTCTATATCTCTGCCAAACAGACTCCCCGGAGGGTGAGCTTTCAGAAGCAAGTTTAACTCTAAGGGAGGAAGCAGCAGAATGTGCCTCTCACATCTAGCCTGTAGGATTTCAGGTTGGAAAGTTCTATGGGGAAGCCCATTGCTGCCTATGGTGGAAACGGCATGGGAGATTTCAGTTTCAAAATCTCTGTGAAAAAGCGTCAGAGAAGCTTCTCCGTTTAGAATCCAGCATATCTCACTGAACCGAAGAAGTGGTAGTTAGAAGGGAGTTAGAGCTGCAAGCAGTTTGGTTTGGGAAATTAGATGCGAAATGACACTGCAAAGGCCTTCCAACAGGCTTGGAAAAAGTGTGTTCTATATCTCTGCTAAACAAACTCCCCGGAGGTTGAGCTTTCAGAAGCAAGCTTAACGCTTAGGGAGGAAGCAGCAGAATGTGCCTCTCACATCTAGCCTGTAGGAATTCAGGTTGGCAAGTTCTATGGGGAAGCCCATTGCTGCCTATGGTGGAAACGGCATGGGAGATTTCAGTTTCAAAATCTCTGTGAAAAAGCGTCAGAGAAGCTTCTCCGTTTAGAATCCAGCATATCTCACTGAACCGAAGAAGTGGTAGTTAGAAGGGAGTTAGAGCTGCAAGCAGTTTGGTTTGGGAAATTAGATGCGAAATGACACTGCAAAGGCCTTCCAACAGGCTTGGAAAAGTGTGTTCTATATCTCTGCCAAACAGAGTCCCCGGAGGTTGAGCTTTCAGAAGCAAGCTTAACTGTTAGGGAGGAAGCAGCAGAATGTGCCTCTCACATCTAGCCTGTAGGAATTCAGGTTGGCAAGTTCTATGGGGAAGCCCATTGCTGCCTATGGTGGAAACGGCATGGGAGATTTCAGTTTCAAAATCTCTGTGAAAAAGCGTCAGAGAAGCTTCTCCGTATAGAATCCAGCATATCTCACTGAACCGAAGAAGTGGTAGTTAGAAGGGAGTTAGAGCTGCAAGCAGTTTGGTTTGGGAAATTAGACGCGAAATGAAACTGCAAATGCCTTCCAACAGGCTTGGAAAAGTGTGTTCTATATCTCTGCCAAACAGAGTCCCCGGAGGTTGAGCTTTCAGAAGCTAGTTTAACTCTAAGGGAGGAAGCAGCAGAATGTGCCTCTCACATCTAGCCTGTAGGAATTCAGGTTGGCAAGTTCTATGGGGAAGCCCATTGGCGCCTTCGTTGGAAACGGGTTTGGAAATTTCAGTTTCAAAATCTCTGTGAAAAAGCGTCAGAGAAGCTTCTCCGTTTAGAATCCAGCATATCTCACTGAACCGAAGAAGTGGTAGTTAGAAGGGAGTTAGAGCTGCAAGCAGTTTGGTTTGGGAAATTAGATGCGAAATGACACTGCAAAGGCCTTCCAACAGGCTTGGAAAAAGTGTGTTCTATATCTCTGCCAAACAAACTCCCCGGAGGTTGAGCTTTCAGAAGCAAGCTTAACGCTTAGGGAGGAAGCAGCAGAATGTGCCTCTCACATCTAGCCTGTAGGAATTCAGGTTGGCAAGTTCTATGGGGAAGCCCATTGCTGCCTATGGTGGAAACGGCATGGGAGATTTCAGTTTCAAAATCTCTGTGAAAAAGCGTCAGAGAAGCTTCTCCGTTTAGAATCCAGCATATCTCACTGAACCGAAGAAGTGGTAGTTAGAAGGGAGTTAGAGCTGCAAGCAGTTTGGTTTGGGAAATTAGACGCGAAATGAAACTGCAAATGCCTTCCAACAGGCTTGGAAAAGTGTGTTCTATATCTCTGCCAAACAAACTCCCCGGAGGTTGAGCTTTCAGAAGCAAGTTTAACTCTAAGGGAGGAAGCAGCAGAATGTGCCTCTCACATCTATCCTTTAGGAATTCAGGTTGGCAAGTTCTATGGGGAAGCCCATTGCTGCCTATGGTGGAAACGGCATGGGAGATTTCAGTTTCAAAATCTCTGTGAAAAAGCGTCAGAGAAGCTTCTCCGTTTAGAATCCAGCATATCTCACTGAACCGAAGAAGTGGTAGTTAGAAGGGAGTTAGAGCTGCAAGCAGTTTGGTTTGGGAAATTAGATGCGAAATGACACTGCAAAGGCCTTCCAACAGGCTTGGAAAAGTGTGTTCTATATCTCTGCCAAACAGAGTCCCCGGAGGTTGAGCTTTCAGAAGCAAGCTTAACTGTTAGGGAGGAAGCAGCAGAATGTGCCTCTCACATCTAGCCTGTAGGAATTCAGGTTGGCAAGTTCTATGGGGAAGCCCATTGCTGCCTATGGTGGAAACGGCATGGGAGATTTCAGTTTCAAAATCTCTGTGAAAAAGCGTCAGAGAAGCTTCTCCGTTTAGAATCCAGCATATCTCACTGAACCGAAGAAGTGGTAGTTAGAAGGGAGTTAGAGCTGCAAGCAGTTTGGTTTGGGAAATTAGACGCGAAATGAAACTGCAAATGCCTTCCAACAGGCTTGGAAAAGTGTGTTCTATATCTCTGCCAAACAGAGTCCCCGGAGGTTGAGCTTTCAGAAGCTAGTTTAACTCTAAGGGAGAAAGCAGCAGAATGTGCCTCTCACATCTAGCCTGTAGGAATTCAGGTTGGCAAGTTCTATGGGGAAGCCCATTGGCGCCTTCGTTGGAAACGGGTTTGGAAATTTCAGTTTCAAAATCTCTGTGAAAAAGCGTCAGAGAAGCTTCTCCGTTTAGAATCCAGCATATCTCACTGAACCGAAGAAGTGTTAGTTAGAAGGGAGTTAGAGCTGCAAGCAGTTTGATTTGGGAAATTAGACGCGAAATGAAACTGCAAATGCCTTCCAACAGGCTTGGAAAAGTGTGTTCTATATCTCTGCCAAACAGACTCCCCGGAGGTTGAGCTTTCAGAAGCAAGTTTAACTCTAAGGGAGGAAGCAGCAGAATGTGCCTCTCACATCTAGCCTGTAGGAATTCAGGTTGGCAAGTTCTATGGGGAAGCTATGGTGAAAACGGCATGGGAGATTTCAGTTTCAAAATCTCTGTGAAAAAGCGTCAGAGAAGCTTCTCCGTTTAGAATCCAGCATATCTCACTGAACCGAAGAAGTGGTAGTTAGAAGGGAGTTAGAGCTGCAAGCAGTTTGTTTTGGGAAATTAGACGCGAAATGAAACTGCAAATGCCTTAAAACAGGCTTGGAAAAGTGTGTTCTATATCTCTGCCAAACAGACTCCCCGGAGGTTGAGCTATCAGAAGCTAGCTTAACTCTAAGGGAGGAAGCAGCAGAATGTGCCTCTCACATCTAGCCTGTAGGAATTCAGGTTGGCAAGTTCTATGGGGAAGCCCATTGGCGCCTTCGTTGGAAACGGGTTTGGAAATTTCAGTTTCAAAATCTCTGTGAAAAAGCGTCAGAGAAGCTTCCCCGTTTAGAATCCAGCATATCTCACTGAACCGAAGAAGTGGTAGTTAGAATTGAGTTAGAGCTGCAAGCAGTTTGGTTTGGGAAATTAGACGCGAAATCAAACTGCAAAGGCCTTCCAACAGGCTTGGAAAAGTGTGTTCTATATTTCTGCCAAACAGACTCCCCGGAGGTTGAGCTTTCAGAAGGAAGTTTAACTCTTAGGGTGGAAGCAGCAGAATGTGCCTCTCACATCTAGCCTGTAGGAATTCAGGTTGGCAAGTTCTATGGGAAGCCCATTGCTGCCTATGGTGGAAACGGCATGGGAGATTTCAGTTTCAAAATCTCTGTGAAAAAGCGTCAGAGAAGCTTCCCCGTTTAGAATCCAGCATATCTCACTGAACCGAAGAAGTGGTAGTTAGAAGGGAGTTAGAGCTGCAAGCAGTTTGGTTTGGGAAATTAGACGCGAAATCAAACTGCAAAGGCCTTCCAACAGGCTTGGAAAATTGTGTTCTATATATCTGCCAAACAGACTCCCCGGAGGTTGAGCTTTCAGAAGGAAGTTTAACTCTTAGGGTGGAAGCAGCAGAATGTGCCTCTCACATCTAGCCTGTAGGAATTCAGGTTGGCAAGTTCTATGGGGAAGCCCATTGCTGCCTATGGTGGAAACGGCATGGGAGATTTCAGTTTCAAAATCTCTGTGAAAAAGCGTCAGAGAAGCTTCTCCGTTTAGAATCCAGCATATCTCACTGAACCGAAGAAGTGGTAGTTAGAAGGGAGTTAGAGCTGCAAGCAGTTTGGTTAGGAAATTAGACGCGAAATGAAACTGCAAATGCCTTCCAATAGGCTTGGAAAAGTGTGTTCTATATCTCTGCCAAACAGACTCCCCGGAGGTTGAGCTTTCAGAAGCAAGTTTAACTCTAAGGGAGGAAGCAGCAGAATGTGCCTCTCACATCTAGCCTGTAGGATTTCATGTTGGCAAGTTCTATGGGGAAGCCCATTGCTGCCTATGGTGGAAACGGCATGGGAGATTTCAGCTTCAAAATCTCTGTGAAAAAGCGTCAGAGAAGCTTCTCCGTTTAGAATCCAGCATATCTCACTGAACCGAAGAAGTGGTAGTTAGAAGGGAGTTAGAGCTGCAAGCAGTTTGGTTTGGGAAATTAGACGCGAAATGAAACTGCTAATGCCTTCCAACAGGCTTGGAAAAGTGTGTTCTATATCTCTGCCAAACAAACTCCCCGGAGGTTGAGCTTTCAGAAGCTAGTTTAACTCTAAGGGAGAAAGCAGCAGAATGTGCCTCTCACATCTAGCCTGTAGGAATTCAGGTTGGCAAGTTCTTTGGGGAAGACCATTGCTGCCTATGGTGGATACGGCTTGGGAGATTTCAGTTTCAAAATTTCTGTGAAAAAGCGTCAGAGAAGCTTCTCCGTTTAGAATCCAGCATATCTCACTGAACCGAAGAAGTGGTAGTTAGAAGGGAGTTAGAGCTGCAAGCAGTTTGGTTTGGGAAATTACATGCGAAGTGACACTGCAAAGGCCTTCCAACAGGCTTGGAAAAGTGTGTTCTATATCTCTGCCAAACAGAGTCCCCGGAGGTTGAGCTTTCAGAAGCAAGCTTAACTGTTAGGGAGGAGGCAGCAGAATGTGCCTCTAACATCTAGCCTGTAGGAATTCAGGTTGGCAAGTTCTATGGGGAAGCCCATTGCTGCCTATGGTGGAAACGGCATGGGAGATTTCAGTTTCAAAATCTCTGTGAAAAAGCGTCAGAGAAGCTTCTCCGTTTAGAATCCAGCATATCTCACTGAACCGAAGAAGTGGTAGTTAGAAGGGAGTTAGAGCTGCAAGCAGTTTGGTTTGGGAAATTAGACGCGAAATGAAACTGCAAATGCCTTCCAACAGGCTTGGAAAAGTGTGTTCTATATCTCTGCCAAACAAACTCCCCGGAGGTTGAGCTTTCAGAAGCTAGTTTAACTCTAAGGGAGGAAGCAGCAGAATGTGCCTCTCACATCTAGCCTGTAGGAATTCAGGTTGGCAAGTTCTATGGGGAAGCCCATTGGCGCCTTCGTTGGAAACGGGTTTGGAAATTTCAGTTTCAAAATCTCTGTGAAAAAGCGTCAGAGAAGCTTCTCCGTTTAGAATCCAGCATATCTCACTGAACCGAAGAAGTGGTAGTTAGAAGGGAGTTAGAGCTGCAAGCAGTTTGGTTTGGGAAATTAGACGCGAAATGAAACTGCAAATGCCTTCCAACAGGCTTGGAAAATTGTGTTCTATATCTCTGCCAAACAGACTCCCCGGAGGGTGAGCTTTCAGAAGCAAGTTTAACTCTAAGGGAGGAAGCAGCAGAATGTGCCTCTCACATCTAGCCTGTAGGAATTCAGGTTGGCAAGTTCTATGGGGAAGCCCATTGCTGCCTATGGTGGAAACGGCATGGGAGATTTCAGTTTCAAAATCTCTGTGAAAAAGCGTCAGAGAAGCTTCTCCGTTTAGAATCCAGCATATCTCACTGAACCGAAGAAGTGGTAGTTAGAAGGGAGTTAGAGCTGCAAGCAGTTTGGTTAGGAAATTAGACGCGAAATGAAACTGCAAATGCCTTCCAATAGGCTTGGAAAAGTGTGTTCTATATCTCTGCCAAACAGACTCCCCGGAGGTTGAGCTTTCAGAAGCAAGTTTAACTCTAAGGGAGGAAGCAGCAGAATGTGCCTCTCACATCTAGCCTGTAGGATTTCATGTTGGCAAGTTCTATGGGGAAGCCCATTGCTGCCTATGGTGGAAACGGCATGGGAGATTTCAGCTTCAAAATCTCTGTGAAAAAGCGTCAGAGAAGCTTCTCCGTTTAGAATCCAGCATATCTCACTGAACCGAAGAAGTGGTAGTTAGAAGGGAGTTAGAGCTGCAAGCAGTTTGGTTTGGGAAATTAGACGCGAAATGAAACTGCTAATGCCTTCCAACAGGCTTGGAAAAGTGTGTTCTATATCTCTGCCAAACAAACTCCCCGGAGGTTGAGCTTTCAGAAGCTAGTTTAACTCTAAGGGAGAAAGCAGCAGAATGTGCCTCTCACATCTAGCCTGTAGGAATTCAGGTTGGCAAGTTCTTTGGGGAAGACCATTGCTGCCTATGGTGGATACGGCATGGGAGATTTCAGTTTCAAAATCTCGGTGAAAAAGAGTCAGAGAAGCTTCTCCGTTTAGAATCCAGCATATCTCACTGAACCGAAGAAGTGGTAGTTAAAAGGGAGTTAGAGCTGCAAGCAGTTTGGTTTGCGAAATTAGACGCGAAATGAAACTGCAAATGCCTTCCAACAGGCTTGGAAAAGTGTGTTCTATATCTCTGCCAAACAGACTCCCCGGAGGTTGAGCTTTCAGAAGCAAGTTTAACTCTAAGGGAGGAAGCAGCAGAATGTGCCTCTCACATCTAGCCTGTAGGAATTCAGGTTGGCAAGTTCTATGGGGAAGCCCATTGCTGCCTATGGTGGAAACGGCATGGGAGATTTCAGTTTCAAAATTTCTGTGAAAAAGCGTCAGAGAAGCTTCTCCGTTTAGAATCCAGCATATCTCACTGAACCGAAGAAGTGGTAGTTAGAAGGGAGTTAGAGCTGCAAGCAGTTTTGTTTGGGAAATTACATGCGAAGTGACACTGCAAAGGCCTTCCAACAGGCTTGGAAAAGTGTGTTCTATATCTCTGCCAAACAGAGTCCCCGGAGGTTGAGCTTTCAGAAGCAAGCTTAACTGTTAGGGAGGAAGCAGCAGAATGTGCCTCTAACATCTAGCCTGTAGGAATTCAGGTTGGCAAGTTCTATGGGGAAGCCCATTGCTGCCTATGGTGGAAACGGCATGGGAGATTTCAGTTTCAAAATCTCTGTGAAAAAGCGTCAGAGAAGCTTCTCCGTTTAGAATCCAGCATATCTCACTGAACCGAAGAAGTGGTAGTTAGAAGGGAGTTAGAGCTGCAAGCAGTTTGGTTTGGGAAATTAGACGCGAAATGAAACTGCAAATGCCTTCCAACAGGCTTGGAAAAGTGTGTTCTATATCTCTGCCAAACAAACTCCCCGGAGGTTGAGCTTTCAGAAGCTAGTTTAACTCTAAGGGAGGAAGCAGCAGAATGTGCCTCTCACATCTAGCCTGTAGGAATTCAGGTTGGCAAGTTCTATGGGGAAGCCCATTGGCGCCTTCGTTGGAAACGGGTTTGGAAATTTCAGTTTCAAAATCTCTGTGAAAAAGCGTCAGAGAAGCTTCTCCGTTTAGAATCCAGCATATCTCACTGAACCGAAGAAGTGGTAGTTAGAAGGGAGTTAGAGCTGCAAGCAGTTTGGTTTGGGAAATTAGACGCGAAATGAAACTGCAAATGCCTTCCAACAGGCTTGGAAAATTGTGTTCTATATCTCTGCCAAACAGACTCCCCGGAGGGTGAGCTTTCAGAAGCAAGTTTAACTCTAAGGGAGGAAGCAGCAGAATGTGCCTCTCACATCTAGCCTGTAGGAATTCAGGTTGGCAAGTTCTATGGGGAAGCCCATTGCTGCCTATGGTGGAAACGGCATGGGAGATTTCAGTTTCAAAATCTCTGTGAAGAAGCGTCAGAGAAGCTTCTCCGTTTAGAATCCAGCATATCTCACTGAACCGAAGAAGTGGTAGTTAGAAGGCAGTTAGACCTGCAACCAGTTTGGTTTGGGAAATTAGACGCGAAATGAAACTGCAAATGCCTTCCAACAGGCTTGGAAAAGTGTGTTCTATATTTCTGCCAAACAGACTCCCCGGAGGTTGAGCTTTCAGAAGCAAGTTTAACTCTAAGGGAGGAAGCAGCAGAATGTGCCTCTCACATCTAGCCTGTAGGAATTCAGGTTGGCAAGTTCTATGGGGAAGCCCATTGGCGCCTTCGTTGGAAACGGGTTTGGAAATTTCAGTTTCAAAATCTCTGTGAAAAAGCGTCAGAGAAGCTTCCCCGTTTAGAATCCAGCATATCTCACTGAACCGAAGAAGTGGTAGTTAGAAGGGAGTTAGAGCTGCAAGCAGTTTGGTTTGGGAAATTAGACACAAAATCAAACTGCAAAGGCCTTCCAACAGGCTTGGAAAAGTGTGTTCTATATTTCTGCCAAACAGACTCCCCGGAGGTTTAGCTTTCAGAAGGAAGTTTAACTCTTAGGGTGGAAGCAGCAGAATGTGCCTCTCACATCTAGCCTGTAGGAATTCAGGTTGGCAAGTTCTATGGGGAAGCCCATTGCTGCCTATGGTGGAAACGGCATGGGAGATTTCAGTTTCAAAATCTCTGTGAAAAAGCGTCAGAGAAGCTTCTCCGTTTAGAATCCAGCATATCTCACTGAACCGAAGAAGTGGTAGTTAGAAGGGAGTTAGAGCTGCAAGCAGTTTGGTTTGGGAAATTAGACGCGAAATGAAACTGCAAATGCCTTCCAACAGGCTTGGAAAATTGTGTTCTCTATCTCTGCCAAACAGACTCCCCGGAGGGTGAGCTTTCAGAAGCAAGTTTAACTCTAAGGGAGGAAGCAGCAGAATGTGCCTCTCACATCTAGCCTGTAGGAATTCAGGTTGGCAAGTTCTATGGGGAAGCCCATTGGCGCCTTCGTTGGAAACGGGTTTGGAAATTTCAGTTTCAAAATCTCTGTGAAAAAGCGTCAGAGAAGCTTCTCCGTTTAGAATCCAGCATATCTCACTGAACCGAAGAAGTGTTAGTTAGAAGGGAGTTAGAGCTGCAAGCAGTTTGATTTGGGAAATTAGACGCGAAATGAAACTGCAAATGCCTTCCAACAGGCTTGGAAAATTGTGTTCTATATCTCTGCCAAACAGAGTCCCCGGAGGTTGAGCTTTCAGAAGCAAGCTTAACTGTTAGGGAGGAAGCAGCAGAATGTGCCTCTCACATCTAGCCTGTAGGAATTCAGGTTGGCAAGTTCTATGGGGAAGCCCATTGCTGCCTATGGTGGAAACGGCATGGGAGATTTCAGTTTCAAAATTTCTGTGAAAAAGCGTCAGAGAAGCTTCTCCGTTTAGAATCCAGCATATCTCACTGAACCGAAGAAGTGGTAGTTAGAAGGGAGTTAGAGCTGCAAGCAGTTTGGTTTGGGAAATTAGATGCGAAGTGACACTGCAAAGGCCTTCCAACAGGCTTGGAAAAGTGTGTTCTATATCTCTGCCAAACAGAGTCCCCGGAGGTTGAGCTTTCAGAAGCAAGCTTAACTGTTAGGGAGGAAGCAGCAGAATGTGCCTCTCACATCTAGCCTGTAGGAATTCAGGTTGGCAAGTTCTATGGGGAAGCCCATTGCTGCCTATGGTGGAAACGGCATGGGAGATTTCAGTTTCAAAATCTCTGTGAACGGGCCGAGCCCGTGGCGCACTCGGTAGGGTGCTGCGCTGGGAGCGCGGCGACGCTCCCGCCGCGGGTTCGGATCCTATATAGGAATGACCAGTGCACTCCCTGGCTGAGTGCCGGTCACGAATAAGACAAAAAAAAAAAAAAAAAAAAAAAAAAGAAATTATTGGGCCGAGCCCGTGGCGCACTTGGTAGAGTGCTGCGCTGGGAGTGCGGCGACGCTCCCGCCGCGGGTTCGGATCCTATATAGGACTGACCGGTGCACTCACTGGCTGAGTGCCGGTCACAAAAAAAAAAAAAAACGACAAAAAAAAAAAAAAAAAAATAACTAAAATAAAATCTCTGTGAAAAAGCGTCAGAGAAGCTTCTCCGTTTAGAATCCAGCATATCTCACTGAACCGAAGAAGTGGTAGTTAGAAGGGAGTTAGAGCTGCAAGCAGTTTGGTTTGGGAAATTAGACGCGAAATGAAACTGCAAATGCCTTCCAACAGGCTTGGAAAAGTGTGTTCTATATCTCTGCCAAACAGACTCCCCGGAGGTTGAGCTTTCAGAAGCTAGTTTAACTCTAAGGGAGGAAGCAGCAGAATGTGCCTCTCACATCTAGCCTGTAGGAATTCAGGTTGGCAAGTTCTATGGGGAAGCCCATTGGCGCCTTCGTTGGAAACGGGTTTGGAAATTTCAGTTTCAAAATCTCTGTGAAAAAGCGTCAGAGAAGCTTCTCCGTTTAGAATCCAGCATATCTCACTGAACCGAAGAAGTGGTAGTTAGAAGGGAGTTAGAGCTGCAAGCAGTTTGGTTTGGGAAATTAGACGCGAAATGAAACTGCAAATGCCTTCCAACAGGCTTGGAAAATTGTGTTCTATATCTCTGCCAAACAGACTCCCCGGAGGGTGAGCTTTCAGAAGCAAGTTTAACTCTAAGGGAGGAAGCAGCAGAATGTGCCTCTCACATCTAGCCTGTAGGAATTCAGGTTGGCAAGTTCTATGGGGAAGCCCATTGGCGCCTTCGTTGGAAACGGGTTTGGAAATTTCAGTTTCAAAATCTCTGTGAAAAAGCGTCAGAGAAGCTTCTCCATTTAGAATCCAGCATATCTCACTGAACCGAAGAAGTGTTAGTTAGAAGGGAGTTAGAGCTGCAAGCAGTTTGGTTTGGGAAATTAGACGCGAAATGAAACTGCAAATGCCTTCCAACAGGCTTGGAAAAGTGTGTTCTATATCTCTGCCAAACAGACTCCCCGGAGGTTGAGCTTTCAGAAGCAAGTTTAACTCTAAGGGAGGAAGCAGCAGAATGTGCCTCTCACATCTAGCCTGTAGGAATTCAGGTTGGCAAGTTCTATGGGGAAGCCCATTGCTACCTATGGTGAAAACGGCATGGGAGATTTCAGTTTCAAAATCTCTGTGAAAAAGCGTCAGAGAAGCTTCTCCGTTTAGAATCCAGCATATCTCACTGAACCGAAGAAGTGGTAGTTAGAAGGGAGTTAGAGCTGCAAGCAGTTTGGTTTGGGAAATTAGACGCGAAATGAAACTGCAAATGCCTTAAAACAGGCTTGGAAAAGTGTGTTCTATATCTCTGCCAAACAGACTCCCCGGAGGTTGAGCTTTCAGAAGGAAGTTTAACTCTTAGGGTGGAAGCAGCAGAATGTGCCTCTCACATCTAGCCTGTAGGAATTCAGGTTGGCAAGTTCTATGGGGAAGCCCATTGCTGCCTATGGTGGAAACGGCATGGGAGATTTCAGTTTCAAAATCTCTGTGAAAAAGCGTCAGAGAAGCTTCCCCGTTTAGAATCCAGCATATCTCACTGAACCGAAGAAGTGGTAGTTAGAAGGGAGTTAGAGCTGCAAGCAGTTTGGTTTGGGAAATTAGACGCGAAATCAAACTGCAAAGGCCTTCCAACAGGCTTGGAAAATTGTGTTCTATATTTCTGCCAAACAGACTCCCCGGAGGTTGAGCTTTCAGAAGGAAGTTTAACTCTTAGGGTGGAAGCAGCAGAATGTGCCTCTCACATCTAGCCTGTAGGAATTCAGGTTGGCAAGTTCTATGGGGAAGCCCATTGCTGCCTATGGTGGAAACGGCATGGGAGATTTCAGTTTCAAAATCTCTGTGAAAAAGCGTCAGAGAAGCTTCTCCGTTTAGAATCCAGCATATCTCACTGAACCGAAGAAGTGGTAGTTAGAAGGGAGTTAGAGCTGCAAGCAGTTTGGTTTGGGAAATTAGACGCGAAATGAAACTGCAAATGCCTTCCAACAGGCTTGGAAAAGTGTGTTCTATATCTCTGCCAAACAGACTCCCCGGAGGGTGAGCTTTCAGAAGCAAGTTTAACTCTAAGGCAGGAAGCAGCAGAATGTGCCTCTCACATCTAGCCTGTAGGATTTCAGGTTGGCAAGTTCTATGGGGAAGCCCATTGCTGCCTATGGTGGAAACGGCATGGGAGATTTCAGTTTCAAAATCTCTGTGAAAAAGCGTCAGAGAAGCTTCTCCGTTTAGAATCCAGCATATCTCACTGAACCGAAGAAGTGGTAGTTAGAAGGGAGTTAGAGCTGCAAGCAGTTTGGTTTGGGAAATTAGATGCGAAATGACACTGCAAAGGCCTTTCAACAGGCTTGGAAAAGTGTGTTCTATATCTCTGCCAAACAGACTCCCCGGAGGTTGAGCTTTCAGAACCAAGCTTAACTCTTAGGAAGGAAGCAGCAGAATGTGCCTCTCACATCTAGCCTGTAGGAATTCAGGTTGGCAAGTTCTATGGGGAAGCCCTTTGGCGCCTTCGTTGCAAACGGGTTTGGAAATTTCAGTTTCAAAATCTCTGTGAAAAAGCGTCAGAGAAGCTTCCCCGTTTAGAATCCAGCATATCTCACTGAACCGAAGAAGTGGTAGTTAGAAGGGAGTTAGAGCTGCAAGCAGTTTGGTTTGGGAAATTAGACACGAAATCAAACTGCAAAGGCCTTCCAACAGGCTTGGAAAAGTGTGTTCTATATTTCTGCCAAACAGACTCCCCGGAGGTTTAGCTTTCAGAAGGAAGTTTAACTCTTAGGGTGGAAGCAGCAGAATGTGCCTCTCACATCTAGCCTGTAGGAATTCAGGTTGGCAAGTTCTATGGGGAAGCCCTTTGGCGCCTTCGTTGCAAACGGGTTTGGAAATTTCAGTTTCAAAATCTCTGTGAAAAAGCGTCAGAGAAGCTTCCCCGTTTAGAATCCAGCATATCTCACTGAACCGAAGAAGTGGTAGTTAGAAGGGAGTTAGAGCTGCAAGCAGTTTGGTTTGGGAAATTAGACACGAAATCAAACTGCAAAGGCCTTCCAACAGGCTTGGAAAAGTGTGTTCAATATTTCTGCCAAACAGACTCCCCGGAGGTTTAGCTTTCATAAGGAAGTTTAACTCTTAGGGTGGAAGCAGCAGAATGTGCCTCTCACATCTAGCCTGTAGGAATTCAGGTTGGCAAGTTCTATGGGGAGCCCATTGCTGCCTATGGTGGAAACGGCATGGGAGATTTCAGTTTCAAAATCTCTGTGAAAAAGCGTCAGAGAAGCTTCTCCGTTTAGAATCCAGCATATCTCACTGAACCGAAGAAGTGGTAGTTAGAAGGGAGTTAGAGCTGCAAGCAGTTTGGTTTGGGAATTTAGACGCGAAATGAAACTGCAAATGCCTTCCAACAGGCTTGGAAAAGTGTGTTCTATATCTCTGCCAAACAGACTCCCCGGAGGTTGAGCTTTCAGAAGCAAGTTTAACTCTAAGGGAGGAAGCAGCAGAATGTGCCTCTCACATCTAGCCTGTAGGATTTCAGGTTGGCAAGTTATATGGGGAAGCCCTTTGCTGCCTATGGTGGAAACGGCATGGGAGATTTCAGTTTCAAAATCTCTGTGAAAAAGCGTCAGAGAAGCTTCTCCGTTTAGAATCCAGCATATCTCACTGAACCGAAGAAGTGGTAGTTAGAAGGGAGTTAGAGCTGCAAGCAGTTTGGTTTGGGAAATTAGATGCGAAATGACACTGCAAAGGCCTTCCAACAGGCTTGGAAAAGTGTGTTCTATATCTCTGCCAAACAGACTCCCTGGAGGTTGAGCTTTCAGAAGCTAGTTTAACTCTAAGGGAGGAAGCAGCAGAATGTGCCTCTCACATCTAGCCTGTAGGAATTCAGGTTGGCAAGTTCTATGGGGAAGGCCATTTCTGCCTATGGTGGAAACGGCATGGGAGATTTCAGTTTCAAAATCTCTGTGAAAAAGCGTCAGAGAAGCTTCTCCGTTTAGAATCCAGCATATCTCACTGAACCGAAGAAGTGGTAGTTAGAAGGCAGTTAGAGCTGCAAGCAGTTTGGTTTGGGAAATTAGACGCGAAATGACACTGCAAATGCCTTCCAACAGGCTTGGAAAAGTGTGTTCTATATCTCTGCCAAACAGACTCCCCGGAGGTTGAGCTTTCAGAAGCTAGTTTAACTCTAAGGGAGGAAGCAGCAGAATGTGCCTCTCACATCTAGCCTGTAGGAATTCAGGTTGGCAAGTTCTATGGGGAAGCCCATTGTCGGCTTCGTTGGAAACGGGTTTGGAAATTTCAGTTTCAAAATCTCTGTGAAAAAGCATCAGAGAAGCTTCTCCGTTTAGAATCCAGCATATCTCACTGAACCGAAGAAGTGGTAGTTAGAAGGGAGTTAGAGCTGCAAGCAGTTTGGTTTGGGAAATTAGACGCGAAATGAAACTGCAAATGCCTTCCAACAGGCTTGGAAAAGTGTGTTCTATATCTCTGCCAAACAGACTCCCTGGACGTTGAGCTTTCAGAAGCTAGTTTAACTCTAAGGGAGGAAGCAGCAGAATGTGCCTCTCACATCTAGCCTTTAGGAATTCAGGTTGGCAAGTTCTATGGGGAAGCCCATTGCTGCCTATGGTGGAAACGGCATGGGAGATTTCAGTTTCAAAATCTCTGTGAAAAAGCGTCAGAGAAGCTTCTCCGTTTAGAATCCAGCATATCTCACTGAACCGAAGAAGTGGTAGTTAGAAGGGAGTTAGAGCTGCAAGCAGTTTGGTTTGGGAAATTAGATGCGAAATGACACTGCAAAGGCCTTCCAACAGGCTTGGAAAAGTGTGTTCTATATCTCTGCCAAACAAACTCCCCGGAGGTTCAGCTTTCAGAAGCTAGTTTAACTCTAAGGGAGGAAGCAGCAGAATGTGCCTCTCACATCTAGCCTGTAGGAATTCAGGTTGGCAAGTTCTATGGGGAAGCCCATTGGCGCCTTCGTTGGAAACGGGTTTGGAAATTTCAGTTTCAAAATCTCTGTGAAAAAGCGTCAGAGAACCTTCTCCGTTTAGAATCCAGCAAATCTCACTGAACCGAAGAAGTGTTAGTTAGAAGGGAGTTAGAGCTGCAAGCAGTTTGGTTTGGGAAATTAGACGGGAAATGAAACTGCAAATGCCTTCCAACAGGCTTGGAAAATTGTGTTCTATATCTCTGCCAAACAGACTCCCCGGAGGGTGAGCTTTCAGAAGCAAGTTTAACTCTAAGGGAGGAAGCAGCAGAATGTGCCTCTCACATCTAGCCTGTAGGATTTCAGGTTGGAAAGTTCTATGGGGAAGCCCATTGCTGCCTATGGTGGAAACGGCATGGGAGATTTCAGTTTCAAAATCTCTGTGAAAAAGCGTCAGAGAAGCTTCTCCGTTTAGAATCCAGCATATCTCACTGAACCGAAGAAGTGGTAGTTAGAAGGGAGTTAGAGCTGCAAGCAGTTTGGTTTGGGAAATTAGATGCGAAATGACACTGCAAAGGCCTTCCAACAGGCTTGGAAAAAGTGTGTTCTATATCTCTGCTAAACAAACTCCCCGGAGGTTGAGCTTTCAGAAGCAAGCTTAACGCTTAGGGAGGAAGCAGCAGAATGTGCCTCTCACATCTAGCCTGTAGGAATTCAGGTTGGCAAGTTCTATGGGGAAGCCCATTGCTGCCTATGGTGGAAACGGCATGGGAGATTTCAGTTTCAAAATCTCTGTGAAAAAGCGTCAGAGAAGCTTCTCCGTTTAGAATCCAGCATATCTCACTGAACCGAAGAAGTGGTAGTTAGAAGGGAGTTAGAGCTGCAAGCAGTTTGGTTTGGGAAATTAGATGCGAAATGACACTGCAAAGGCCTTCCAACAGGCTTGGAAAAGTGTGTTCTATATCTCTGCCAAACAGAGTCCCCGGAGGTTGAGCTTTCAGAAGCAAGCTTAACTGTTAGGGAGGAAGCAGCAGAATGTGCCTCTCACATCTAGCCTGTAGGAATTCAGGTTGGCAAGTTCTATGGGGAAGCCCATTGCTGCCTATGGTGGAAACGGCATGGGAGATTTCAGTTTCAAAATCTCTGTGAAAAAGCGTCAGAGAAGCTTCTCCGTATAGAATCCAGCATATCTCACTGAACCGAAGAAGTGGTAGTTAGAAGGGAGTTAGAGCTGCAAGCAGTTTGGTTTGGGAAATTAGACGCGAAATGAAACTGCAAATGCCTTCCAACAGGCTTGGAAAAGTGTGTTCTATATCTCTGCCAAACAGAGTCCCCGGAGGTTGAGCTTTCAGAAGCTAGTTTAACTCTAAGGGAGGAAGCAGCAGAATGTGCCTCTCACATCTAGCCTGTAGGAATTCAGGTTGGCAAGTTCTATGGGGAAGCCCATTGGCGCCTTCGTTGGAAACGGGTTTGGAAATTTCAGTTTCAAAATCTCTGTGAAAAAGCGTCAGAGAAGCTTCTCCGTTTAGAATCCAGCATATCTCACTGAACCGAAGAAGTGGTAGTTAGAAGGGAGTTAGAGCTGCAAGCAGTTTGGTTTGGGAAATTAGATGCGAAATGACACTGCAAAGGCCTTCCAACAGGCTTGGAAAAAGTGTGTTCTATATCTCTGCCAAACAAACTCCCCGGAGGTTGAGCTTTCAGAAGCAAGCTTAACGCTTAGGGAGGAAGCAGCAGAATGTGCCTCTCACATCTAGCCTGTAGGAATTCAGGTTGGCAAGTTCTATGGGGAAGCCCATTGCTGCCTATGGTGGAAACGGCATGGGAGATTTCAGTTTCAAAATCTCTGTGAAAAAGCGTCAGAGAAGCTTCTCCGTTTAGAATCCAGCATATCTCACTGAACCGAAGAAGTGGTAGTTAGAAGGGAGTTAGAGCTGCAAGCAGTTTGGTTTGGGAAATTAGACGCGAAATGAAACTGCAAATGCCTTCCAACAGGCTTGGAAAAGTGTGTTCTATATCTCTGCCAAACAAACTCCCCGGAGGTTGAGCTTTCAGAAGCAAGTTTAACTCTAAGGGAGGAAGCAGCAGAATGTGCCTCTCACATCTATCCTTTAGGAATTCAGGTTGGCAAGTTCTATGGGGAAGCCCATTGCTGCCTATGGTGGAAACGGCATGGGAGATTTCAGTTTCAAAATCTCTGTGAAAAAGCGTCAGAGAAGCTTCTCCGTTTAGAATCCAGCATATCTCACTGAACCGAAGAAGTGGTAGTTAGAAGGGAGTTAGAGCTGCAAGCAGTTTGGTTTGGGAAATTAGATGCGAAATGACACTGCAAAGGCCTTCCAACAGGCTTGGAAAAGTGTGTTCTATATCTCTGCCAAACAGAGTCCCCGGAGGTTGAGCTTTCAGAAGCAAGCTTAACTGTTAGGGAGGAAGCAGCAGAATGTGCCTCTCACATCTAGCCTGTAGGAATTCAGGTTGGCAAGTTCTATGGGGAAGCCCATTGCTGCCTATGGTGGAAACGGCATGGGAGATTTCAGTTTCAAAATCTCTGTGAAAAAGCGTCAGAGAAGCTTCTCCGTTTAGAATCCAGCATATCTCACTGAACCGAAGAAGTGGTAGTTAGAAGGGAGTTAGAGCTGCAAGCAGTTTGGTTTGGGAAATTAGACGCGAAATGAAACTGCAAATGCCTTCCAACAGGCTTGGAAAAGTGTGTTCTATATCTCTGCCAAACAGAGTCCCCGGAGGTTGAGCTTTCAGAAGCTAGTTTAACTCTAAGGGAGAAAGCAGCAGAATGTGCCTCTCACATCTAGCCTGTAGGAATTCAGGTTGGCAAGTTCTATGGGGAAGCCCATTGGCGCCTTCGTTGGAAACGGGTTTGGAAATTTCAGTTTCAAAATCTCTGTGAAAAAGCGTCAGAGAAGCTTCTCCGTTTAGAATCCAGCATATCTCACTGAACCGAAGAAGTGGTAGTTAGAAGGGAGTTAGAGCTGCAAGCAGTTTGGTTTGGGAAATTAGACGCGAAATGAAACTGCAAATGCCTTCCAACAGGCTTGGAAAATTGTGTTCTATATCTCTGCCAAACAGACTCCCCGGAGGGTGAGCTTTCAGAAGCAAGTTTAACTCTAAGGGAGGAAGCAGCAGAATGTGCCTCTCACATCTAGCCTGTAGGAATTCAGGTTGGCAAGTTCTATGGGGAAGCCCATTGGCGCCTTCGTTGGAAACGGGTTTGGAAATTTCAGTTTCAAAATCTCTGTGAAAAAGCGTCAGAGAAGCTTCTCCGTTTAGAATCCAGCATATCTCACTGAACCGAAGAAGTGTTAGTTAGAAGGGAGTTAGAGCTGCAAGCAGTTTGATTTGGGAAATTAGACGCGAAATGAAACTGCAAATGCCTTCCAACAGGCTTGGAAAAGTGTGTTCTATATCTCTGCCAAACAGACTCCCCGGAGGTTGAGCTTTCAGAAGCAAGTTTAACTCTAAGGGAGGAAGCAGCAGAATGTGCCTCTCACATCTAGCCTGTAGGAATTCAGGTTGGCAAGTTCTATGGGGAAGCTATGGTGAAAACGGCATGGGAGATTTCAGTTTCAAAATCTCTGTGAAAAAGCGTCAGAGAAGCTTCTCCGTTTAGAATCCAGCATATCTCACTGAACCGAAGAAGTGGTAGTTAGAAGGGAGTTAGAGCTGCAAGCAGTTTGTTTTGGGAAATTAGACGCGAAATGAAACTGCAAATGCCTTAAAACAGGCTTGGAAAAGTGTGTTCTATATCTCTGCCAAACAGACTCCCCGGAGGTTGAGCTATCAGAAGCTAGCTTAACTCTAAGGGAGGAAGCAGCAGAATGTGCCTCTCACATCTAGCCTGTAGGAATTCAGGTTGGCAAGTTCTATGGGGAAGCCCATTGGCGCCTTCGTTGGAAACGGGTTTGGAAATTTCAGTTTCAAAATCTCTGTGAAAAAGCGTCAGAGAAGCTTCCCCGTTTAGAATCCAGCATATCTCACTGAACCGAAGAAGTGGTAGTTAGAATTGAGTTAGAGCTGCAAGCAGTTTGGTTTGGGAAATTAGACGCGAAATCAAACTGCAAAGGCCTTCCAACAGGCTTGGAAAAGTGTGTTCTATATTTCTGCCAAACAGACTCCCCGGAGGTTGAGCTTTCAGAAGGAAGTTTAACTCTTAGGGTGGAAGCAGCAGAATGTGCCTCTCACATCTAGCCTGTAGGAATTCAGGTTGGCAAGTTCTATGGGAAGCCCATTGCTGCCTATGGTGGAAACGGCATGGGAGATTTCAGTTTCAAAATCTCTGTGAAAAAGCGTCAGAGAAGCTTCCCCGTTTAGAATCCAGCATATCTCACTGAACCGAAGAAGTGGTAGTTAGAAGGGAGTTAGAGCTGCAAGCAGTTTGGTTTGGGAAATTAGACGCGAAATCAAACTGCAAAGGCCTTCCAACAGGCTTGGAAAATTGTGTTCTATATATCTGCCAAACAGACTCCCCGGAGGTTGAGCTTTCAGAAGGAAGTTTAACTCTTAGGGTGGAAGCAGCAGAATGTGCCTCTCACATCTAGCCTGTAGGAATTCAGGTTGGCAAGTTCTATGGGGAAGCCCATTGCTGCCTATGGTGGAAACGGCATGGGAGATTTCAGTTTCAAAATCTCTGTGAAAAAGCGTCAGAGAAGCTTCTCCGTTTAGAATCCAGCATATCTCACTGAACCGAAGAAGTGGTAGTTAGAAGGGAGTTAGAGCTGCAAGCAGTTTGGTTAGGAAATTAGACGCGAAATGAAACTGCAAATGCCTTCCAATAGGCTTGGAAAAGTGTGTTCTATATCTCTGCCAAACAGACTCCCCGGAGGTTGAGCTTTCAGAAGCAAGTTTAACTCTAAGGGAGGAAGCAGCAGAATGTGCCTCTCACATCTAGCCTGTAGGATTTCATGTTGGCAAGTTCTATGGGGAAGCCCATTGCTGCCTATGGTGGAAACGGCATGGGAGATTTCAGCTTCAAAATCTCTGTGAAAAAGCGTCAGAGAAGCTTCTCCGTTTAGAATCCAGCATATCTCACTGAACCGAAGAAGTGGTAGTTAGAAGGGAGTTAGAGCTGCAAGCAGTTTGGTTTGGGAAATTAGACGCGAAATGAAACTGCTAATGCCTTCCAACAGGCTTGGAAAAGTGTGTTCTATATCTCTGCCAAACAAACTCCCCGGAGGTTGAGCTTTCAGAAGCTAGTTTAACTCTAAGGGAGAAAGCAGCAGAATGTGCCTCTCACATCTAGCCTGTAGGAATTCAGGTTGGCAAGTTCTTTGGGGAAGACCATTGCTGCCTATGGTGGATACGGCATGGGAGATTTCAGTTTCAAAATTTCTGTGAAAAAGCGTCAGAGAAGCTTCTCCGTTTAGAATCCAGCATATCTCACTGAACCGAAGAAGTGGTAGTTAGAAGGGAGTTAGAGCTGCAAGCAGTTTGGTTTGGGAAATTACATGCGAAGTGACACTGCAAAGGCCTTCCAACAGGCTTGGAAAAGTGTGTTCTATATCTCTGCCAAACAGAGTCCCCGGAGGTTGAGCTTTCAGAAGCAAGCTTAACTGTTAGGGAGGAGGCAGCAGAATGTGCCTCTAACATCTAGCCTGTAGGAATTCAGGTTGGCAAGTTCTATGGGGAAGCCCATTGCTGCCTATGGTGGAAACGGCATGGGAGATTTCAGTTTCAAAATCTCTGTGAAAAAGCGTCAGAGAAGCTTCTCCGTTTAGAATCCAGCATATCTCACTGAACCGAAGAAGTGGTAGTTAGAAGGGAGTTAGAGCTGCAAGCAGTTTGGTTTGGGAAATTAGACGCGAAATGAAACTGCAAATGCCTTCCAACAGGCTTGGAAAAGTGTGTTCTATATCTCTGCCAAACAAACTCCCCGGAGGTTGAGCTTTCAGAAGCTAGTTTAACTCTAAGGGAGGAAGCAGCAGAATGTGCCTCTCACATCTAGCCTGTAGGAATTCAGGTTGGCAAGTTCTATGGGGAAGCCCATTGGCGCCTTCGTTGGAAACGGGTTTGGAAATTTCAGTTTCAAAATCTCTGTGAAAAAGCGTCAGAGAAGCTTCTCCGTTTAGAATCCAGCATATCTCACTGAACCGAAGAAGTGGTAGTTAGAAGGGAGTTAGAGCTGCAAGCAGTTTGGTTTGGGAAATTAGACGCGAAATGAAACTGCAAATGCCTTCCAACAGGCTTGGAAAATTGTGTTCTATATCTCTGCCAAACAGACTCCCCGGAGGGTGAGCTTTCAGAAGCAAGTTTAACTCTAAGGGAGGAAGCAGCAGAATGTGCCTCTCACATCTAGCCTGTAGGAATTCAGGTTGGCAAGTTCTATGGGGAAGCCCATTGCTGCCTATGGTGGAAACGGCATGGGAGATTTCAGTTTCAAAATCTCTGTGAAAAAGCGTCAGAGAAGCTTCTCCGTTTAGAATCCAGCATATCTCACTGAACCGAAGAAGTGGTAGTTAGAAGGGAGTTAGAGCTGCAAGCAGTTTGGTTAGGAAATTAGACGCGAAATGAAACTGCAAATGCCTTCCAATAGGCTTGGAAAAGTGTGTTCTATATCTCTGCCAAACAGACTCCCCGGAGGTTGAGCTTTCAGAAGCAAGTTTAACTCTAAGGGAGGAAGCAGCAGAATGTGCCTCTCACATCTAGCCTGTAGGATTTCATGTTGGCAAGTTCTATGGGGAAGCCCATTGCTGCCTATGGTGGAAACGGCATGGGAGATTTCAGCTTCAAAATCTCTGTGAAAAAGCGTCAGAGAAGCTTCTCCGTTTAGAATCCAGCATATCTCACTGAACCGAAGAAGTGGTAGTTAGAAGGGAGTTAGAGCTGCAAGCAGTTTGGTTTGGGAAATTAGACGCGAAATGAAACTGCTAATGCCTTCCAACAGGCTTGGAAAAGTGTGTTCTATATCTCTGCCAAACAAACTCCCCGGAGGTTGAGCTTTCAGAAGCTAGTTTAACTCTAAGGGAGAAAGCAGCAGAATGTGCCTCTCACATCTAGCCTGTAGGAATTCAGGTTGGCAAGTTCTTTGGGGAAGACCATTGCTGCCTATGGTGGATACGGCATGGGAGATTTCAGTTTCAAAATCTCGGTGAAAAAGAGTCAGAGAAGCTTCTCCGTTTAGAATCCAGCATATCTCACTGAACCGAAGAAGTGGTAGTTAAAAGGGAGTTAGAGCTGCAAGCAGTTTGGTTTGCGAAATTAGACGCGAAATGAAACTGCAAATGCCTTCCAACAGGCTTGGAAAAGTGTGTTCTATATCTCTGCCAAACAGACTCCCCGGAGGTTGAGCTTTCAGAAGCAAGTTTAACTCTAAGGGAGGAAGCAGCAGAATGTGCCTCTCACATCTAGCCTGTAGGAATTCAGGTTGGCAAGTTCTATGGGGAAGCCCATTGCTGCCTATGGTGGAAACGGCATGGGAGATTTCAGTTTCAAAATTTCTGTGAAAAAGCGTCAGAGAAGCTTCTCCGTTTAGAATCCAGCATATCTCACTGAACCGAAGAAGTGGTAGTTAGAAGGGAGTTAGAGCTGCAAGCAGTTTTGTTTGGGAAATTACATGCGAAGTGACACTGCAAAGGCCTTCCAACAGGCTTGGAAAAGTGTGTTCTATATCTCTGCCAAACAGAGTCCCCGGAGGTTGAGCTTTCAGAAGCAAGCTTAACTGTTAGGGAGGAAGCAGCAGAATGTGCCTCTAACATCTAGCCTGTAGGAATTCAGGTTGGCAAGTTCTATGGGGAAGCCCATTGCTGCCTATGGTGGAAACGGCATGGGAGATTTCAGTTTCAAAATCTCTGTGAAAAAGCGTCAGAGAAGCTTCTCCGTTTAGAATCCAGCATATCTCACTGAACCGAAGAAGTGGTAGTTAGAAGGGAGTTAGAGCTGCAAGCAGTTTGGTTTGGGAAATTAGACGCGAAATGAAACTGCAAATGCCTTCCAACAGGCTTGGAAAAGTGTGTTCTATATCTCTGCCAAACAAACTCCCCGGAGGTTGAGCTTTCAGAAGCTAGTTTAACTCTAAGGGAGGAAGCAGCAGAATGTGCCTCTCACATCTAGCCTGTAGGAATTCAGGTTGGCAAGTTCTATGGGGAAGCCCATTGGCGCCTTCGTTGGAAACGGGTTTGGAAATTTCAGTTTCAAAATCTCTGTGAAAAAGCGTCAGAGAAGCTTCTCCGTTTAGAATCCAGCATATCTCACTGAACCGAAGAAGTGGTAGTTAGAAGGGAGTTAGAGCTGCAAGCAGTTTGGTTTGGGAAATTAGACGCGAAATGAAACTGCAAATGCCTTCCAACAGGCTTGGAAAATTGTGTTCTATATCTCTGCCAAACAGACTCCCCGGAGGGTGAGCTTTCAGAAGCAAGTTTAACTCTAAGGGAGGAAGCAGCAGAATGTGCCTCTCACATCTAGCCTGTAGGAATTCAGGTTGGCAAGTTCTATGGGGAAGCCCATTGCTGCCTATGGTGGAAACGGCATGGGAGATTTCAGTTTCAAAATCTCTGTGAAGAAGCGTCAGAGAAGCTTCTCCGTTTAGAATCCAGCATATCTCACTGAACCGAAGAAGTGGTAGTTAGAAGGCAGTTAGACCTGCAACCAGTTTGGTTTGGGAAATTAGACGCGAAATGAAACTGCAAATGCCTTCCAACAGGCTTGGAAAAGTGTGTTCTATATTTCTGCCAAACAGACTCCCCGGAGGTTGAGCTTTCAGAAGCAAGTTTAACTCTAAGGGAGGAAGCAGCAGAATGTGCCTCTCACATCTAGCCTGTAGGAATTCAGGTTGGCAAGTTCTATGGGGAAGCCCATTGGCGCCTTCGTTGGAAACGGGTTTGGAAATTTCAGTTTCAAAATCTCTGTGAAAAAGCGTCAGAGAAGCTTCCCCGTTTAGAATCCAGCATATCTCACTGAACCGAAGAAGTGGTAGTTAGAAGGGAGTTAGAGCTGCAAGCAGTTTGGTTTGGGAAATTAGACACAAAATCAAACTGCAAAGGCCTTCCAACAGGCTTGGAAAAGTGTGTTCTATATTTCTGCCAAACAGACTCCCCGGAGGTTTAGCTTTCAGAAGGAAGTTTAACTCTTAGGGTGGAAGCAGCAGAATGTGCCTCTCACATCTAGCCTGTAGGAATTCAGGTTGGCAAGTTCTATGGGGAAGCCCATTGCTGCCTATGGTGGAAACGGCATGGGAGATTTCAGTTTCAAAATCTCTGTGAAAAAGCGTCAGAGAAGCTTCTCCGTTTAGAATCCAGCATATCTCACTGAACCGAAGAAGTGGTAGTTAGAAGGGAGTTAGAGCTGCAAGCAGTTTGGTTTGGGAAATTAGACGCGAAATGAAACTGCAAATGCCTTCCAACAGGCTTGGAAAATTGTGTTCTCTATCTCTGCCAAACAGACTCCCCGGAGGGTGAGCTTTCAGAAGCAAGTTTAACTCTAAGGGAGGAAGCAGCAGAATGTGCCTCTCACATCTAGCCTGTAGGAATTCAGGTTGGCAAGTTCTATGGGGAAGCCCATTGGCGCCTTCGTTGGAAACGGGTTTGGAAATTTCAGTTTCAAAATCTCTGTGAAAAAGCGTCAGAGAAGCTTCTCCGTTTAGAATCCAGCATATCTCACTGAACCGAAGAAGTGTTAGTTAGAAGGGAGTTAGAGCTGCAAGCAGTTTGATTTGGGAAATTAGACGCGAAATGAAACTGCAAATGCCTTCCAACAGGCTTGGAAAATTGTGTTCTATATCTCTGCCAAACAGAGTCCCCGGAGGTTGAGCTTTCAGAAGCAAGCTTAACTGTTAGGGAGGAAGCAGCAGAATGTGCCTCTCACATCTAGCCTGTAGGAATTCAGGTTGGCAAGTTCTATGGGGAAGCCCATTGCTGCCTATGGTGGAAACGGCATGGGAGATTTCAGTTTCAAAATTTCTGTGAAAAAGCGTCAGAGAAGCTTCTCCGTTTAGAATCCAGCATATCTCACTGAACCGAAGAAGTGGTAGTTAGAAGGGAGTTAGAGCTGCAAGCAGTTTGGTTTGGGAAATTAGATGCGAAGTGACACTGCAAAGGCCTTCCAACAGGCTTGGAAAAGTGTGTTCTATATCTCTGCCAAACAGAGTCCCCGGAGGTTGAGCTTTCAGAAGCAAGCTTAACTGTTAGGGAGGAAGCAGCAGAATGTGCCTCTCACATCTAGCCTGTAGGAATTCAGGTTGGCAAGTTCTATGGGGAAGCCCATTGCTGCCTATGGTGGAAACGGCATGGGAGATTTCAGTTTCAAAATCTCTGTGAACGGGCCGAGCCCGTGGCGCACTCGGTAGGGTGCTGCGCTGGGAGCGCGGCGACGCTCCCGCCGCGGGTTCGGATCCTATATAGGAATGACCAGTGCACTCCCTGGCTGAGTGCCGGTCACGAATAAGACAAAAAAAAAAAAAAAAAAAAAAAAAAGAAATTATTGGGCCGAGCCCGTGGCGCACTTGGTAGAGTGCTGCGCTGGGAGTGCGGCGACGCTCCCGCCGCGGGTTCGGATCCTATATAGGACTGACCGGTGCACTCACTGGCTGAGTGCCGGTCACAAAAAAAAAAAAAAACGACAAAAAAAAAAAAAAAAAAAAATAACTAAAATAAAATCTCTGTGAAAAAGCGTCAGAGAAGCTTCTCCGTTTAGAATCCAGCATATCTCACTGAACCGAAGAAGTGGTAGTTAGAAGGGAGTTAGAGCTGCAAGCAGTTTGGTTTGGGAAATTAGACGCGAAATGAAACTGCAAATGCCTTCCAACAGGCTTGGAAAAGTGTGTTCTATATCTCTGCCAAACAGACTCCCCGGAGGTTGAGCTTTCAGAAGCTAGTTTAACTCTAAGGGAGGAAGCAGCAGAATGTGCCTCTCACATCTAGCCTGTAGGAATTCAGGTTGGCAAGTTCTATGGGGAAGCCCATTGGCGCCTTCGTTGGAAACGGGTTTGGAAATTTCAGTTTCAAAATCTCTGTGAAAAAGCGTCAGAGAAGCTTCTCCGTTTAGAATCCAGCATATCTCACTGAACCGAAGAAGTGGTAGTTAGAAGGGAGTTAGAGCTGCAAGCAGTTTGGTTTGGGAAATTAGACGCGAAATGAAACTGCAAATGCCTTCCAACAGGCTTGGAAAATTGTGTTCTATATCTCTGCCAAACAGACTCCCCGGAGGGTGAGCTTTCAGAAGCAAGTTTAACTCTAAGGGAGGAAGCAGCAGAATGTGCCTCTCACATCTAGCCTGTAGGAATTCAGGTTGGCAAGTTCTATGGGGAAGCCCATTGGCGCCTTCGTTGGAAACGGGTTTGGAAATTTCAGTTTCAAAATCTCTGTGAAAAAGCGTCAGAGAAGCTTCTCCATTTAGAATCCAGCATATCTCACTGAACCGAAGAAGTGTTAGTTAGAAGGGAGTTAGAGCTGCAAGCAGTTTGGTTTGGGAAATTAGACGCGAAATGAAACTGCAAATGCCTTCCAACAGGCTTGGAAAAGTGTGTTCTATATCTCTGCCAAACAGACTCCCCGGAGGTTGAGCTTTCAGAAGCAAGTTTAACTCTAAGGGAGGAAGCAGCAGAATGTGCCTCTCACATCTAGCCTGTAGGAATTCAGGTTGGCAAGTTCTATGGGGAAGCCCATTGCTACCTATGGTGAAAACGGCATGGGAGATTTCAGTTTCAAAATCTCTGTGAAAAAGCGTCAGAGAAGCTTCTCCGTTTAGAATCCAGCATATCTCACTGAACCGAAGAAGTGGTAGTTAGAAGGGAGTTAGAGCTGCAAGCAGTTTGGTTTGGGAAATTAGACGCGAAATGAAACTGCAAATGCCTTAAAACAGGCTTGGAAAAGTGTGTTCTATATCTCTGCCAAACAGACTCCCCGGAGGTTGAGCTTTCAGAAGGAAGTTTAACTCTTAGGGTGGAAGCAGCAGAATGTGCCTCTCACATCTAGCCTGTAGGAATTCAGGTTGGCAAGTTCTATGGGGAAGCCCATTGCTGCCTATGGTGGAAACGGCATGGGAGATTTCAGTTTCAAAATCTCTGTGAAAAAGCGTCAGAGAAGCTTCCCCGTTTAGAATCCAGCATATCTCACTGAACCGAAGAAGTGGTAGTTAGAAGGGAGTTAGAGCTGCAAGCAGTTTGGTTTGGGAAATTAGACGCGAAATCAAACTGCAAAGGCCTTCCAACAGGCTTGGAAAATTGTGTTCTATATTTCTGCCAAACAGACTCCCCGGAGGTTGAGCTTTCAGAAGGAAGTTTAACTCTTAGGGTGGAAGCAGCAGAATGTGCCTCTCACATCTAGCCTGTAGGAATTCAGGTTGGCAAGTTCTATGGGGAAGCCCATTGCTGCCTATGGTGGAAACGGCATGGGAGATTTCAGTTTCAAAATCTCTCTGAAAAAGCGTCAGAGAAGCTTCTCCGTTTAGAATCCAGCATATCTCACTGAACCGAAGAAGTGGTAGTTAGAAGGGAGTTAGAGCTGCAAGCAGTTTGGTTTGGGAAATTAGACGCGAAATGAAACTGCAAATGCCTTCCAACAGGCTTGGAAAAGTGTGTTCTATATCTCTGCCAAACAGACTCCCCGGAGGGTGAGCTTTCAGAAGCAAGTTTAACTCTAAGGCAGGAAGCAGCAGAATGTGCCTCTCACATCTAGCCTGTAGGATTTCAGGTTGGCAAGTTCTATGGGGAAGCCCATTGCTGCCTATGGTGGAAACGGCATGGGAGATTTCAGTTTCAAAATCTCTGTGAAAAAGCGTCAGAGAAGCTTCTCCGTTTAGAATCCAGCATATCTCACTGAACCGAAGAAGTGGTAGTTAGAAGGGAGTTAGAGCTGCAAGCAGTTTGGTTTGGGAAATTAGATGCGAAATGACACTGCAAAGGCCTTTCAACAGGCTTGGAAAAGTGTGTTCTATATCTCTGCCAAACAGACTCCCCGGAGGTTGAGCTTTCAGAACCAAGCTTAACTCTTAGGAAGGAAGCAGCAGAATGTGCCTCTCACATCTAGCCTGTAGGAATTCAGGTTGGCAAGTTCTATGGGGAAGCCCTTTGGCGCCTTCGTTGCAAACGGGTTTGGAAATTTCAGTTTCAAAATCTCTGTGAAAAAGCGTCAGAGAAGCTTCCCCGTTTAGAATCCAGCATATCTCACTGAACCGAAGAAGTGGTAGTTAGAAGGGAGTTAGAGCTGCAAGCAGTTTGGTTTGGGAAATTAGACACGAAATCAAACTGCAAAGGCCTTCCAACAGGCTTGGAAAAGTGTGTTCTATATTTCTGCCAAACAGACTCCCCGGAGGTTTAGCTTTCAGAAGGAAGTTTAACTCTTAGGGTGGAAGCAGCAGAATGTGCCTCTCACATCTAGCCTGTAGGAATTCAGGTTGGCAAGTTCTATGGGGAAGCCCTTTGGCGCCTTCGTTGCAAACGGGTTTGGAAATTTCAGTTTCAAAATCTCTGTGAAAAAGCGTCAGAGAAGCTTCCCCGTTTAGAATCCAGCATATCTCACTGAACCGAAGAAGTGGTAGTTAGAAGGGAGTTAGAGCTGCAAGCAGTTTGGTTTGGGAAATTAGACACGAAATCAAACTGCAAAGGCCTTCCAACAGGCTTGGAAAAGTGTGTTCAATATTTCTGCCAAACAGACTCCCCGGAGGTTTAGCTTTCATAAGGAAGTTTAACTCTTAGGGTGGAAGCAGCAGAATGTGCCTCTCACATCTAGCCTGTAGGAATTCAGGTTGGCAAGTTCTATGGGGAGCCCATTGCTGCCTATGGTGGAAACGGCATGGGAGATTTCAGTTTCAAAATCTCTGTGAAAAAGCGTCAGAGAAGCTTCTCCGTTTAGAATCCAGCATATCTCACTGAACCGAAGAAGTGGTAGTTAGAAGGGAGTTAGAGCTGCAAGCAGTTTGGTTTGGGAATTTAGACGCGAAATGAAACTGCAAATGCCTTCCAACAGGCTTGGAAAAGTGTGTTCTATATCTCTGCCAAACAGACTCCCCGGAGGTTGAGCTTTCAGAAGCAAGTTTAACTCTAAGGGAGGAAGCAGCAGAATGTGCCTCTCACATCTAGCCTGTAGGATTTCAGGTTGGCAAGTTATATGGGGAAGCCCTTTGCTGCCTATGGTGGAAACGGCATGGGAGATTTCAGTTTCAAAATCTCTGTGAAAAAGCGTCAGAGAAGCTTCTCCGTTTAGAATCCAGCATATCTCACTGAACCGAAGAAGTGGTAGTTAGAAGGGAGTTAGAGCTGCAAGCAGTTTGGTTTGGGAAATTAGATGCGAAATGACACTGCAAAGGCCTTCCAACAGGCTTGGAAAAGTGTGTTCTATATCTCTGCCAAACAGACTCCCTGGAGGTTGAGCTTTCAGAAGCTAGTTTAACTCTAAGGGAGGAAGCAGCAGAATGTGCCTCTCACATCTAGCCTGTAGGAATTCAGGTTGGCAAGTTCTATGGGGAAGGCCATTTCTGCCTATGGTGGAAACGGCATGGGAGATTTCAGTTTCAAAATCTCTGTGAAAAAGCGTCAGAGAAGCTTCTCCGTTTAGAATCCAGCATATCTCACTGAACCGAAGAAGTGGTAGTTAGAAGGCAGTTAGAGCTGCAAGCAGTTTGGTTTGGGAAATTAGACGCGAAATGACACTGCAAATGCCTTCCAACAGGCTTGGAAAAGTGTGTTCTATATCTCTGCCAAACAGACTCCCCGGAGGTTGAGCTTTCAGAAGCTAGTTTAACTCTAAGGGAGGAAGCAGCAGAATGTGCCTCTCACATCTAGCCTGTAGGAATTCAGGTTGGCAAGTTCTATGGGGAAGCCCATTGTCGGCTTCGTTGGAAACGGGTTTGGAAATTTCAGTTTCAAAATCTCTGTGAAAAAGCATCAGAGAAGCTTCTCCGTTTAGAATCCAGCATATCTCACTGAACCGAAGAAGTGGTAGTTAGAAGGGAGTTAGAGCTGCAAGCAGTTTGGTTTGGGAAATTAGACGCGAAATGAAACTGCAAATGCCTTCCAACAGGCTTGGAAAAGTGTGTTCTATATCTCTGCCAAACAAACTCCCCGGAGGTTGAGCTTTCAGAAGCTAGTTTAACTCTAAGGGAGGAAGCAGCAGAATGTGCCTCTCACATCTAGCCTGTAGGAATTCAGGTTGGCAAGTTCTATGGGGAAGCCCATTGGCGCCTTCGTTGGAAACGGGTTTGGAAATTTCAGTTTCAAAATCTCTGTGAAAAAGCGTCAGAGAAGCTTCTCCGTTTAGAATCCAGCATATCTCACTGAACCGAAGAAGTGGTAGTTAGAAGGGAGTTAGAGCTGCAAGCAGTTTGGTTTGGGAAATTAGATGCGAAATGACACTGCAAAGGCCTTTCAACAGGCTTGGAAAAGTGTGTTCTATATCTCTGCCAAACAGACTCCCCGGAGGTTGAGCTTTCAGAAGCAAGCTTAACTCTTAGGGAGGAAGCAGCAGAATGTGCCTCTCACATCTAGCCTGTAGGAATTCAGGTTGGCAAGTTCTATGGGGAAGCCCATTGCTGCCTATGGTGGAAACGGCATGGGAGATTTCAGTTTCAAAATCTCTGTGAAAAAGCGTCAGAGAAGCTTCTCCGTTTAGAATCCAGCATATCTCACTGAACCGAAGAAGTGGTAGTTAGAAGGCAGTTAGAGCTGCAAGCAGTTTGGTTTGGGAAATTAGACGCGAAATGAAACTGCAAATGCCTTCCAACAGGCTTGGAAAAGTGTGTTCTATATCTCTGCCAAACAGACTCCCTGGACGTTGAGCTTTCAGAAGCTAGTTTAACTCTAAGGGAGGAAGCAGCAGAATGTGCCTCTCACATCTAGCCTTTAGGAATTCAGGTTGGCAAGTTCTATGGGGAAGCCCATTGCTGCCTATGGTGGAAACGGCATGGGAGATTTCAGTTTCAAAATCTCTGTGAAAAAGCGTCAGAGAAGCTTCTCCGTTTAGAATCCAGCATATCTCACTGAACCGAAGAAGTGTTAGTTAGAAGGGAGTTAGAGCTGCAAGCAGTTTGGTTTGGGAAATTAGATGCGAAATGACACTGCAAAGGCCTTCCAACAGGCTTGGAAAAGTGTGTTCTATATCTCTGCCAAACAGACTCCCCGGAGGTTGAGCTTTCAGAAGCAAGCTTAACTGTTAGGGAGGAAGCAGCAGAATGTGCCTCTCACATCTAGCCTGTAGGAATTCAGGTTGGCAAGTTCAATGGGGAAGCCCATTGCTGCCTATGGTGGAAACGGCATGGGAGATTTCAGTTTCAAAATCTCTGTGAAAAAGCGTCAGAGAAGCTTCTCCGTTTAGAATCCAGCATATCTCACTGAACCGAAGAAGTGGTAGTTAGAAGGCAGTTAGAGCTGCAAGCAGTTTGGTTTGGGAAATTAGACGCGAAATGAAACTGCAAATGCCTTCCAACAGGCTTGGAAAAGTGTGTTCTATATCTCTGCCAAACAGAATCCCCGGAGGTTGAGCTTTCAGAAGCTAGTTTAACTCTAAGGGAGAAAGCAGCAGAATGTGCCTCTCACATCTAGCCTGTAGGAATTCAGGTTGGCAAGTTCTATGGGGAAGCCCATTGGCGCCTTCGTTGGAAACGGGTTTGGAAATTTCAGTTTCAAAATCTCTGTGAAAAAGCGTCAGAGAAGCTTCTCCGTTTAGAATCCAGCATATCTCACTGAACCGAAGAAGTGGTAGTTAGAAGGGAGTTAGAGCTGCAAGCAGTTTGGTTTGGGAAATTAGACGCGAAATGAAACTGCAAATGCCTTCCAACAGGCTTGGAAAATTGTGTTCTATATCTCTGCCAAACAGACTCCCCGGAGGGTGAGCTTTCAGAAGCAAGTTTAACTCTAAGGGAGGAAGCAGCAGAATGTGCCTCTCACATCTAGCCTGTAGGAATTCAGGTTGGCAAGTTCTATGGGGAAGCCCATTGGCGCCTTCGTTGGAAACGGGTTTGGAAATTTCAGTTTCAAAATCTCTGTGAAAAAGCGTCAGAGAAGCTTCTCCGTTTAGAATCCAGCATATCTCACTGAACCGAAGAAGTGTTAGTTAGAAGGGAGTTAGAGCTGCAAGCAGTTTGATTTGGGAAATTAGACGCGAAATGAAACTGCAAATGCCTTCCAACAGGCTTGGAAAAGTGTGTTCTATATCTCTGCCAAACAGACTCCCCGGAGGTTGAGCTTTCAGAAGCAAGTTTAACTCTAAGGGAGGAAGCAGCAGAATGTGCCTCTCACATCTAGCCTGTAGGAATTCAGGTTGGCAAGTTCTATGGGGAAGCCCATTGCTACCTATGGTGAAAACGGCATGGGAGATTTCAGTTTCAAAATCTCTGTGAAAAAGCGTCAGAGAAGCTTCTCCGTTTAGAATCCAGCATATCTCACTGAACCGAAGAAGTGGTAGTTAGAAGGGAGTTAGAGCTGCAAGCAGTTTGTTTTGGGAAATTAGACGCGAAATGAAACTGCAAATGCCTTAAAACAGGCTTGGAAAAGTGTGTTCTATATCTCTGCCAAACAGACTCCCCGGAGGTTGAGCTATCAGAAGCTAGCTTAACTCTAAGGGAGGAAGCAGCAGAATGTGCCTCTCACATCTAGCCTGTAGGAATTCAGGTTGGCAAGTTCTATGGGGAAGCCCATTGGCGCCTTCGTTGGAAACGGGTTTGGAAATTTCAGTTTCAAAATCTCTGTGAAAAAGCGTCAGAGAAGCTTCCCCGTTTAGAATCCAGCATATCTCACTGAACCAAAGAAGTGGTAGTTAGAAGGGAGTTAGAGCTGCAAGCAGTTTGGTTTGGGAAATTAGACGCGAAATGAAACTGCAAATGCCTTCCAACAGGCTTGGAAAAGTGTGTTCTATATCTCTGCCAAACAGACTCCCCGGAGGTTGAGCTTTCAGAAGCAAGCTTATCACTTAGGGAGGAAGCAGCAGAATGTGCCTCTCACATCTAGCCTGTAGGAATTCAGGTTGGCAAGTTCTATGGGGAAGCCCATTGCTGCCTATGGTGGAAACGGCATGGGAGATTTCAGTTTCAAAATCTCTGTGAAAAAGCGTCAGAGAAGCTTCTCCGTTTAGAATCCAGCATATCTCACTGAACCGAAGAAGTGGTAGTTAGAAGGGAGTTAGAGCTGCAAGCAGTTTGGTTTGGGAAATTAGATGCGAAATGACACTGCAAAGGCCTTCCAACAGGCTTGGAAAAGTGTGTTCTATATCTCTGCCAAACAGACTCCCCGGAGGTTGAGCTTTCAGAAGCAAGCTTAACTGTTAGGGAGGAAGCAGCAGAATGTGCCTCTCACATCTAGCCTGTAGGAATTCAGGTTGGCAAGTTCAATGGGGAAGCCCATTGCTGCCTATGGTGGAAACGGCATGGGAGATTTCAGTTTCAAAATCTCTGTGAAAAAGCGTCAGAGAAGCTTCTCCGTTTAGAATCCAGCATATCTCACTGAACCGAAGAAGTGGTAGTTAGAAGGCAGTTAGAGCTGCAAGCAGTTTGGTTTGGGAAATTAGACGCGAAATGAAACTGCAAATGCCTTCCAACAGGCTTGGAAAAGTGTGTTCTATATCTCTGCCAAACAGAATCCCCGGAGGTTGAGCTTTCAGAAGCTAGTTTAACTCTAAGGGAGAAAGCAGCAGAATGTGCCTCTCACATCTAGCCTGTAGGAATTCAGGTTGGCAAGTTCTATGGGGAAGCCCATTGGCGCCTTCGTTGGAAACGGGTTTGGAAATTTCAGTTTCAAAATCTCTGTGAAAAAGCGTCAGAGAAGCTTCTCCGTTTAGAATCCAGCATATCTCACTGAACCGAAGAAGTGGTAGTTAGAAGGGAGTTAGAGCTGCAAGCAGTTTGGTTTGGGAAATTAGACGCGAAATGAAACTGCAAATGCCTTCCAACAGGCTTGGAAAATTGTGTTCTATATCTCTGCCAAACAGACTCCCCGGAGGGTGAGCTTTCAGAAGCAAGTTTAACTCTAAGGGAGGAAGCAGCAGAATGTGCCTCTCACATCTAGCCTGTAGGAATTCAGGTTGGCAAGTTCTATGGGGAAGCCCATTGCTGCCTATGGTGGAAACGGCATGGGAGATTTCAGTTTCAAAATCTCTGTGAAGAAGCGTCAGAGAAGCTTCTCCGTTTAGAATCCAGCATATCTCACTGAACCGAAGAAGTGGTAGTTAGAAGGCAGTTAGACCTGCAACCAGTTTGGTTTGGGAAATTAGACGCGAAATGAAACTGCAAATGCCTTCCAACAGGCTTGGAAAAGTGTGTTCTATATTTCTGCCAAACAGACTCCCCGGAGGTTGAGCTTTCAGAAGCAAGTTTAACTCTAAGGGAGGAAGCAGCAGAATGTGCCTCTCACATCTAGCCTGTAGGAATTCAGGTTGGCAAGTTCTATGGGGAAGCCCATTGGCGCCTTCGTTGGAAACGGGTTTGGAAATTTCAGTTTCAAAATCTCTGTGAAAAAGCGTCAGAGAAGCTTCCCCGTTTAGAATCCAGCATATCTCACTGAACCGAAGAAGTGGTAGTTAGAAGGGAGTTAGAGCTGCAAGCAGTTTGGTTTGGGAAATTAGACACAAAATCAAACTGCAAAGGCCTTCCAACAGGCTTGGAAAAGTGTGTTCTATATTTCTGCCAAACAGACTCCCCGGAGGTTTAGCTTTCAGAAGGAAGTTTAACTCTTAGGGTGGAAGCAGCAGAATGTGCCTCTCACATCTAGCCTGTAGGAATTCAGGTTGGCAAGTTCTATGGGGAAGCCCATTGCTGCCTATGGTGGAAACGGCATGGGAGATTTCAGTTTCAAAATCTCTGTGAAAAAGCGTCAGAGAAGCTTCTCCGTTTAGAATCCAGCATATCTCACTGAACCGAAGAAGTGGTAGTTAGAAGGGAGTTAGAGCTGCAAGCAGTTTGGTTTGGGAAATTAGACGCGAAATGAAACTGCAAATGCCTTCCAACAGGCTTGGAAAATTGTGTTCTATATCTCTGCCAAACAGACTCCCCGGAGGGTGAGCTTTCAGAAGCAAGTTTAACTCTAAGGGAGGAAGCAGCAGAATGTGCCTCTCACATCTAGCCTGTAGGAATTCAGGTTGGCAAGTTCTATGGGGAAGCCCATTGGCGCCTTCGTTGGAAACGGGTTTGGAAATTTCAGTTTCAAAATCTCTGTGAAAAAGCGTCAGAGAAGCTTCTCCGTTTAGAATCCAGCATATCTCACTGAACCGAAGAAGTGTTAGTTAGAAGGGAGTTAGAGCTGCAAGCAGTTTGATTTGGGAAATTAGACGCGAAATGAAACTGCAAATGCCTTCCAACAGGCTTGGAAAATTGTGTTCTATATCTCTGCCAAACAGAGTCCCCGGAGGTTGAGCTTTCAGAAGCAAGCTTAACTGTTAGGGAGGAAGCAGCAGAATGTGCCTCTCACATCTAGCCTGTAGGAATTCAGGTTGGCAAGTTCTATGGGGAAGCCCATTGCTGCCTATGGTGGAAACGGCATGGGAGATTTCAGTTTCAAAATTTCTGTGAAAAAGCGTCAGAGAAGCTTCTCCGTTTAGAATCCAGCATATCTCACTGAACCGAAGAAGTGGTAGTTAGAAGGGAGTTAGAGCTGCAAGCAGTTTGGTTTGGGAAATTAGATGCGAAGTGACACTGCAAAGGCCTTCCAACAGGCTTGGAAAAGTGTGTTCTATATCTCTGCCAAACAGAGTCCCCGGAGGTTGAGCTTTCAGAAGCAAGCTTAACTGTTAGGGAGGAAGCAGCAGAATGTGCCTCTCACATCTAGCCTGTAGGAATTCAGGTTGGCAAGTTCTATGGGGAAGCCCATTGCTGCCTATGGTGGAAACGGCATGGGAGATTTCAGTTTCAAAATCTCTGTGAAAAAGCGTCAGAGAAGCTTCTCCGTTTAGAATCCAGCATATCTCACTGAACCGAAGAAGTGGTAGTTAGAAGGGAGTTAGAGCTGCAAGCAGTTTGGTTTGGGAAATTAGACGCGAAATGAAACTGCAAATGCCTTCCAACAGGCTTGGAAAAGTGTGTTCTATATCTCTGCCAAACAGACTCCCCGGAGGTTGAGCTTTCAGAAGCTAGTTTAACTCTAAGGGAGGAAGCAGCAGAATGTGCCTCTCACATCTAGCCTGTAGGAATTCAGGTTGGCAAGTTCTATGGGGAAGCCCATTGGCGCCTTCGTTGGAAACGGGTTTGGAAATTTCAGTTTCAAAATCTCTGTGAAAAAGCGTCAGAGAAGCTTCTCCGTTTAGAATCCAGCATATCTCACTGAACCGAAGAAGTGGTAGTTAGAAGGGAGTTAGAGCTGCAAGCAGTTTGGTTTGGGAAATTAGACGCGAAATGAAACTGCAAATGCCTTCCAACAGGCTTGGAAAATTGTGTTCTATATCTCTGCCAAACAGACTCCCCGGAGGGTGAGCTTTCAGAAGCAAGTTTAACTCTAAGGGAGGAAGCAGCGGAATGTGCCTCTCACATCTAGCCTGTAGGAATTCAGGTTGGCAAGTTCTATGGGGAAGCCCATTGGCGCCTTCGTTGGAAACGGGTTTGGAAATTTCAGTTTCAAAATCTCTGTGAAAAAGCGTCAGAGAAGCTTCTCCGTTTAGAATCCAGCATATCTCACTGAACCGAAGAAGTGTTAGTTAGAAGGGAGTTAGAGCTGCAAGCAGTTTGGTTTGGGAAATTAGACGCGAAATGAAACTGCAAATGCCTTCCAACAGGCTTGGAAAAGTGTGTTCTATATCTCTGCCAAACAGACTCCCCGGAGGTTGAGCTTTCAGAAGCAAGTTTAACTCTAAGGGAGGAAGCAGCAGAATGTGCCTCTCACATCTAGCCTGTAGGAATTCAGGTTGGCAAGTTCTATGGGGAAGCCCATTGCTACCTATGGTGAAAACGGCATGGGAGATTTCAGTTTCAAAATCTCTGTGAAAAAGCGTCAGAGAAGCTTCTCCGTTTAGAATCCAGCATATCTCACTGAACCGAAGAAGTGGTAGTTAGAAGGGAGTTAGAGCTGCAAGCAGTTTGGTTTGGGAAATTAGACGCGAAATGAAACTGCAAATGCCTTAAAACAGGCTTGGAAAAGTGTGTTCTATATCTCTGCCAAACAGACTCCCCGGAGGTTGAGCTATCAGAAGCTAGCTTAACTCTAAGGGAGGAAGCAGCAGAATGTGCCTCTCACATCTAGCCTGTAGGAATTCAGGTTGGCAAGTTCTATGGGGAAGCCCATTGGCGCCTTCGTTGGAAACGGGTTTGGAAATTTCAGTTTCAAAATCTCTGTGAAAAAGCGTCAGAGAAGCTTCCCCGTTTAGAATCCAGCATATCTCACTGAACCGAAGAAGTGGTAGTTAGAAGGGAGTTAGAGAGGCAAGCAGTTTGGTTTGGGAAATTAGACGCGAAATCAAACTGCAAAGGCCTTCCAACAGGCTTGGAAAAGTGTGTTCTATATTTCTGCCAAACAGACTCCCCGGAGGTTGAGCTTTCAGAAGCAAGCTTAACTGTTAGGGAGGAAGCAGCAGAATGTGCCTCTCACATCTAGCCTGTAGGAATTCAGGTTGGCAAGTTCAATGGGGAAGCCCATTGCTGCCTATGGTGGAAACGGCATGGGAGATTTCAGTTTCAAAATCTCTGTGAAAAAGCGTCAGAGAAGCTTCCCCGTTTAGAATCCAGCATATCTCACTGAACCGAAGAAGTGGTAGTTAGAAGGGAGTTAGAGCTGCAAGCAGTTTGGTTTGGGAAATTAGACGCGAAATCAAACTGCAAAGGCCTTCCAACAGGCTTGGAAAATTGTGTTCTATATTTCTGCCAAACAGACTCCCCGGAGGTTGAGCTTTCAGAAGGAAGTTTAACTCTTAGGGTGGAAGCAGCAGAATGTGCCTCTCACATCTAGCCTGTAGGAATTCAGGTTGGCAAGTTCTATGGGGAAGCCCATTGCTGCCTATGGTGGAAACGGCATGGGAGATTTCAGTTTCAAAATCTCTGTGAAAAAGCGTCAGAGAAGCTTCTCCGTTTAGAATCCAGCATATCTCACTGAACCGAAGAAGTGGTAGTTAGAAGGGAGTTAGAGCTGCAAGCAGTTTGGTTTGGGAAATTAGACGTGAAATGAAACTGCAAATGCCTTCCAACAGGCTTGGAAAAGTGTGTTCTATATCTCTGCCAAACAGACTCCCCGGAGGTTGAGCTTTCAGAAGCAAGTTTAACTCTAAGGGAGGAAGCAGCAGAATGTGCCTCTCACATCTAGCCTGTAGGATTTCAGGTTGGCAAGTTCTATGGGGAAGCCCATTGCTGCCTATGGTGGAAACGGCATGGGAGATTTCAGTTTCAAAATCTCTGTGAAAAAGCGTCAGAGAAGCTTCTCCGTTTAGAATCCAGCATATCTCACTGAACCGAAGAAGTGGTAGTTAGAAGGGAGTTAGAGCTGCAAGCAGTTTGGTTTGGGAAATTAGATGCGAAATGACACTGCAAAGGCCTTTCAACAGGCTTGGAAAAGTGTGTTCTATATCTCTGCCAAACAGACTCCCCGGAGGTTGAGCTTTCAGAACCAAGCTTAACTCTTAGGAAGGAAGCAGCAGAATGTGCCTCTCACATCTAGCCTGTAGGAATTCAGGTTGGCAAGTTCTATGGGGAAGCCCTTTGGCGCCTTCGTTGCAAACGGGTTTGGAAATTTCAGTTTCAAAATCTCTGTGAAAAAGCGTCAGAGAAGCTTCCCCGTTTAGAATCCAGCATATCTCACTGAACCGAAGAAGTGGTAGTTAGAAGGGAGTTAGAGCTGCAAGCAGTTTGGTTTGGGAAATTAGACACGAAATCAAACTGCAAAGGCCTTCCAACAGGCTTGGAAAAGTGTGTTCTATATTTCTGCCAAACAGACTCCCCGGAGGTTTAGCTTTCAGAAGGAAGTTTAACTCTTAGGGTGGAAGCAGCAGAATGTGCCTCTCACATCTAGCCTGTAGGAATTCAGGTTGGCAAGTTCTATGGGGAAGCCCATTGCTGCCTATGGTGGAAACGGCATGGGAGATTTCAGTTTCAAAATCTCTGTGAAAAAGCGTCAGAGAAGCTTCTCCGTTTAGAATCCAGTATATCTCACTGAACCGAAGAAGTGGTAGTTAGAAGGCAGTTAGAGCTGCAAGCAGTTTGGTTTGGGAAATTAGACGCGAAATGAAACTGCAAATGCCTTCCAACAGGCTTGGAAAAGTGTGTTCTATATCTCTGCCAAACAGACTCCCTGGACGTTGAGCTTTCAGAAGCTAGTTTAACTCTAAGGGAGGAAGCAGCAGAATGTGCCTCTCACATCTACCCTTTAGGAATTCAGGTTGGCAAGTTCTATGGGGAAGCCCATTGCTGCCTATGGTGGAAACGGCATGGGAGATTTCAGTTTCAAAATCTCTGTGAAAAAGCGTCAGAGAAGCTTCTCCGTTTAGAATCCAGCATATCTCACTGAACCGAAGAAGTGGTAGTTAGAAGGGAGTTAGAGCTGCAAGCAGTTTGGTTTGGGAAATTAGATGCGAAATGACACTGCAAAGGCCTTCCAACAGGCTTGGAAAAGTGTGTTCTATATCTCTGCCAAACAGACTCCCCGGAGGTTGAGCTTTCAGAAGCAAGCTTAACTGTTAGGGAGGAAGCAGCAGAATGTGCCTCTCACATCTAGCCTGTAGGAATTCAGGTTGGCAAGTTCAATGGGGAAGCCCATTGCTGCCTATGGTGGAAACGGCATGGGAGATTTCAGTTTCAAAATCTCTGTGAAAAAGCGTCAGAGAAGCTTCTCCGTTTAGAATCCAGCATATCTCACTGAACCGAAGAAGTGGTAGTTAGAAGGCAGTTAGAGCTGCAAGCAGTTTGGTTTGGGAAATTAGACGCGAAATGAAACTGCAAATGCCTTCCAACAGGCTTGGAAAAGTGTGTTCTATATCTCTGCCAAACAGAATCCCCGGAGGTTGAGCTTTCAGAAGCTAGTTTAACTCTAAGGGAGAAAGCAGCAGAATGTGCCTCTCACATCTAGCCTGTAGGAATTCAGGTTGGCAAGTTCTATGGGGAAGCCCATTGGCGCCTTCGTTGGAAACGGGTTTGGAAATTTCAGTTTCAAAATCTCTGTGAAAAAGCGTCAGAGAAGCTTCTCCGTTTAGAATCCAGCATATCTCACTGAACCGAAGAAGTGGTAGTTAGAAGGGAGTTAGAGCTGCAAGCAGTTTGGTTTGGGAAATTAGACGCGAAATGAAACTGCAAATGCCTTCCAACAGGCTTGGAAAATTGTGTTCTATATCTCTGCCAAACAGACTCCCCGGAGGGTGAGCTTTCAGAAGCAAGTTTAACTCTAAGGGAGGAAGCAGCAGAATGTGCCTCTCACATCTAGCCTGTAGGAATTCAGGTTGGCAAGTTCTATGGGGAAGCCCATTGCTGCCTATGGTGGAAACGGCATGGGAGATTTCAGTTTCAAAATCTCTGTGAAGAAGCGTCAGAGAAGCTTCTCCGTTTAGAATCCAGCATATCTCACTGAACCGAAGAAGTGGTAGTTAGAAGGCAGTTAGACCTGCAACCAGTTTGGTTTGGGAAATTAGACGCGAAATGAAACTGCAAATGCCTTCCAACAGGCTTGGAAAAGTGTGTTCTATATTTCTGCCAAACAGACTCCCCGGAGGTTGAGCTTTCAGAAGCAAGTTTAACTCTAAGGGAGGAAGCAGCAGAATGTGCCTCTCACATCTAGCCTGTAGGAATTCAGGTTGGCAAGTTCTATGGGGAAGCCCATTGGCGCCTTCGTTGGAAACGGGTTTGGAAATTTCAGTTTCAAAATCTCTGTGAAAAAGCGTCAGAGAAGCTTCCCCGTTTAGAATCCAGCATATCTCACTGAACCGAAGAAGTGGTAGTTAGAAGGGAGTTAGAGCTGCAAGCAGTTTGGTTTGGGAAATTAGACACAAAATCAAACTGCAAAGGCCTTCCAACAGGCTTGGAAAAGTGTGTTCTATATTTCTGCCAAACAGACTCCCCGGAGGTTTAGCTTTCAGAAGGAAGTTTAACTCTTAGGGTGGAAGCAGCAGAATGTGCCTCTCACATCTAGCCTGTAGGAATTCAGGTTGGCAAGTTCTATGGGGAAGCCCATTGCTGCCTATGGTGGAAACGGCATGGGAGATTTCAGTTTCAAAATCTCTGTGAAAAAGCGTCAGAGAAGCTTCTCCGTTTAGAATCCAGCATATCTCACTGAACCGAAGAAGTGGTAGTTAGAAGGGAGTTAGAGCTGCAAGCAGTTTGGTTTGGGAAATTAGACGCGAAATGAAACTGCAAATGCCTTCCAACAGGCTTGGAAAATTGTGTTCTATATCTCTGCCAAACAGACTCCCCGGAGGGTGAGCTTTCAGAAGCAAGTTTAACTCTAAGGGAGGAAGCAGCAGAATGTGCCTCTCACATCTAGCCTGTAGGAATTCAGGTT
Organism: Cynocephalus volans; assembly: GCF_027409185.1. NCBI lineage: Eukaryota > Metazoa > Chordata > Mammalia > Dermoptera > Cynocephalidae > Cynocephalus > Cynocephalus volans. The sequence continues at coordinate 1,707,015 of NW_026902468.1, forward strand.
GGCAAGTTCTATGGGGAAGCCCATTGGCGCCTTCGTTGGAAACGGGTTTGGAAATTTCAGTTTCAAAATCTCTGTGAAAAAGCGTCAGAGAAGCTTCTCCGTTTAGAATCCAGCATATCTCACTGAACCGAAGAAGTGTTAGTTAGAAGGGAGTTAGAGCTGCAAGCAGTTTGATTTGGGAAATTAGACGCGAAATGAAACTGCAAATGCCTTCCAACAGGCTTGGAAAATTGTGTTCTATATCTCTGCCAAACAGAGTCCCCGGAGGTTGAGCTTTCAGAAGCAAGCTTAACTGTTAGGGAGGAAGCAGCAGAATGTGCCTCTCACATCTAGCCTGTAGGAATTCAGGTTGGCAAGTTCTATGGGGAAGCCCATTGCTGCCTATGGTGGAAACGGCATGGGAGATTTCAGTTTCAAAATTTCTGTGAAAAAGCGTCAGAGAAGCTTCTCCGTTTAGAATCCAGCATATCTCACTGAACCGAAGAAGTGGTAGTTAGAAGGGAGTTAGAGCTGCAAGCAGTTTGGTTTGGGAAATTAGATGCGAAGTGACACTGCAAAGGCCTTCCAACAGGCTTGGAAAAGTGTGTTCTATATCTCTGCCAAACAGAGTCCCCGGAGGTTGAGCTTTCAGAAGCAAGCTTAACTGTTAGGGAGGAAGCAGCAGAATGTGCCTCTCACATCTAGCCTGTAGGAATTCAGGTTGGCAAGTTCTATGGGGAAGCCCATTGCTGCCTATGGTGGAAACGGCATGGGAGATTTCAGTTTCAAAATCTCTGTGAAAAAGCGTCAGAGAAGCTTCTCCGTTTAGAATCCAGCATATCTCACTGAACCGAAGAAGTGGTAGTTAGAAGGGAGTTAGAGCTGCAAGCAGTTTGGTTTGGGAAATTAGACGCGAAATGAAACTGCAAATGCCTTCCAACAGGCTTGGAAAAGTGTGTTCTATATCTCTGCCAAACAGACTCCCCGGAGGTTGAGCTTTCAGAAGCTAGTTTAACTCTAAGGGAGGAAGCAGCAGAATGTGCCTCTCACATCTAGCCTGTAGGAATTCAGGTTGGCAAGTTCTATGGGGAAGCCCATTGGCGCCTTCGTTGGAAACGGGTTTGGAAATTTCAGTTTCAAAATCTCTGTGAAAAAGCGTCAGAGAAGCTTCTCCGTTTAGAATCCAGCATATCTCACTGAACCGAAGAAGTGGTAGTTAGAAGGGAGTTAGAGCTGCAAGCAGTTTGGTTTGGGAAATTAGACGCGAAATGAAACTGCAAATGCCTTCCAACAGGCTTGGAAAATTGTGTTCTATATCTCTGCCAAACAGACTCCCCGGAGGGTGAGCTTTCAGAAGCAAGTTTAACTCTAAGGGAGGAAGCAGCAGAATGTGCCTCTCACATCTAGCCTGTAGGAATTCAGGTTGGCAAGTTCTATGGGGAAGCCCATTGGCGCCTTCGTTGGAAACGGGTTTGGAAATTTCAGTTTCAAAATCTCTGTGAAAAAGCGTCAGAGAAGCTTCTCCGTTTAGAATCCAGCATATCTCACTGAACCGAAGAAGTGTTAGTTAGAAGGGAGTTAGAGCTGCAAGCAGTTTGGTTTGGGAAATTAGACGCGAAATGAAACTGCAAATGCCTTCCAACAGGCTTGGAAAAGTGTGTTCTATATCTCTGCCAAACAGACTCCCCGGAGGTTGAGCTTTCAGAAGCAAGTTTAACTCTAAGGGAGGAAGCAGCAGAATGTGCCTCTCACATCTAGCCTGTAGGAATTCAGGTTGGCAAGTTCTATGGGGAAGCCCATTGCTACCTATGGTGAAAACGGCATGGGAGATTTCAGTTTCAAAATCTCTGTGAAAAAGCGTCAGAGAAGCTTCTCCGTTTAGAATCCAGCATATCTCACTGAACCGAAGAAGTGGTAGTTAGAAGGGAGTTAGAGCTGCAAGCAGTTTGGTTTGGGAAATTAGACGCGAAATGAAACTGCAAATGCCTTAAAACAGGCTTGGAAAAGTGTGTTCTATATCTCTGCCAAACAGACTCCCCGGAGGTTGAGCTATCAGAAGCTAGCTTAACTCTAAGGGAGGAAGCAGCAGAATGTGCCTCTCACATCTAGCCTGTAGGAATTCAGGTTGGCAAGTTCTATGGGGAAGCCCATTGGCGCCTTCGTTGGAAACGGGTTTGGAAATTTCAGTTTCAAAATCTCTGTGAAAAAGCGTCAGAGAAGCTTCCCCGTTTAGAATCCAGCATATCTCACTGAACCGAAGAAGTGGTAGTTAGAAGGGAGTTAGAGAGGCAAGCAGTTTGGTTTGGGAAATTAGACGCGAAATCAAACTGCAAAGGCCTTCCAACAGGCTTGGAAAAGTGTGTTCTATATTTCTGCCAAACAGACTCCCCGGAGGTTGAGCTTTCAGAAGGAAGTTTAACTCTTAGGGTGGAAGCAGCAGAATGTGCCTCTCACATCTAGCCTGTAGGAATTCAGGTTGGCAAGTTCTATGGGGAAGCCCATTGCTGCCTATGGTGGAAACGGCATGGGAGATTTCAGTTTCAAAATCTCTGTGAAAAAGCGTCAGAGAAGCTTCCCCGTTTAGAATCCAGCATATCTCACTGAACCGAAGAAGTGGTAGTTAGAAGGGAGTTAGAGCTGCAAGCAGTTTGGTTTGGGAAATTAGACGCGAAATCAAACTGCAAAGGCCTTCCAACAGGCTTGGAAAATTGTGTTCTATATTTCTGCCAAACAGACTCCCCGGAGGTTGAGCTTTCAGAAGGAAGTTTAACTCTTAGGGTGGAAGCAGCAGAATGTGCCTCTCACATCTAGCCTGTAGGAATTCAGGTTGGCAAGTTCTATGGGGAAGCCCATTGCTGCCTATGGTGGAAACGGCATGGGAGATTTCAGTTTCAAAATCTCTGTGAAAAAGCGTCAGAGAAGCTTCTCCGTTTAGAATCCAGCATATCTCACTGAACCGAAGAAGTGGTAGTTAGAAGGGAGTTAGAGCTGCAAGCAGTTTGGTTTGGGAAATTAGACGCGAAATGAAACTGCAAATGCCTTCCAACAGGCTTGGAAAAGTGTGTTCTATATCTCTGCCAAACAGACTCCCCGGAGGTTGAGCTTTCAGAAGCAAGTTTAACTCTAAGGGAGGAAGCAGCACAATGTGCCTCTCACATCTAGCCTGTAGGATTTCAGGTTGGCAAGTTCTATGGGGAAGCCCATTGCTGCCTATGGTGGAAACGGCATGGGAGATTTCAGTTTCAAAATCTCTGTGAAAAAGCGTCAGAGAAGCTTCTCCGTTTAGAATCCAGCATATCTCACTGAACCGAAGAAGTGGTAGTTAGAAGGGAGTTAGAGCTGCAAGCAGTTTGGTTTGGGAAATTAGATGCGAAATGACACTGCAAAGGCCTTTCAACAGGCTTGGAAAAGTGTGTTCTATATCTCTGCCAAACAGACTCCCCGGAGGTTGAGCTTTCAGAACCAAGCTTAACTCTTAGGAAGGAAGCAGCAGAATGTGCCTCTCACATCTAGCCTGTAGGAATTCAGGTTGGCAAGTTCTATGGGGAAGCCCTTTGGCGCCTTCGTTGCAAACGGGTTTGGAAATTTCAGTTTCAAAATCTCTGTGAAAAAGCGTCAGAGAAGCTTCCCCGTTTAGAATCCAGCATATCTCACTGAACCGAAGAAGTGGTAGTTAGAAGGGAGTTAGAGCTGCAAGCAGTTTGGTTTGGGAAATTAGACACGAAATCAAACTGCAAAGGCCTTCCAACAGGCTTGGAAAAGTGTGTTCTATATTTCTGCCAAACAGACTCCCCGGAGGTTTAGCTTTCAGAAGGAAGTTTAACTCTTAGGGTGGAAGCAGCAGAATGTGCCTCTCACATCTAGCCTGTAGGAATTCAGGTTGGCAAGTTCTATGGGGAAGCCCTTTGGCGCCTTCGTTGCAAACGGGTTTGGAAATTTCAGTTTCAAAATCTCTGTGAAAAAGCGTCAGAGAAGCTTCCCCGTTTAGAATCCAGCATATCTCACTGAACCGAAGAAGTGGTAGTTAGAAGGGAGTTAGAGCTGCAAGCAGTTTGGTTTGGGAAATTAGACACGAAATCAAACTGCAAAGGCCTTCCAACAGGCTTGGAAAAGTGTGTTCAATATTTCTGCCAAACAGACTCCCCGGAGGTTTAGCTTTCAGAAGGAAGTTTAACTCTTAGGGTGGAAGCAGCAGAATGTGCCTCTCACATCTAGCCTGTAGGAATTCAGGTTGGCAAGTTCTATGGGGAGCCCATTGCTGCCTATGGTGGAAACGGCATGGGAGATTTCAGTTTCAAAATCTCTGTGAAAAAGCGTCAGAGAAGCTTCTCCGTTTAGAATCCAGCATATCTCACTGAACCGAAGAAGTGGTAGTTAGAAGGGAGTTAGAGCTGCAAGCAGTTTGGTTTGGGAAATTAGACGCGAAATGAAACTGCAAATGCCTTCCAACAGGCTTGGAAAAGTGTGTTCTATATCTCTGCCAAACAGACTCCCCGGAGGTTGAGCTTTCAGAAGCAAGTTTAACTCTAAGGGAGGAAGCAGCAGAATGTGCCTCTCACATCTAGCTTGTAGGATTTCAGGTTGGCAAGTTATATGGGGAAGCCCATTGCTGCCTATGGTGGAAACGGCATGGGAGATTTCAGTTTCAAAATCTCTCTGAAAAAGCGTCAGAGAAGCTTCTCCGTTTAGAATCCAGCATATCTCACTGAACCGAAGAAGTGGTAGTTAGAAGGGAGTTAGAGCTGCAAGCAGTTTGGTTTGGGAAATTAGACGCGAAATGAAACTGCAAATGCCTTCCAACAGGCTTGGAAAAGTGTGTTCTATATCTCTGCCAAACAGAGTCCCCGGAGGTTGAGCTTTCAGAAGCTAGTTTAACTCTAAGGGAGGAAGCAGCAGAATGTGCCTCTCACATCTAGCCTGTAGGAATTCAGGTTGGCAAGTTCTATGGGGAAGCCCTTTGGCGCCTTCGTTGCAAACGGGTTTGGAAATTTCAGTTTCAAAATCTCTGTGAAAAAGCGTCAGAGAAGCTTCCCCGTTTATAATCCAGCATATCTCACTGAACCGAAGAAGTGGTAGTTAGAAGGGAGTTAGAGCTGCAAGCAGTTTGGTTTGGGAAATTAGACACGAAATCAAACTGCAAAGGCCTTCCAACAGGCTTGGAAAAGTGTGTTCTATATTTCTGCCAAACAGACTCCCCGGAGGTTTAGCTTTCAGAAGGAAGTTTAACTCTTAGGGTGGAAGCAGCAGAATGTGCCTCTCACATCTAGCCTGTAGGAATTCAGGTTGGCAAGTTCTATGGGGAGCCCATTGCTGCCTATGGTGGAAACGGCATGGGAGATTTCAGTTTCAAAATCTCTGTGAAAAAGCGTCAGAGAAGCTTCTCCGTTTAGAATCCAGCATATCTCACTGAACCGAAGAAGTGGTAGTTAGAAGGGAGTTAGAGCTGCAAGCAGTTTGGTTTGGGAAATTAGATGCGAAATGACACTGCAAAGGCCTTCCAACAGGCTTGGAAAAGTGTGTTCTATATCTCTGCCAAACAGACTCCCTGGAGGTTGAGCTTTCAGAAGCTAGTTTAACTCTAAGGGAGGAAGCAGCAGAATGTGCCTCTCACATCTAGCCTGTAGGAATTCAGGTTGGCAAGTTCTATGGGGAAGCCCATTGTCGGCTTCGTTGGAAACGGGTTTGGAAATTTCAGTTTCAAAATCTCTGTGAAAAAGCATCAGAGAAGCTTCTCCGTTTAGAATCCAGCATATCTCACTGAACCGAAGAAGTGGTAGTTAGAAGGGAGTTAGAGCTGCAAGCAGTTTGGTTTGGGAAATTAGACGCGAAATGAAACTGCAAATGCCTTCCAACAGGCTTGGAAAAGTGTGTTCTATATCTCTGCCAAACAAACTCCCCGGAGGTTGAGCTTTCAGAAGCTAGTTTAACTCTAAGGGAGGAAGCAGCAGAATGTGCCTCTCACATCTAGCCTGTAGGAATTCAGGTTGGCAAGTTCTATGGGGAAGCCCATTGGCGCCTTCGTTGGAAACGGGTTTGGAAATTTCAGTTTCAAAATCTCTGTGAAAAAGCGTCAGAGAAGCTTCTCCGTTTAGAATCCAGCATATCTCACTGAACCGAAGAAGTGTTAGTTAGAAGGGAGTTAGAGCTGCAAGCAGTTTGGTTTGGGAAATTAGATGCGAAATGACACTGCAAAGGCCTTTCAACAGGCTTGGAAAAGTGTGTTCTATATCTCTGCCAAACAGACTCCCCGGAGGTTGAGCTTTCAGAAGCAAGCTTAACTCTTAGGGAGGAAGCAGCAGAATGTGCCTCTCACATCTAGCCTGTAGGAATTCAGGTTGGCAAGTTCTATGGGGAAGCCCATTGCTGCCTATGGTGGAAACGGCATGGGAGATTTCAGTTTCAAAATCTCTGTGAAAAAGCGTCAGAGAAGCTTCTCCGTTTAGAATCCAGCATATCTCACTGAACCGAAGAAGTGGTAGTTAGAAGGCAGTTAGAGCTGCAAGCAGTTTGGTTTGGGAAATTAGACGCGAAATGAAACTGCAAATGCCTTCCAACAGGCTTGGAAAAGTGTGTTCTATATCTCTGCCAAACAGACTCCCTGGACGTTGAGCTTTCAGAAGCTAGTTTAACTCTAAGGGAGGAAGCAGCAGAATGTGCCTCTCACATCTAGCCTTTAGGAATTCAGGTTGGCAAGTTCTATGGGGAAGCCCATTGCTGCCTATGGTGGAAACGGCATGGGAGATTTCAGTTTCAAAATCTCTGTGAAAAAGCGTCAGAGAAGCTTCTCCGTTTAGAATCCAGCATATCTCACTGAACCGAAGAAGTGGTAGTTAGAAGGGAGTTAGAGCTGCAAGCAGTTTGGTTTGGGAAATTAGATGCGAAATGACACTGCAAAGGCCTTCCAACAGGCTTGGAAAAGTGTGTTCTATATCTCTGCCAAACAGACTCCCCGGAGGTTGAGCTTTCAGAAGCAAGCTTAACTGTTAGGGAGGAAGCAGCAGAATGTGCCTCTCACATCTAGCCTGTAGGAATTCAGGTTGGCAAGTTCAATGGGGAAGCCCATTGCTGCCTATGGTGGAAACGGCATGGGAGATTTCAGTTTCAAAATCTCTGTGAAAAAGCGTCAGAGAAGCTTCTCCGTTTAGAATCCAGCATATCTCACTGAACCGAAGAAGTGGTAGTTAGAAGGCAGTTAGAGCTGCAAGCAGTTTGGTTTGGGAAATTAGACGCGAAATGAAACTGCAAATGCCTTCCAACAGGCTTGGAAAAGTGTGTTCTATATCTCTGCCAAACAGAATCCCCGGAGGTTGAGCTTTCAGAAGCTAGTTTAACTCTAAGGGAGAAAGCAGCAGAATGTGCCTCTCACATCTAGCCTGTAGGAATTCAGGTTGGCAAGTTCTATGGGGAAGCCCATTGGCGCCTTCGTTGGAAACGGGTTTGGAAATTTCAGTTTCAAAATCTCTGTGAAAAAGCGTCAGAGAAGCTTCTCCGTTTAGAATCCAGCATATCTCACTGAACCGAAGAAGTGGTAGTTAGAAGGGAGTTAGAGCTGCAAGCAGTTTGGTTTGGGAAATTAGACGCGAAATGAAACTGCAAATGCCTTCCAACAGGCTTGGAAAATTGTGTTCTATATCTCTGCCAAACAGACTCCCCGGAGGGTGAGCTTTCAGAAGCAAGTTTAACTCTAAGGGAGGAAGCAGCAGAATGTGCCTCTCACATCTAGCCTGTAGGAATTCAGGTTGGCAAGTTCTATGGGGAAGCCCATTGGCGCCTTCGTTGGAAACGGGTTTGGAAATTTCAGTTTCAAAATCTCTGTGAAAAAGCGTCAGAGAAGCTTCTCCGTTTAGAATCCAGCATATCTCACTGAACCGAAGAAGTGTTAGTTAGAAGGGAGTTAGAGCTGCAAGCAGTTTGATTTGGGAAATTAGACGCGAAATGAAACTGCAAATGCCTTCCAACAGGCTTGGAAAAGTGTGTTCTATATCTCTGCCAAACAGACTCCCCGGAGGTTGAGCTTTCAGAAGCAAGTTTAACTCTAAGGGAGGAAGCAGCAGAATGTGCCTCTCACATCTAGCCTGTAGGAATTCAGGTTGGCAAGTTCTATGGGGAAGCCCATTGCTACCTATGGTGAAAACGGCATGGGAGATTTCAGTTTCAAAATCTCTGTGAAAAAGCGTCAGAGAAGCTTCTCCGTTTAGAATCCAGCATATCTCACTGAACCGAAGAAGTGGTAGTTAGAAGGGAGTTAGAGCTGCAAGCAGTTTGTTTTGGGAAATTAGACGCGAAATGAAACTGCAAATGCCTTAAAACAGGCTTGGAAAAGTGTGTTCTATATCTCTGCCAAACAGACTCCCCGGAGGTTGAGCTATCAGAAGCTAGCTTAACTCTAAGGGAGGAAGCAGCAGAATGTGCCTCTCACATCTAGCCTGTAGGAATTCAGGTTGGCAAGTTCTATGGGGAAGCCCATTGGCGCCTTCGTTGGAAACGGGGTTGGAAATTTCAGTTTCAAAATCTCTGTGAAAAAGCGTCAGAGAAGCTTCCCCGTTTAGAATCCAGCATATCTCACTGAACCAAAGAAGTGGTAGTTAGAAGGGAGTTAGAGCTGCAAGCAGTTTGGTTTGGGAAATTAGACGCGAAATGAAACTGCAAATGCCTTCCAACAGGCTTGGAAAAGTGTGTTCTATATCTCTGCCAAACAGACTCCCCGGAGGTTGAGCTTTCAGAAGCAAGCTTAACTCTTAGGGAGGAAGCAGCAGAATGTGCCTCTCACATCTAGCCTGTAGGAATTCAGGTTGGCAAGTTCTATGGGGAAGCCCATTGCTGCCTATGGTGGAAACGGCATGGGAGATTTCAGTTTCAAAATCTCTGTGAAAAAGCGTCAGAGAAGCTTCTCCGTTTAGAATCCAGTATATCTCACTGAACCGAAGAAGTGGTAGTTAGAAGGCAGTTAGAGCTGCAAGCAGTTTGGTTTGGGAAATTAGACGCGAAATGAAACTGCAAATGCCTTCCAACAGGCTTGGAAAAGTGTGTTCTATATCTCTGCCAAACAGACTCCCTGGACGTTGAGCTTTCAGAAGCTAGTTTAACTCTAAGGGAGGAAGCAGCAGAATGTGCCTCTCACATCTACCCTTTAGGAATTCAGGTTGGCAAGTTCTATGGGGAAGCCCATTGCTGCCTATGGTGGAAACGGCATGGGAGATTTCAGTTTCAAAATCTCTGTGAAAAAGCGTCAGAGAAGCTTCTCCGTTTAGAATCCAGCATATCTCACTGAACCGAAGAAGTGGTAGTTAGAAGGGAGTTAGAGCTGCAAGCAGTTTGGTTTGGGAAATTAGATGCGAAATGACACTGCAAAGGCCTTCCAACAGGCTTGGAAAAGTGTGTTCTATATCTCTGCCAAACAGACTCCCCGGAGGTTGAGCTTTCAGAAGCAAGCTTAACTGTTAGGGAGGAAGCAGCAGAATGTGCCTCTCACATCTAGCCTGTAGGAATTCAGGTTGGCAAGTTCAATGGGGAAGCCCATTGCTGCCTATGGTGGAAACGGCATGGGAGATTTCAGTTTCAAAATCTCTGTGAAAAAGCGTCAGAGAAGCTTCTCCGTTTAGAATCCAGCATATCTCACTGAACCGAAGAAGTGGTAGTTAGAAGGCAGTTAGAGCTGCAAGCAGTTTGGTTTGGGAAATTAGACGCGAAATGAAACTGCAAATGCCTTCCAACAGGCTTGGAAAAGTGTGTTCTATATCTCTGCCAAACAGAATCCCCGGAGGTTGAGCTTTCAGAAGCTAGTTTAACTCTAAGGGAGAAAGCAGCAGAATGTGCCTCTCACATCTAGCCTGTAGGAATTCAGGTTGGCAAGTTCTATGGGGAAGCCCATTGGCGCCTTCGTTGGAAACGGGTTTGGAAATTTCAGTTTCAAAATCTCTGTGAAAAAGCGTCAGAGAAGCTTCTCCGTTTAGAATCCAGCATATCTCACTGAACCGAAGAAGTGGTAGTTAGAAGGGAGTTAGAGCTGCAAGCAGTTTGGTTTGGGAAATTAGACGCGAAATGAAACTGCAAATGCCTTCCAACAGGCTTGGAAAATTGTGTTCTATATCTCTGCCAAACAGACTCCCGGGAGGGTGAGCTTTCAGAAGCAAGTTTAACTCTAAGGGAGGAAGCAGCAGAATGTGCCTCTCACATCTAGCCTGTAGGAATTCAGGTTGGCAAGTTCTATGGGGAAGCCCATTGGCGCCTTCGTTGGAAACGGGTTTGGAAATTTCAGTTTCAAAATCTCTGTGAAAAAGCGTCAGAGAAGCTTCTCCGTTTAGAATCCAGCATATCTCACTGAACCGAAGAAATGTTAGTTAGAAGGGAGTTAGAGCTGCAAGCAGTTTGATTTGGGAAATTAGACGCGAAATGAAACTGCAAATGCCTTCCAACAGGCTTGGAAAAGTGTGTTCTATATCTCTGCCAAACAGACTCCCCGGAGGTTGAGCTTTCAGAAGCAAGTTTAACTCTAAGGGAGGAAGCAGCAGAATGTGCCTCTCACATCTAGCCTGTAGGAATTCAGGTTGGCAAGTTCTATGGGGAAGCCCATTGCTACCTATGGTGAAAACGGCATGGGAGATTTCAGTTTCAAAATCTCTGTGAAAAAGCGTCAGAGAAGCTTCTCCGTTTAGAATCCAGCATATCTCACTGAACCGAAGAAGTGGTAGTTAGAAGGGAGTTAGAGCTGCAAGCAGTTTGTTTTGGGAAATTAGACGCGAAATGAAACTGCAAATGCCTTAAAACAGGCTTGGAAAAGTGTGTTCTATATCTCTGCCAAACAGACTCCCCGGAGGTTGAGCTATCAGAAGCTAGCTTAACTCTAAGGGAGGAAGCAGCAGAATGTGCCTCTCACATCTAGCCTGTAGGAATTCAGGTTGGCAAGTTCTATGGGGAAGCCCATTGGCGCCTTCGTTGGAAACGGGGTTGGAAATTTCAGTTTCAAAATCTCTGTGAAAAAGCGTCAGAGAAGCTTCCCCGTTTAGAATCCAGCATATCTCACTGAACCAAAGAAGTGGTAGTTAGAAGGGAGTTAGAGCTGCAAGCAGTTTGGTTTGGGAAATTAGACGCGAAATGAAACTGCAAATGCCTTCCAACAGGCTTGGAAAAGTGTGTTCTATATCTCTGCCAAACAGACTCCCCGGAGGTTGAGCTTTCAGAAGCAAGCTTAACTCTTAGGGAGGAAGCAGCAGAATGTGCCTCTCACATCTAGCCTGTAGGAATTCAGGTTGGCAAGTTCTATGGGGAAGCCCATTGCTGCCTATGGTGGAAACGGCATGGGAGATTTCAGTTTCAAAATCTCTGTGAAAAAGCGTCAGAGAAGCTTCTCCGTTTAGAATCCAGTATATCTCACTGAACCGAAGAAGTGGTAGTTAGAAGGCAGTTAGAGCTGCAAGCAGTTTGGTTTGGGAAATTAGACGCGAAATGAAACTGCAAATGCCTTCCAACAGGCTTGGAAAAGTGTGTTCTATATCTCTGCCAAACAGACTCCCTGGACGTTGAGCTTTCAGAAGCTAGTTTAACTCTAAGGGAGGAAGCAGCAGAATGTGCCTCTCACATCTACCCTTTAGGAATTCAGGTTGGCAAGTTCTATGGGGAAGCCCATTGCTGCCTATGGTGGAAACGGCATGGGAGATTTCAGTTTCAAAATCTCTGTGAAAAAGCGTCAGAGAAGCTTCTCCGTTTAGAATCCAGCATATCTCACTGAACCGAAGAAGTGGTAGTTAGAAGGGAGTTAGAGCTGCAAGCAGTTTGGTTTGGGAAATTAGATGCGAAATGACACTGCAAAGGCCTTCCAACAGGCTTGGAAAAGTGTGTTCTATATCTCTGCCAAACAGACTCCCCGGAGGTTGAGCTTTCAGAAGCAAGCTTAACTGTTAGGGAGGAAGCAGCAGAATGTGCCTCTCACATCTAGCCTGTAGGAATTCAGGTTGGCAAGTTCAATGGGGAAGCCCATTGCTGCCTATGGTGGAAACGGCATGGGAGATTTCAGTTTCAAAATCTCTGTGAAAAAGCGTCAGAGAAGCTTCTCCGTTTAGAATCCAGCATATCTCACTGAACCGAAGAAGTGGTAGTTAGAAGGCAGTTAGAGCTGCAAGCAGTTTGGTTTGGGAAATTAGACGCGAAATGAAACTGCAAATGCCTTCCAACAGGCTTGGAAAAGTGTGTTCTATATCTCTGCCAAACAGAATCCCCGGAGGTTGAGCTTTCAGAAGCTAGTTTAACTCTAAGGGAGAAAGCAGCAGAATGTGCCTCTCACATCTAGCCTGTAGGAATTCAGGTTGGCAAGTTCTATGGGGAAGCCCATTGGCGCCTTCGTTGGAAACGGGTTTGGAAATTTCAGTTTCAAAATCTCTGTGAAAAAGCGTCAGAGAAGCTTCTCCGTTTAGAATCCAGCATATCTCACTGAACCGAAGAAGTGGTAGTTAGAAGGGAGTTAGAGCTGCAAGCAGTTTGGTTTGGGAAATTAGACGCGAAATGAAACTGCAAATGCCTTCCAACAGGCTTGGAAAATTGTGTTCTATATCTCTGCCAAACAGACTCCCGGGAGGGTGAGCTTTCAGAAGCAAGTTTAACTCTAAGGGAGGAAGCAGCAGAATGTGCCTCTCACATCTAGCCTGTAGGAATTCAGGTTGGCAAGTTCTATGGGGAAGCCCATTGGCGCCTTCGTTGGAAACGGGTTTGGAAATTTCAGTTTCAAAATCTCTGTGAAAAAGCGTCAGAGAAGCTTCTCCGTTTAGAATCCAGCATATCTCACTGAACCGAAGAAGTGTTAGTTAGAAGGGAGTTAGAGCTGCAAGCAGTTTGATTTGGGAAATTAGACGCGAAATGAAACTGCAAATGCCTTCCAACAGGCTTGGAAAAGTGTGTTCTATATCTCTGCCAAACAGACTCCCCGGAGGTTGAGCTTTCAGAAGCAAGTTTAACTCTAAGGGAGGAAGCAGCAGAATGTGCCTCTCACATCTAGCCTGTAGGAATTCAGGTTGGCAAGTTCTATGGGGAAGCCCATTGCTACCTATGGTGAAAACATCATGGGAGATTTCAGTTTCAAAATCTCTGTGAAAAAGCGTCAGAGAAGCTTCTCCGTTTAGAATCCAGCATATCTCACTGAACCGAAGAAGTGGTAGTTAGAAGGGAGTTAGAGCTGCAAGCAGTTTGTTTTGGGAAATTAGACGCGAAATGAAACTGCAAATGCCTTAAAACAGGCTTGGAAAAGTGTGTTCTATATCTCTGCCAAACAGACTCCCCGGAGGTTGAGCTATCAGAAGCTAGCTTAACTCTAAGGGAGGAAGCAGCAGAATGTGCCTCTCACATCTAGCCTGTAGGAATTCAGGTTGGCAAGTTCTATGGGGAAGCCCATTGGCGCCTTCGTTGGAAACGGGTTTGGAAATTTCAGTTTCAAAATCTCTGTGAAAAAGCGTCAGAGAAGCTTCCCCGTTTAGAATCCAGCATATCTCACTGAACCAAAGAAGTGGTAGTTAGAAGGGAGTTAGAGCTGCAAGCAGTTTGGTTTGGGAAATTAGACGCGAAATGAAACTGCAAATGCCTTCCAACAGGCTTGGAAAAGTGTGTTCTATATCTCTGCCAAACAGACTCCCCGGAGGTTGAGCTTTCAGAAGCAAGTTTAACTCTAAGGGAGGAAGCAGCAGAATGTGCCTCTCACATCTAGCCTGTAGGATTTCAGGTTGGCAAGTTCTATGGGGAAGCCCATTGCTGCCTATGGTGGAAACGGCATGGGAGATTTCAGTTTCAAAATCTCTGTGAAAAAGCGTCAGAGAAGCTTCTCCGTTTAGAATCCAGCATATCTCACTGAACCGAAGAAGTGGTAGTTAGAAGGGAGTTAGAGCTGCAAGCAGTTTGGTTTGGGAAATTAGACGCGAAATGAAACTGCAAATGCCTTCCAACAGGCTTAGAAAAGTGTGTTCTATATCTCTGCCAAACAGAGTCCCCGGAGGTTGAGCTTTCAGAAGCTAGTTTAACTCTAAGGGAGGAAGCAGCAGAATGTGCCTCTCACATCTAGCCTGTAGGAATTCAGGTTGGCAAGTTCTATGGGGAAGCCCATTTCTGCCTATGGTGGAAACGGCATCGGAGATTTCAGTTTCAAAATCTCTGTGAAAAAGCGTCAGAGAAGCTTCTCCGTTTAGAATCCAGCATATCTCACTGAACCGAAGAAGTGGTAGTTAGAAGGCAGTTAGAGCTGCAAGCAGTTTGGTTTGGGAAATTAGACGCGAAATGACACTGCAAATGCCTTCCAACAGGCTTGGAAAAGTTTGTTCTATATCTCTGCCAAACAGACTCCCCGGAGGTTGAGCTTTCAGAAGCTAGTTTAACTCTAAGGGAGGAAGCAGCAGAATGTGCCTCTCACATCTAGCCTGTAGGAATTCAGGTTGGCAAGTTCTATGGGGAAGCCCATTGGCGCCTTCGTTGGAAACGGGTTTGGAAATTTCAGTTTCAAAATCTCTGTTAAAAAGCGTCAGAGAAGCTTCTCCGTTTAGAATCCAGCATATCTCACTGAACCGAAGAAGTGGTAGTTAGAAGGGAGTTAGAGCTGCAAGCAGTTTGGTTTGGGAAATTAGACGCGAAATGAAACTGCAAATGCCTTCCAACAGGCTTGGAAAAGTGTGTTCTATACCTCTGCCAAACAAACACCCCGGAGGTTGAGCTTTCAGAAGCAAGTTTAACTCTAAGGGAGGAAGCAGCAGAATGTGCCTCTCACATCTAGCCTGTAGGAATTCAGGTTGGCAAGTTCTATGGGGAAGCCCATTGCTGCCTATGGTGGAAACGGCATGGGAGATTTCAGTTTCAAAATCTCTCTGAAAAAGCGTCAGAGAAGCTTCTCCGTTTAGAATCCAGCATATCTCACTGAACCGAAGAAGTGGTAGTTAGAAGGGAGTTAGAGCTGCAAGCAGTTTGTTTTGGGAAATTAGACGCGAAATGAAACTGCAAATGCCTTCCAACAGGCTTGGAAAAGTGTGTTCTATATCTCTGCCAAACAAACTCCCCGGAGGTTGAGCTTTCAGAAGCTAGTTTAACTCTAAGGGAGGAAGCAGCAGAATGTGCCTCTCACATCTAGCCTGTAGGAATTCAGGTTGGCAAGTTCTATGGGGAAGCCCATTGGCGCCTTCGTTGGAAACGGGTTTGGAAATTTCAGTTTCAAAATCTCTGTGAAAAAGCGTCAGAGAAGCTTCTCCGTTTAGAATCCAGCATATCTCACTGAACCGAAGAAGTGGTAGTTAGAAGGGAGTTAGAGCTGCAAGCAGTTTGGTTTGGGAAATTAGATGCGAAATGACACTGCAAAGGCCTTCCAACAGGCTTGGAAAAAGTGTGTTCTATATCTCTGCCAAACAAACTCCCCGGAGGTTGAGCTTTCAGAAGCAAGCTTAACGCTTAGGGAGGAAGCAGCAGAATGTGCCTCTCACATCTAGCCTGTAGGAATTCAGGTTGGCAAGTTCTATGGGGAAGCCCATTGCTGCCTATGGTGGAAACGGCATGGGAGATTTCAGTTTCAAAATCTCTGTGAAAAAGCGTCAGAGAAGCTTCTCCGTTTAGAATCCAGCATATCTCACTGAACCGAAGAAGTGGTAGTTAGAAGGGAGTTAGAGCTGCAAGCAGTTTGGTTTGGGAAATTAGATGCGAAATGACACTGCAAAGGCCTTTCGACAGGCTTGGAAAAGTGTGTTCTATATCTCTGCCAAACAGACTCCCCGGAGGTTGAGCTTTCAGAAGCAAGCTTAACTCTTAGGGAGGAAGCAGCAGAATGTGCCTCTCACATCTAGCCTGTAGGAATTCAGGTTGGCAAGTTCTATGGGGAAGCCCATTGCTGCCTATGGTGGAAACGGCATGGGAGATTTCAGTTTCAAAATCTCTGTGAAAAAGCGTCAGAGAAGCTTCTCCGTTTAGAATCCAGCATATCTCACTGAACCGAAGAAGTGGTAGTTAGAAGGCAGTTAGAGCTGCAAGCAGTTTGGTTTGGGAAATTAGACGCGAAATGAAACTGCAAATGCCTTCCAACAGGCTTGGAAAAGTGTGTTCTATATCTCTGCCAAACAGACTCCCTGGAGGTTGAGATTTCAGAAGCTAGTTTAACTCTAAGGGAGGAAGCAGCAGAATGTGCCTCTCACATCTAGCCTTTAGGAATTCAGGTTGGCAAGTTCTATGGGGAAGCCCATTGCTGCCTATGGTGGAAACGGCATGGGAGATTTCAGTTTCAAAATCTCTCTGAAAAAGCGTCAGAGAAGCTTCTCCGTTTAGAATCCAGCATATCTCACTGAACCGAAGAAGTGGTAGTTAGAAGGGAGTTAGAGCTGCAAGCAGTTTGTTTTGGGAAATTAGACGCGAAATGACACTGCAAATGCCTTCCAACAGGCTTGGAAAAGTGTGTTCTATATCTCTGCCAAACAAACTCCCCGGAGGTTGAGCTTTCAGAAGCTAGTTTAACTCTAAGGGAGGAAGCAGCAGAATGTGCCTCTCACATCTAGCCTGTAGGAATTCAGGTTGGCAAGTTCTATGGGGAAGCCCATTGGCGCCTTCGTTGGAAACGGGTTTGGAAATTTCAGTTTCAAAATCTCTGTGAAAAAGCGTCAGAGAAGCTTCTCCGTTTAGAATCCAGCATATCTCACTGAACCGAAGAAGTGGTAGTTAGAAGGGAGTTAGAGCTGCAAGCAGTTTGGTTTGGGAAATTAGATGCGAAATGACACTGCAAAGGCCTTCCAACAGGCTTGGAAAAAGTGTGTTCTATATCTCTGCCAAACAAACTCCCCGGAGGTTGAGCTTTCAGAAGCAAGCTTAACGCTTAGGGAGGAAGCAGCAGAATGTGCCTCTCACATCTAGCCTGTAGGAATTCAGGTTGGCAAGTTCTATGGGGAAGCCCTTTGCTGCCTATGGTGGAAACGGCATGGGAGATTTCAGTTTCAAAATCTCTGTGAAAAAGCGTCAGAGAAGCTTCTCCGTTTAGAATCCAGCATATCTCACTGAACCGAAGAAGTGGTAGTTAGAAGGGAGTTAGAGCTGCAAGCAGTTTGGTTTGGGAAATTAGATGCGAAATGACACTGCAAAGGCCTTTCGACAGGCTTGGAAAAGTGTGTTCTATATCTCTGCCAAACAGACTCCCCGGAGGTTGAGCTTTCAGAAGCAAGCTTAACTCTTAGGGAGGAAGCAGCAGAATGTGCCTCTCACATCTAGCCTGTAGGAATTCAGGTTGGCAAGTTCTATGGGGAAGCCCATTGCTGCCTATGGTGGAAACGGCATGGGAGATTTCAGTTTCAAAATCTCTGTGAAAAAGCGTCAGAGAAGCTTCTCCGTTTAGAATCCAGCATATCTCACTGAACCGAAGAAGTGGTAGTTAGAAGGCAGTTAGAGCTGCAAGCAGTTTGGTTTGGGAAATTAGACGCGAAATGAAACTGCAAATGCCTTCCAACAGGCTTGGAAAAGTGTGTTCTATATCTCTGCCAAACAGACTCCCTGGAGGTTGAGATTTCAGAAGCTAGTTTAACTCTAAGGGAGGAAGCAGCAGAATGTGCCTCTCACATCTAGCCTTTAGGAATTCAGGTTGGCAAGTTCTATGGGGAAGCCCATTGCTGCCTATGGTGGAAACGGCATGGGAGATTTCAGTTTCAAAATCTCTGTGAAAAAGCGTCAGAGAAGCTTCTCCGTTTAGAATCCAGATATCTCACTGAACCGAAGAAGTGGTAGTTAGAAGGGAGTTAGAGCTGCAAGCAGTTTGGTTTGGGAAATTAGATGCGAAATGACACTGCAAAGGCCTTCCAACAGGCTTGGAAAAGTGTGTTCTATATCTCTGCCAAACAGAGTCCCCGGAGGTTGAGCTTTCAGTAGCTAGTTTAACTCTAAGGGAGAAAGCAGCAGAATGTGCCTCTCACATCTAGCCTGTAGGAATTCAGGTTGGCAAGTTCTATGGGGAAGCCCATTGGCGCCTTCGTTGGAAACGGGTTTGGAAATTTCAGTTTCAAAATCTCTGTGAAAAAGCGTCAGAGAAGCTTCTCCGTTTAGAATCCAGCATATCTCACTGAACCGAAGAAGTGGTAGTTAGAAGGGAGTTAGAGCTGCAAGCAGTTTGGTTTGGGAAATTAGACGCGAAATGAAACTGCAAATGCCTTCCAACAGGCTTGGAAAATTGTGTTCTATATCTCTGCCAAACAGACTCCCCGGAGGGTGAGCTTTCAGAAGCAAGTTTAACTCTAAGGGAGGAAGCAGCAGAATGTGCCTCTCACATCTAGCCTGTAGGAATTCAGGTTGGCAAGTTCTATGGGGAAGCCCATTGGCGCCTTCGTTGGAAACGGGTTTGGAAATTTCAGTTTCAAAATCTCTGGGAAAAAGCGTCAGAGAAGCTTCTCCGTTTAGAATCCAGCATATCTCACTGAACCGAAGAAGTGTTAGTTAGAAGGGAGTTAGAGCTGCAAGCAGTTTGATTTGGGAAATTAGACGCGAAATGAAACTGCAAATGCCTTCCAACAGGCTTGGAAAAGTGTGTTCTATATCTCTGCCAAACAGACTCCCCGGAGGTTGAGCTTTCAGAAGCAAGTTTAACTCTAAGGGAGGAAGCAGCAGAATGTGCCTCTCACATCTAGCCTGTAGGAATTCAGGTTGGCAAGTTCTATGGGGAAGCTATGGTGAAAACGGCATGGGAGATTTCAGTTTCAAAATCTCTGTGAAAAAGCGTCAGAGAAGCTTCTCCGTTTAGAATCCAGCATATCTCACTGAACCGAAGAAGTGGTAGTTAGAAGGGAGTTAGAGCTGCAAGCAGTTTGTTTTGGGAAATTAGACGCGAAATGAAACTGCAAATGCCTTAAAACAGGCTTGGAAAAGTGTGTTCTATATCTCTGCCAAACAGACTCCCCGGAGGTTGAGCTATCAGAAGCTAGCTTAACTCTAAGGGAGGAAGCAGCAGAATGTGCCTCTCACATCTAGCCTGTAGGAATTCAGGTTGGCAAGTTCTATGGGGAAGCCCATTGGCGCCTTCGTTGGAAACGGGTTTGGAAATTTCAGTTTCAAAATCTCTGTGAAAAAGCGTCAGAGAAGCTTCCCCGTTTAGAATCCAGCATATCTCACTGAACCGAAGAAGTGGTAGTTAGAATTGAGTTAGAGCTGCAAGCAGTTTGGTTTGGGAAATTAGACGCGAAATCAAACTGCAAAGGCCTTCCAACAGGCTTGGAAAAGTGTGTTCTATATTTCTGCCAAACAGACTCCCCGGAGGTTGAGCTTTCAGAAGGAAGTTTAACTCTTAGGGTGGAAGCAGCAGAATGTGCCTCTCACATCTAGCCTGTAGGAATTCAGGTTGGCAAGTTCTATGGGGAAGCCCATTGCAGCCTATGGTGGAAACGGCATGGGAGATTTCAGTTTCAAAATCTCTGTGAAAAAGCGTCAGAGAAGCTTCCCCGTTTAGAATCCAGCATATCTCACTGAACCGAAGAAGTGGTAGTTAGAAGGGAGTTAGAGCTGCAAGCAGTTTGGTTTGGGAAATTAGACGCGAAATCAAACTGCAAAGGCCTTCCAACAGGCTTGGAAAATTGTGTTCTATATATCTGCCAAACAGACTCCCCGGAGGTTGAGCTTTCAGAAGGAAGTTTAACTCTTAGGGTGGAAGCAGCAGAATGTGCCTCTCACATCTAGCCTGTAGGAATTCAGGTTGGCAAGTTCTATGGGGAAGCCCATTGCTGCCTATGGTGGAAACGGCATGGGAGATTTCAGTTTCAAAATCTCTGTGAAAAAGCGTCAGAGAAGCTTCTCCTTTTAGAATCCAGCATATCTCACTGAACCGAAGAAGTGGTAGTTAGAAGGGAGTTAGAGCTGCAAGCAGTTTGGTTAGGAAATTAGACGCGAAATGAAACTGCAAATGCCTTCCAATAGGCTTGGAAAAGTGTGTTCTATATCTCTGCCAAACAGACTCCCCGGAGGTTGAGCTTTCAGAAGCAAGTTTAACTCTAAGGGAGGAAGCAGCAGAATGTGCCTCTCACATCTAGCCTGTAGGATTTCATGTTGGCAAGTTCTATGGGGAAGCCCATTGCTGCCTATGGTGGAAACGGCATGGGAGATTTCAGCTTCAAAATCTCTGTGAAAAAGCGTCAGAGAAGCTTCTCCGTTTAGAATCCAGCATATCTCACTGAACCGAAGAAGTGGTAGTTAGAAGGGAGTTAGAGCTGCAAGCAGTTTGGTTTGGGAAATTAGACGCGAAATGAAACTGCTAATGCCTTCCAACAGGCTTGGAAAAGTGTGTTCTATATCTCTGCCAAACAAACTCCCCGGAGGTTGAGCTTTCAGAAGCTAGTTTAACTCTAAGGGAGAAAGCAGCAGAATGTGCCTCTCACATCTAGCCTGTAGGAATTCAGGTTGGCAAGTTCTTTGGGGAAGACCATTGCTGCCTATGGTGGATACGGCATGGGAGATTTCAGTTTCAAAATCTCGGTGAAAAAGCGTCAGAGAAGCTTCTCCGTTTAGAATCCAGCATATCTCACTGAACCGAAGAAGTGTTAGTTAGAAGGGAGTTAGAGCTGCAAGCAGTTTGATTTGGGAAATTAGACGCGAAATGAAACTGCAAATGCCTTCCAACAGGCTTGGAAAATTGTGTTCTATATCTCTGCCAAACAGAGTCCCCGGAGGTTGAGCTTTCAGAAGCAAGCTTAACTGTTAGGGAGGAAGCAGCAGAATGTGCCTCTCACATCTAGCCTGTAGGAATTCAGGTTGGCAAGTTCTATGGGGAAGCCCATTGCTGCCTATGGTGGAAACGGCATGGGAGATTTCAGTTTCAAAATTTCTGTGAAAAAGCGTCAGAGAAGCTTCTCCGTTTAGAATCCAGCATATCTCACTGAACCGAAGAAGTGGTAGTTAGAAGGGAGTTAGAGCTGCAAGCAGTTTGGTTTGGGAAATTAGATGCGAAGTGACACTGCAAAGGCCTTCCAACAGGCTTGGAAAAGTGTGTTCTATATCTCTGCCAAACAGAGTCCCCGGAGGTTGAGCTTTCAGAAGCAAGCTTAACTGTTAGGGAGGAAGCAGCAGAATGTGCCTCTCACATCTAGCCTGTAGGAATTCAGGTTGGCAAGTTCTATGGGGAAGCCCATTGCTGCCTATGGTGGAAACGGCATGGGAGATTTCAGTTTCAAAATCTCTGTGAAAAAGCGTCAGAGAAGCTTCTGCGTTTAGAATCCAGCATATCTCACTGAACCGAAGAAGTGGTAGTTAGAAGGGAGTTAGAGCTGCAAGCAGTTTGGTTTGGGAAATTAGACGCGAAATGAAACTGCAAATGCCTTCCAACAGGCTTGGAAAAGTGTGTTCTATATCTCTGCCAAACAGACTCCCCGGAGGTTGAGCTTTCAGAAGCTAGTTTAACTCTAAGGGATGAAGCAGCAGAATGTGCCTCTCACATCTAGCCTGTAGGAATTCAGGTTGGCAAGTTCTATGGGGAAGCCCATTGGCGCCTTCGTTGGAAACGGGTTTGGAAATTTCAGTTTCAAAATCTCTGTGAAAAAGCGTCAGAGAAGCTTCTCCGTTTAGAATCCAGCATATCTCACTGAACCGAAGAAGTGGTAGTTAGAAGGGAGTTAGAGCTGCAAGCAGTTTGGTTTGGGAAATTAGACGCGAAATGAAACTGCAAATGCCTTCCAACAGGCTTGGAAAATTGTGTTCTATATCTCTGCCAAACAGACTCCCCGGAGGGTGAGCTTTCAGAAGCAAGTTTAACTCTAAGGGAGGAAGCAGCAGAATGTGCCTCTCACATCTAGCCTGTAGGAATTCAGGTTGGCAAGTTCTATGGGGAAGCCCATTGGCGCCTTCATTGGAAACGGGTTTGGAAATTTCAGTTTCAAAATCTCTGTGAAAAAGCGTCAGAGAAGCTTCTCCGTTTAGAATCCAGCATATCTCACTGAACCGAAGAAGTGTTAGTTAGAAGGGAGTTAGAGCTGCAAGCAGTTTGGTTTGGGAAATTAGACGCGAAATGAAACTGCAAATGCCTTCCAACAGGCTTGGAAAAGTGTGTTCTATATCTCTGCCAAACAGACTCCCCGGAGGTTGAGCTTTCAGAAGCAAGTTTAACTCTAAGGGAGGAAGCAGCAGAATGTGCCTCTCACATCTAGCCTGTAGGAATTCAGGTTGGCAAGTTCTATGGGGAAGCCCATTGCTACCTATGGTGAAAACGGCATGGGAGATTTCAGTTTCAAAATCTCTGTGAAAAAGCGTCAGAGAAGCTTCTCCGTTTAGAATCCAGCATATCTCACTGAACCGAAGAAGTGGTAGTTAGAAGGGAGTTAGAGCTGCAAGCAGTTTGGTTTGGGAAATTAGACGCGAAATGAAACTGCAAATGCCTTAAAACAGGCTTGGAAAAGTGTGTTCTATATCTCTGCCAAACAGACTCCCCGGAGGTTGAGCTATCAGAAGCTAGCTTAACTCTAAGGGAGGAAGCAGCAGAATGTGCCTCTCACATCTAGCCTGTAGGAATTCAGGTTGGCAAGTTCTATGGGGAAGCCCATTGGCGCCTTCGTTGGAAACGGGTTTGGAAATTTCAGTTTCAAAATCTCTGTGAAAAAGCGTCAGAGAAGCTTCCCCGTTTAGAATCCAGCATATCTCACTGAACCGAAGAAGTGGTAGTTAGAAGGGAGTTAGAGAGGCAAGCAGTTTGGTTTGGGAAATTAGACGCGAAATCAAACTGCAAAGGCCTTCCAACAGGCTTGGAAAAGTGTGTTCTATATTTCTGCCAAACAGACTCCCCGGAGGTTGAGCTTTCAGAAGGAAGCTTAACTCTTAGGGTGGAAGCAGCAGAATGTGCCTCTCACATCTAGCCTGTAGGAATTCAGGTTGGCAAGTTCTATGGGGAAGCCCATTGCTGCCTATGGTGGAAACGGCATGGGAGATTTCAGTTTCAAAATCTCTGTGAAAAAGCGTCAGAGAAGCTTCTCCGTTTAGAATCCAGCATATCTCACTGAACCGAAGAAGTGGTAGTTAGAAGGCAGTTAGAGCTGCAAGCAGTTTGGTTTGGGAAATTAGATGCGAAATGACACTGCAAAGGCCTTTCAACAGGCTTGGAAAAGTGTGTTCTATATCTCTGCCAAACAGACTCCCCGGAGGTTGAGCTTTCAGAAGCAAGCTTAACTCTTAGGGAGGAAGCAGCAGAATGTGCCTCTCACATCTAGCCTGTAGGAATTCAGGTTGGCAAGTTCTGTGGGGAAGCCCATTGCTGCCTATGGTGGAAACGGCATGGGAGATTTCAGTTTCAAAATCTCTGTGAAAAAGCGTCAGAGAAGCTTCTCCGTTTAGAATCCAGCATATCTCACTGAACCGAAGAAGTGGTAGTTAGAAGGCAGTTAGAGCTGCAAGCAGTTTGGTTTGGGAAATTAGATGCGAAATGAAACTGCAAATGCCTTCCAACAGGCTTGGAAAAGTGTGTTCTATATCTCTGCCAAACAGAGTCCCCGGAGGTTGAGCTTTCAGAAGCAAGCTTAACTGTTAGGGAGGAAGCAGCAGAATGTGCCTCTCACATCTAGCCTGTAGGAATTCAGGTTGGCAAGTTCTATGGGGAAGCCCATTGCTGCCTATGGTGGAAACGGCATGGGAGATTTCAGTTTCAAAATTTCTGTGAAAAAGCGTCAGAGAAGCTTCTCCGTTTAGAATCCAGCATATCTCACTGAACCGAAGAAGTGGTAGTTAGAAGGGAGTTAGAGCTGCAAGCAGTTTGGTTTGGGAAATTAGATGCGAAGTGACACTGCAAAGGCCTTCCAACAGGCTTGGAAAAGTGTGTTCTATATCTCTGCCAAACAGAGTCCCCGGAGGTTGAGCTTTCAGAAGCAAGCTTAACTGTTAGGGAGGAAGCAGCAGAATGTGCCTCTCACATCTAGCCTGTAGGAATTCAGGTTGGCAAGTTCTATGGGGAAGCCCATTGCTGCCTATGGTGGAAACGGCATGGGAGATTTCAGTTTCAAAATCTCTGTGAAAAAGCGTCAGAGAAGCTTCTCCGTTTAGAATCCAGCATATCTCACTGAACCGAAGAAGTGGTAGTTAGAAGGGAGTTAGAGCTGCAAGCAGTTTGGTTTGGGAAATTAGACGCGAAATGAAACTGCAAATGCCTTCCAACAGGCTTGGAAAAGTGTGTTCTATATCTCTGCCAAACAGACTCCCCGGAGGTTGAGCTTTCAGAAGCTAGTTTAACTCTAAGGGAGGAAGCAGCAGAATGTGCCTCTCACATCTAGCCTGTAGGAATTCAGGTTGGCAAGTTCTATGGGGAAGCCCATTGGCGCCTTCGTTGGAAACGGGTTTGGAAATTTCAGTTTCAAAATCTCTGTGAAAAAGCGTCAGAGAAGCTTCTCCGTTTAGAATCCAGCATATCTCACTGAACCGATGAAGTGGTAGTTAGAAGGGAGTTAGAGCTGCAAGCAGTTTGGTTTGGGAAATTAGACGCGAAATGAAACTGCAAATGCCTTCCAACAGGCTTGGAAAATTGTGTTCTATATCTCTGCCAAACAGACTCCCCGGAGGGTGAGCTTTCAGAAGCAAGTTTAACTCTAAGGGAGGAAGCAGCAGAATGTGCCTCTCACATCTAGCCTGTAGGAATTCAGGTTGGCAAGTTCTATGGGGAAGCCCATTGGCGCCTTCGTTGGAAACGGGTTTGGAAATTTCAGTTTCAAAATCTCTGTGAAAAAGCGTCAGAGAAGCTTCTCCGTTTAGAATCCAGCATATCTCACTGAACCGAAGAAGTGTTAGTTAGAAGGGAGTTAGAGCTGCAAGCAGTTTGCTTTGGGAAATTAGACGCGAAATGAAACTGCAAATGCCTTCCAACAGGCTTGGAAAAGTGTGTTCTATATCTCTGCCAAACAGACTCCCCGGAGTTTGAGCTTTCAGAAGCAAGTTTAACTCTAAGGGAGGAAGCAGCAGAATGTGCCTCTCACATCTAGCCTGTAGGAATTCAGGTTGGCAAGTTCTATGGGGAAGCCCATTGCTACCTATGGTGAAAACGGCATGGGAGATTTCAGTTTCAAAATCTCTGTGAAAAAGCGTCAGAGAAGCTTCTCCGTTTAGAATCCAGCATATCTCACTGAACCGAAGAAGTGGTAGTTAGA
Organism: Cynocephalus volans; assembly: GCF_027409185.1. Taxonomy (NCBI): domain Eukaryota; kingdom Metazoa; phylum Chordata; class Mammalia; order Dermoptera; family Cynocephalidae; genus Cynocephalus; species Cynocephalus volans. The sequence goes on from NW_026902468.1 coordinate 1,732,070, forward strand.
AGGGAGTTAGAGCTGCAAGCAGTTTGGTTTGGGAAATTAGACGCGAAATGAAACTGCAAATGCCTTAAAACAGGCTTGGAAAAGTGTGTTCTATATCTCTGCCCAACAGACTCCCCTGAGGTTGAGCTTTCAGAAGCAAGCTTAACTCTTAGGGAGGAAGCAGCAGAATGTGCCTCTCACATCTAGCCTGTAGGAATTCAGGTTGGCAAGTTCTATGGGGAAGCCCATTGCTGCCTATGGTGGAAACAGCATGGGAGATTTCAGTTTCAAAATCTCTGTGAAAAAGCGTCAGAGAAGCTTCCCCGTTTAGAATCCAGCATATCTCACTGAACCGAAGAAGTGGTAGTTAGAAGGGAGTTAGAGCTGCAAGCAGTTTGGTTTGGGAAATTAGACGCGAAATCAAACTGCAAAGGCCTTCCAACAGGCTTGGCAAAGTGTGTTCTATATTTCTGCCAAACAGACTCCCCGGAGGTTGAGCTTTCAGAAGGAAGTTTAACTCTTAGGGTGGAAGCAGCAGAATGTGCCTCTCACATCTAGCCTGTAGGAATTCAGGTTGGCAAGTTCTATGGGGAAGCCCATTGGCGCCTTCGTTGGAAACGGGTTTGGAAATTTCAGTTTCAAAATCTCTGTGAAAAAGCGTCAGAGAAGCTTCTCCGTTTAGAATCCAGCATATCTCACTGAACCGAAGAAGTGGTAGTTAGAAGGGAGTTAGAGCTGCAAGCAGTTTGGTTTGGGAAATTAGACGCGAAATGAAACTGCAAATGCCTTCCAACAGGCTTGGAAAATTGTGTTCTATATCTCTGCCAAACAGACTCACCGGAGGGTGAGCTTTCAGAAGCAAGTTTAACTCTAAGGGAGGAAGCAGCAGAATGTGCCTCTCACATCTAGCCTGTAGGAATTCAGGTTGGCAAGTTCTATGGGGAAGCCCATTGCTGCCTATGGTGGAAACGGCATGGGAGATTTCAGTTTCAAAATCTCTGTGAAAAAGCGTCAGAGAAGCTTCTCCGTTTAGAATCCAGCATATCTCACTGAACCGAAGAAGTGGTAGTTAGAAGGGAGTTAGAGCTGCAAGCAGTTTGGTTTGGGAAATTAGATGCGAAATGACACTGCAAAGGCCTTCCAACAGGCTTGGAAAAGTGTGTTCTATATCTCTGCCAAACAGACTCCCCGGAGGTTGAGCTTTCAGAAGCAAGCTTAACTCTTAGGGAGGAAGCAGCAGAATGTGCCTCTCACATCTAGCCTGTAGGAATTCAGGTTGGCAAGTTCTATGGGGAAGCCCATTGCTGCCTATGGTGGAAACGGCATGGGAGATTTCAGTTTCAAAATCTCTGTGAAGAAGCGTCAGAGAAGCTTCTCCGTTTAGAATCCAGCATATCTCACTGAACCGAAGAAGTGGTAGTTAGAAGGCAGTTAGACCTGCAACCAGTTTGGTTTGGGAAATTAGACGCGAAATGAAACTGCAAATGCCTTCCAACAGGCTTGGAAAAGTGTGTTCTATATTTCTGCCAAACAGACTCCCCGGAGGTTGAGCTTTCAGAAGCAAGTTTAACTCTAAGGGAGGAAGCAGCAGAATGTGCCTCTCACATCTAGCCTGTAGGAATTCAGGTTGGCAAGTTCTATGGGGAAGCCCATTGGCGCCTTCGTTGGAAACGGGTTTGGAAATTTCAGTTTCAAAATCTCTGTGAAAAAGCGTCAGAGAAGCTTCTCCGTTTAGAATCCAGCATATCTCACTGAACCGAAGAAGTGGTAGTTAGAAGGGAGTTAGAGCTGCAAGCAGTTTGGTTTGGGAAATTAGACACGAAATCAAACTGCAAAGGCCTTCCAACAGGCTTGGAAAAGTGTGTTCTATATTTCTGCCAAACAGACTCCCCGGAGGTTTAGCTTTCAGAAGGAAGTTTAACTCTTAGGGTGGAAGCAGCAGAATGTGCCTCTCACATCTAGCCTGTAGGAATTCAGGTTGGCAAGTTCTATGGGGAAGCCCATTGCTGCCTATGGTGGAAACGGCATGGGAGATTTCAGTTTCAAAATCTCTGTGAAAAAGCGTCAGAGAAGCTTCTCCGTTTAGAATCCAGCATATCTCACTGAACCGAAGAAGTGGTAGTTAGAAGGGAGTTAGAGCTACAAGCAGTTTGGTTTGGGAAATTAGACGCGAAATGAAACTGCAAATGCCTTCCAACAGGCTTGGAAAAGTGTGTTCTATATCTCTGCCAAACAGACTCCCCAGAGGTTGAGCTTTTAGAAGCAAGCTTATCTCTTAGGGAGGAAGCAGCAGAATGTGCCTCTCACATCTAGCCTGTAGGAATTCAGGTTGGCAAGTTCTATGGGGAAGCCCATTGCTGCCTATGGTGGAAACGGCATGGGAGATTTCAGTTTCAAAATCTCTGTGAAAAAGCGTCAGAGAAGCTTCTTCGTTTAGAATCCAGCATATCTCACTGAAACGAAGAAGTGGTAATTAGAAGGGAGTTAGAGCTGCAAGCAGTTTGGTCTGGGAAATTAGATGCGAAATGACACTGCAAAGGCCTTCCAACAGGCTTGGAAAAGTGTGTTCTATATCTCTGCCAAACAGGGTCCCCGGAGGTTGAGCTTTCAGAAGCAAGCTTAACTGTTAGGGAGGAAGCAGCAGAATGTGCCTCTCACATCTAGCCTGTAGGAATTCAGGTTGGCAAGTTCTATGGGGAAGCCCATTGCTGCCTATGGTGGAAACGGCATGGGAGATTTCAGTTTCAAAATCTCTCTGAAAAAGCGTCAGAGAAGCTTCTCCGTTTAGAATCCAGCATATCTCACTGAACCGAAGAAGTGGTAGTTAGAAGGGAGTTAGAGCTGCAAGCAGTTTGGTTTGGGAAATTAGACGCGAAATGAAACTGCAAATGCCTTCCAACAGGCTTGGAAAAGTGTGTTCTATATTTCTGCCAAACAGACTCCCCGGAGGTTGAGCTTTCAGAAGCAAGTTTAACTCTAAGGGAGGAAGCAGCAGAATGTGCCTCTCACATCTAGCCTGTAGGAATTCAGGTTGGCAAGTTCTATGGGGAAGCCCATTGGCGCCTTCGTTGGAAACGGGTTTGGAAATTTCAGTTTCAAAATCTCTGTGAAAAAGCGTCAGAGAAGCTTCCCCGTTTAGAATCCAGCATATCTCACTGAACCGAAGAAGTGGTAGTTAGAAGGGAGTTAGAGCTGCAAGCAGTTTGGTTTGGGAAATTAGACACGAAATCAAACTGCAAAGGCCTTCCAACAGGCTTGGAAAAGTGTGTTCTATATTTCTGCCAAACAGACTCCCCGGAGGTTTAGCTTTCAGAAGGAAGTTTAACTCTTAGGGTGGAAGCAGCAGAATGTGCCTCTCACATCTAGCCTGTAGGAATTCAGGTTGGCAAGTTCTATGGGGAAGCCCATTGCTGCCTATGGTGGAAACGGCATGGGAGATTTCAGTTTCAAAATCTCTGTGAAAAAGCGTCAGAGAAGCTTCTCCGTTTAGAATCCAGCATATCTCACTGAACCGAAGAAGTGGTAGTTAGAAGGGAGTTAGAGCTACAAGCAGTTTGGTTTGGGAAATTAGACGCGAAATGAAACTGCAAATGCCTTCCAACAGGCTTGGAAAAGTGTGTTCTATATCTCTGCCAAACAGACTCCCCAGAGGTTGAGCTTTTAGAAGCAAGCTTATCTCTTAGGGAGGAAGCAGCAGAATGTGCCTCTCACATCTAGCCTGTAGGAATTCAGGTTGGCAAGTTCTATGGGGAAGCCCATTGCTGCCTATGGTGGAAACGGCATGGGAGATTTCAGTTTCAAAATCTCTGTGAAAAAGCGTCAGAGAAGCTTCTTCGTTTAGAATCCAGCATATCTCACTGAAACGAAGAAGTGGTAATTAGAAGGGAGTTAGAGCTGCAAGCAGTTTGGTCTGGGAAATTAGATGCGAAATGACACTGCAAAGGCCTTCCAACAGGCTTGGAAAAGTGTGTTCTATATCTCTGCCAAACAGGGTCCCCGGAGGTTGAGCTTTCAGAAGCAAGCTTAACTGTTAGGGAGGAAGCAGCAGAATGTGCCTCTCACATCTAGCCTGTAGGAATTCAGGTTGGCAAGTTCTATGGGGAAGCCCATTGCTGCCTATGGTGGAAACGGCATGGGAGATTTCAGTTTCAAAATCTCTCTGAAAAAGCGTCAGAGAAGCTTCTCCGTTTAGAATCCAGCATATCTCACTGAACCGAAGAAGTGGTAGTTAGAAGGGAGTTAGAGCTGCAAGCAGTTTGGTTTGGGAAATTAGACGCGAAATGAAACTGCAAATGCCTTCCAACAGGCTTGGAAAAGTGTGTTCTATATCTCTGCCAAACAGAGTCCCCGGAGGTTGAGCTTTCAGAAGCTAGTTTAACTCTAAGGGAGAAAGCAGCAGAATGTGCCTCTCACATCTAGCCTGTAGGAATTCAGGTTGGCAAGTTCTATGGGGAAGCCCATTGGCGCCTTCGTTGGAAACGGGTTTGGAAATTTCAGTTTCAAAATCTCTGCGAAAAAGCGTCAGAGAAGCTTCTCCGTTTAGAATCCAGCATATCTCACTGAACCGAAGAAGTGGTAGTTAGAAGGGAGTTAGAGCTGCAAGCAGTTTGGTTTGGGAAATTAGACGCGAAATGAAACTGCAAATGCCTTCCAACAGGCTTGGAAAATTGTGTTCTATATCTCTGCCAAACAGACTCCCCGGAGGGTGAGCTTTCAGAAGCAAGTTTAACTCTAAGGGAGGAAGCAGCAGAATGTGCCTCTCACATCTAGCCTGTAGGAATTCAGGTTGGCAAGTTCTATGGGGAAGCCCATTGCTGCCTATGGTGGAAACGGCATGGGAGATTTCAGTTTCAAAATCTCTGTGAAAAAGCGTCAGAGAAGCTTCTCCGTTTAGAATCCAGCATATCTCACTGAACCGAAGAAGTGGTAGTTAGAAGGGAGTTAGAGCTGCAAGCAGTTTGGTTTGGGAAATTAGATGCGAAATGACACTGCAAAGGCCTTCCAACAGGCTTGGAAAAGTGTGTTCTATATCTCTGCCAAACAGACTCCCCGGAGGTTGAGCTTTCAGAAGCAAGCTTAACTCTTAGGGAGGAAGCAGCAGAATGTGCCTCTCACATCTAGCCTGTAGGAATTCAGGTTGGCAAGTTCTATGGGGAAGCCCATTGCTGCCTATGGTGGAAACGGCATGGGAGATTTCAGTTTCAAAATCTCTGTGAAGAAGCGTCAGAGAAGCTTCTCCGTTTAGAATCCAGCATATCTCACTGAACCGAAGAAGTGGTAGTTAGAAGGCAGTTAGACCTGCAACCAGTTTGGTTTGGGAAATTAGACGCGAAATGAAACTGCAAATGCCTTCCAACAGGCTTGGAAAAGTGTGTTCTATATTTCTGCCAAACAGACTCCCCAGAGGTTGAGCTTACAGAAGCAAGTTTAACTCTAAGGGAGGAAGCAGCAGAATGTGCCTCTCACATCTAGCCTGTAGGAATTCAGGTTGGCAAGTTCTATGGGGAAGCCCATTGGCGCCTTCGTTGGAAACGGGTTTGGAAATTTCAGTTTCAAAATCTCTGTGAAAAAGCGTCAGAGAAGCTTCCCCGTTTAGAATCCAGCATATCTCACTGAACCGAAGAAGTGGTAGTTAGAAGGGAGTTAGAGCTGCAAGCAGTTTGGTTTGGGAAATTAGACACGAAATCAAACTGCAAAGGCCTTCCAACAGGCTTGGAAAAGTGTGTTCTATATTTCTGCCAAACAGACTCCCCGGAGGTTTAGCTTTCAGAAGGAAGTTTAACTCTTAGGGTGGAAGCAGCAGAATGTGCCTCTCACATCTAGCCTGTAGGAATTCAGGTTGGCAAGTTCTATGGGGAAGCCCATTGCTGCCTATGGTGGAAACGGCATGGGAGATTTCAGTTTCAAAATCTCTGTGAAAAAGCGTCAGAGAAGCTTCTCCGTTTAGAATCCAGCATATCTCACTGAACCGAAGAAGTGGTAGTTAGAAGGGAGTTAGAGCTGCAAGCAGTTTGGTTTGGGAAATTAGACGCGAAATGAAACTGCAAATGCCTTCCAACAGGCTTGGAAAATTGTGTTCTATATCTCTGCCAAACAGACTCCCCGGAGGGTGAGCTTTCAGAAGCAAGTTTAACTCTAAGGGAGGAAGCAGCAGAATGTGACTCTCACATCTAGCCTGTAGGAATTCAGGTTGGCAAGTTCTATGGGGAAGCCCATTGGCGCCTTCGTTGGAAACGGGTTTGGAAATTTCAGTTTCAAAATCTCTGTGAAAAAGCGTCAGAGAAGCTTCTCCGTTTAGAATCCAGCATATCTCACTGAACCGAAGAAGTGTTAGTTAGAAGGGAGTTAGAGCTGCAAGCAGTTTGATTTGGGAAATTAGACGCGAAATGAAACTGCAAATGCCTTCCAACAGGCTTGGAAAATTGTGTTCTATATCTCTGCCAAACAGAGTCCCCGGAGGTTGAGCTTTCAGAAGCAAGCTTAACTGTTAGGGAGGAAGCAGCAGAATGTGCCTCTCACATCTAGCCTGTAGGAATTCAGGTTGGCAAGTTCTATGGGGAAGCCCATTGCTGCCTATGGTGGAAACGGCATGGGAGATTTCAGTTTCAAAATTTCTGTGAAAAAGCGTCAGAGAAGCTTCTCCGTTTAGAATCCAGCATATCTCACTGAACCGAAGAAGTGGTAGTTAGAAGGGAGTTAGAGCTGCAAGCAGTTTGGTTTGGGAAATTAGATGCGAAGTGACACTGCAAAGGCCTTCCAACAGGCTTGGAAAAGTGTGTTCTATATCTCTGCCAAACAGAGTCCCCGGAGGTTGAGCTTTCAGAAGCAAGCTTAACTGTTAGGGAGGAAGCAGCAGAATGTGCCTCTCACATCTAGCCTGTAGGAATTCAGGTTGGCAAGTTCTATGGGGAAGCCCATTGCTGCCTATGGTGGAAACGGCATGGGAGATTTCAGTTTCAAAATCTCTGTGAAAAAGCGTCAGAGAAGCTTCTGCGTTTAGAATCCAGCATATCTCACTGAACCGAAGAAGTGGTAGTTAGAAGGGAGTTAGAGCTGCAAGCAGTTTGGTTTGGGAAATTAGACGCGAAATGAAACTGCAAATGCCTTCCAACAGGCTTGGAAAAGTGTGTTCTATATCTCTGCCAAACAGACTCCCCGGAGGTTGAGCTTTCAGAAGCTAGTTTAACTCTAAGGGATGAAGCAGCAGAATGTGCCTCTCACATCTAGCCTGTAGGAATTCAGGTTGGCAAGTTCTATGGGGAAGCCCATTGGCGCCTTCGTTGGAAACGGGTTTGGAAATTTCAGTTTCAAAATCTCTGTGAAAAAGCGTCAGAGAAGCTTCTCCGTTTAGAATCCAGCATATCTCACTGAACCGAAGAAGTGGTAGTTAGAAGGGAGTTAGAGCTGCAAGCAGTTTGGTTTGGGAAATTAGACGCGAAATGAAACTGCAAATGCCTTAAAACAGGCTTGGAAAAGTGTGTTCTATATCTCTGCCAAACAGACTCCCCGGAGGTTGAGCTATCAGAAGCTAGCTTAACTCTAAGGGAGGAAGCAGCAGAATGTGCCTCTCACATCTAGCCTGTAGGAATTCAGGTTGGCAAGTTCTATGGGGAAGCCCATTGGCGCCTTCGTTGGAAACGGGTTTGGAAATTTCAGTTTCAAAATCTCTGTGAAAAAGCGTCAGAGAAGCTTCCCCGTTTAGAATCCAGCATATCTCACTGAACCGAAGAAGTGGTAGTTAGAAGGGAGTTAGAGAGGCAAGCAGTTTGGTTTGGGAAATTAGACGCGAAATCAAACTGCAAAGGCCTTCCAACAGGCTTGGAAAAGTGTGTTCTATATTTCTGCCAAACAGACTCCCCGGAGGTTGAGCTTTCAGAAGGAAGTTTAACTCTTAGGGTGGAAGCAGCAGAATGTGCCTCTCACATCTAGCCTGTAGGAATTCAGGTTGGCAAGTTCTATGGGGAAGCCCATTGCTGCCTATGGTGGAAACGGCATGGGAGATTTCAGTTTCAAAATCTCTGTGAAAAAGCGTCAGAGAAGCTTCTCCGTTTAGAATCCAGCATATCTCACTGAACCGAAGAAGTGGTAGTTAGAAGGGCGTTAGAGCTGCAAGCAGTTTGGTTTGGGAAATTAGATGCGAAATGACACTGCAAAGGCCTTCCAACAGGCTTGGAAAAGTGTGTTCTATATCTCTGCCAAACAGACTCCCCGGAGGTTGAGCTTTCAGAAGCAAGCTTAACTCTTAGGGAGGAAGCAGCAGAATGTGCCTCTCACATCTAGCCTGTAGGAATTCAGGTTGGCAAGTTCTATGGGGAAGCCCATTGCTGCCTATGGTGGAAACAGCATGGGAGATTTCAGTTTCAAAATCTCTGTGAAAAAGCGTCAGAGAAGCTTCTCCGTTTAGAATCCAGCATATCTCACTGAACCGAAGAAGTGGTAGTTAGAAGGCAGTTAGAGCTGCAAGCAGTTTGGTTTGGGAAATTAGATGCGAAATGACACTGCAAAGGCCTTTCAACAGGCTTGGAAAAGTGTGTTCTATATCTCTGCCAAACAGACTCCCCGGAGGTTGAGCTTTCAGAAGCAAGCTTAACTCTTAGGGAGGAAGCAGCAGAATGTGCCTCTCACATCTAGCCTGTAGGAATTCAGGTTGGCAAGTTCTGTGGGGAAGCCCATTGCTGCCTATGGTGGAAACGGCATGGGAGATTTCAGTTTCAAAATCTCTGTGAAAAAGCGTCAGAGAAGCTTCTCCGTTTAGAATCCAGCATATCTCACTGAACCGAAGAAGTGGTAGTTAGAAGGCAGTTAGAGCTGCAAGCAGTTTGGTTTGGGAAATTAGATGCGAAATGAAACTGCAAATGCCTTCCAACAGGCTTGGAAAAGTGTGTTCTATATCTCTGCCAAACAGAGTCCCCGGAGGTTGAGCTTTCAGAAGCAAGCTTAACTGTTAGGGAGGAAGCAGCAGAATGTGCCTCTCACATCTAGCCTGTAGGAATTCAGGTTGGCAAGTTCTATGGGGAAGCCCATTGCTGCCTATGGTGGAAACGGCATGGGAGATTTCAGTTTCAAAATTTCTGTGAAAAAGCGTCAGAGAAGCTTCTCCGTTTAGAATCCAGCATATCTCACTGAACCGAAGAAGTGGTAGTTAGAAGGGAGTTAGAGCTGCAAGCAGTTTGGTTTGGGAAATTAGATGCGAAGTGACACTGCAAAGGCCTTCCAACAGGCTTGGAAAAGTGTGTTCTATATCTCTGCCAAACAGAGTCCCCGGAGGTTGAGCTTTCAGAAGCAAGCTTAACTGTTAGGGAGGAAGCAGCAGAATGTGCCTCTCACATCTAGCCTGTAGGAATTCAGGTTGGCAAGTTCTATGGGGAAGCCCATTGCTGCCTATGGTGGAAACGGCATGGGAGATTTCAGTTTCAAAATCTCTGTGAAAAAGCGTCAGAGAAGCTTCTCCGTTTAGAATCCAGCATATCTCACTGAACCGAAGAAGTGGTAGTTAGAAGGGAGTTAGAGCTGCAAGCAGTTTGGTTTGGGAAATTAGACGCGAAATGAAACTGCAAATGCCTTCCAACAGGCTTGGAAAAGTGTGTTCTATATCTCTGCCAAACAGACTCCCCGGAGGTTGAGCTTTCAGAAGCTAGTTTAACTCTAAGGGAGGAAGCAGCAGAATGTGCCTCTCACATCTAGCCTGTAGGAATTCAGGTTGGCAAGTTCTATGGGGAAGCCCATTGGCGCCTTCGTTGGAAACGGGTTTGGAAATTTCAGTTTCAAAATCTCTGTGAAAAAGCGTCAGAGAAGCTTCTCCGTTTAGAATCCAGCATATCTCACTGAACCGATGAAGTGGTAGTTAGAAGGGAGTTAGAGCTGCAAGCAGTTTGGTTTGGGAAATTAGACGCGAAATGAAACTGCAAATGCCTTCCAACAGGCTTGGAAAATTGTGTTCTATATCTCTGCCAAACAGACTCCCCGGAGGGTGAGCTTTCAGAAGCAAGTTTAACTCTAAGGGAGGAAGCAGCAGAATGTGCCTCTCACATCTAGCCTGTAGGAATTCAGGTTGGCAAGTTCTATGGGGAAGCCCATTGGCGCCTTCGTTGGAAACGGGTTTGGAAATTTCAGTTTCAAAATCTCTGTGAAAAAGCGTCAGAGAAGCTTCTCCGTTTAGAATCCAGCATATCTCACTGAACCGAAGAAGTGTTAGTTAGAAGGGAGTTAGAGCTGCAAGCAGTTTGCTTTGGGAAATTAGACGCGAAATGAAACTGCAAATGCCTTCCAACAGGCTTGGAAAAGTGTGTTCTATATCTCTGCCAAACAGACTCCCCGGAGTTTGAGCTTTCAGAAGCAAGTTTAACTCTAAGGGAGGAAGCAGCAGAATGTGCCTCTCACATCTAGCCTGTAGGAATTCAGGTTGGCAAGTTCTATGGGGAAGCCCATTGCTACCTATGGTGAAAACGGCATGGGAGATTTCAGTTTCAAAATCTCTGTGAAAAAGCGTCAGAGAAGCTTCTCCGTTTAGAATCCAGCATATCTCACTGAACCGAAGAAGTGGTAGTTAGAAGGGAGTTAGAGCTGCAAGCAGTTTGGTTTGGGAAATTAGACGCGAAATGAAACTGCAAATGCCTTAAAACAGGCTTGGAAAAGTGTGTTCTATATCTCTGCCCAACAGACTCCCCTGAGGTTGAGCTTTCAGAAGCAAGCTTAACTCTTAGGGAGGAAGCAGCAGAATGTGCCTCTCACATCTAGCCTGTAGGAATTCAGGTTGGCAAGTTCTATGGGGAAGCCCATTGCTGCCTATGGTGGAAACAGCATGGGAGATTTCAGTTTCAAAATCTCTGTGAAAAAGCGTCAGAGAAGCTTCCCCGTTTAGAATCCAGCATATCTCACTGAACCGAAGAAGTGGTAGTTAGAAGGGAGTTAGAGCTGCAAGCAGTTTGGTTTGGGAAATTAGACGCGAAATCAAACTGCAAAGGCCTTCCAACAGGCTTGGAAAAGTGTGTTCTATATTTCTGCCAAACAGACTCCCCGGAGGTTGAGCTTTCAGAAGGAAGTTTAACTCTTAGGGTGGAAGCAGCAGAATGTGCCTCTCACATCTAGCCTGTAGGAATTCAGGTTGGCAAGTTCTATGGGGAAGCCCATTGCTGCCTATGGTGGAAACGGCATGGGAGATTTCAGTTTCAAAATCTCTGTGTAAAAGCGTCAGAGAAGCTTCCCCGTTTAGAATCCAGCATATCTCACTGAACCGAAGAAGTGGTAGTTAGAAGGGAGTTAGAGCTGCAAGCAGTTTGGTTTGGGAAATTAGACGCGAAATCAAACTGCAAAGGCCTTCCAACAGGCTTGGAAAATTGTGTTCTATATATCTGCCAAACAGACTCCCCGGAGGTTGAGCTTTCAGAAGGAAGTTTAACTCTTAGGGTGGAAGCAGCAGAATGTGCCTCTCACATCTAGCCTGTAGGAATTCAGGTTGGCAAGTTCTATGGGGAAGCCCATTGCTGCCTATGGTGGAAACGGCATGGGAGATTTCAGTTTCAAAATCTCTGTGAAAAAGCGTCAGAGAAGCTTCTCCGTTTAGAATCCAGCATATCTCACTGAACCGAAGAAGTGGTAGTTAGAAGGGAGTTAGAGCTGCAAGCAGTTTGGTTAGGAAATTAGACGCGAAATGAAACTGCAAATGCCTTCCAATAGGCTTGGAAAAGTGTGTTCTATATCTCTGCCAAACAGACTCCCCGGAGGTTGAGCTTTCAGAAGCAAGTTTAACTCTAAGGGAGGAAGCAGCAGAATGTGCCTCTCACATCTAGCCTGTAGGATTTCATGTTGGCAAGTTCTATGGGGAAGCCCATTGCTGCCTATGGTGGAAACGGCATGGGAGATTTCAGCTTCAAAATCTCTGTGAAAAAGCGTCAGAGAAGCTTCTCCGTTTAGAATCCAGCATATCTCACTGAACCGAAGAAGTGGTAGTTAGAAGGGAGTTAGAGCTGCAAGCAGTTTGGTTTGGGAAATTAGACGCGAAATGAAACTGCTAATGCCTTCCAACAGGCTTGGAAAAGTGTGTTCTATATCTCTGCCAAACAAACTCCCCGGAGGTTGAGCTTTCAGAAGCTAGTTTAACTCTAAGGGAGAAAGCAGCAGAATGTGCCTCTCACATCTAGCCTGTAGGAATTCAGGTTGGCAAGTTCTTTGGGGAAGACCATTGCTGCCTATGGTGGATACGGCATGGGAGATTTCAGTTTCAAAATCTCGGTGAAAAAGAGTCAGAGAAGCTTCTCCGTTTAGAATCCAGCATATCTCACTGAACCGAAGAAGTGGTAGTTAAAAGGGAGTTAGAGCTGCAAGCAGTTTGGTTTGCGAAATTAGACGCGAAATGAAACTGCAAATGCCTTCCAACAGGCTTGGAAAAGTGTGTTCTATATTTCTGCCAAACAGACTCCCCGGAGGTTGAGCTTTCAGAAGCAAGTTTAACTCTAAGGGAGGAAGCAGCAGAATGTGCCTCTCACATCTAGCCTGTAGGAATTCAGGTTGGCAAGTTCTATGGGGAAGCCCATTGCTGCCTATGGTGGAAACGGCATGGGAGATTTCAGTTTCAAAATTTCTGTGAAAAAGCGTCAGAGAAGCTTCTCCGTTTAGAATCCAGCATATCTCACTGAACCGAAGAAGTGGTAGTTAGAAGGGAGTTAGAGCTGCAAGCAGTTTGGTTTGGGAAATTAGATGCGAAGTGACACTGCAAAGGCCTTCCAACAGGCTTGGAAAAGTGTGTTCTATATCTCTGCCAAACAGAGTCCCCGGAGGTTGAGCTTTCAGAAGCAAGCTTAACTGTTAGGGAGGAAGCAGCAGAATGTGCCTCTCACATCTAGCCTGTAGGAATTCAGGTTGGCAAGTTCTATGGGGAAGCCCATTGCTGCCTATGGTGGAAACGGCATGGGAGATTTCAGTTTCAAAATCTCTGTGAAAAAGCGTCAGAGAAGCTTCTCCGTTTAGAATCCAGCATATCTCACTGAACCGAAGAAGTGGTAGTTAGAAGGGAGTTAGAGCTGCAAGCAGTTTGGTTTGGGAAATTAGACGCGAAATGAAACTGCAAATGCCTTCCAACAGGCTTGGAAAAGTGTGTTCTATATCTCTGCCAAACAAACTCCCCGGAGGTTGAGCTTTCAGAAGCTAGTTTAACTCTGAGGGAGGAAGCAGCAGAATGTGCCTCTCACATCTAGCCTGTAGGAATTCAGGTTGGCAAGTTCTATGGGGAAGCCCATTGGCGCCTTCGTTGGAAACGGGTTTGGAAATTTCAGTTTCAAAATCTCTGTGAAAAAGCGTCAGAGAAGCTTCTCCGTTTAGAATCCAGCATATCTCACTGAACCGAAGAAGTGGTAGTTAGAAGGGAGTTAGAGCTGCAAGCAGTTTGGTTTGGGAAATTAGACGCGAAATGAAACTGCAAATGCCTTCCAACAGGCTTGGAAAATTGTGTTCTATATCTCTGCCAAACAGACTCACCGGAGGGTGAGCTTTCAGAAGCAAGTTTAACTCTAAGGGAGGAAGCAGCAGAATGTGCCTCTCACATCTAGCCTGTAGGAATTCAGGTTGGCAAGTTCTATGGGGAAGCCCATTGCTACCTATGGTGAAAACGGCATGGGAGATTTCAGTTTCAAAATCTCTGTGAAAAAGCGTCAGAGAAGCTTCTCCGTTTAGAATCCAGCATATCTCACTGAACCGAAGAAGTGGTAGTTAGAAGGGAGTTAGAGCTGCAAGAAGTTTGTTTTGGGAAATTAGACGCGAAATGAAACTGCAAATGCCTTAAAACAGGCTTGGAAAAGTGTGTTCTATATCTCTGCCAAACAGACTCCCCGGAGGTTGAGCTATCAGAAGCTAGCTTAACTCTAAGGGAGGAAGCAGCAGAATGTGCCTCTCACATCTAGCCTGTAGGAATTCAGGTTGGCAAGTTCTATGGGGAAGCCCATTGCTGCCTATGGTGGAAACGGCATGGGAGATTTCAGTTTCAAAATCTCTGTGAAAAAGCGTCAGAGAAGCTTCTCCGTTTAGAATCCAGCATATCTCACTGAACCGAAGAAGTGGTAGTTAGAAGGGAGTTAGAGCTGCAAGCAGTTTGGTTTGGGAAATTAGACGCGAAATCAAACTGCAAAGGCCTTCCAACAGGCTTGGAAAAGTGTGTTCTATATTTCTGCCAAACAGACTCCCCGGAGGTTGAGCTTTCAGAAGGACGTTTAACTCTTAGGGTGGAAGCAGCAGAATGTGCCTCTCACATCTAGCCTGTAGGAATTCAGGTTGGCAAGTTCTATGGGGAAGCCCATTGCTGCCTATGGTGGAAACGGCATGGGAGATTTCAGTTTCAAAATCTCTGTGAAAAAGCGTCAGAGAAGCTTCTCCGTTTAGAATCCAGCATATCTCACTGAACCGAAGAAGTGGTAGTTAGAAGGGAGTTAGAGCTGCAAGCAGTTTGGTTTGGGAAATTAGACGCGAAATGAAACTGCAGATGCCTTCCAACAGGCTTGGAAAAGTGTGTTCTATATCTCTGCCAAACAAACTCCCCGGAGGTTGAGCTTTCAGAAGCTAGTTTAACTCTAAGGGAGGAAGCAGCAGAATGTGCCTCTCACATCTAGCCTGTAGGAATTCAGGTTGGCAAGTTCTATGGGGAAGCCCATTGCTGCCTATGGTGGAAACGGCATGGGAGATTTCAGTTTCAAAATCTCTGTGAAAAAGCGTCAGAGAAGCTTCTCCGTTTAGAATCCAGCATATCTCACTGAACCGAAGAAGTGGTAGTTAGAAGGGAATTAGAGCTGCAAGCAGTTTGGTTTGGGAAATTAGATGCGAAATGAAACTGCAAAGGCCTTTCAACAGGCTTGGAAAAGTGTGTTCTATATCTCTGCCAAACAGACTCCCCGGAGGTTGAGCTTTCAGAAGCAAGCTTAACTGTTAGGGAGGAAGCAGCAGAATGTGCCTCTCACATCTAGCCTGTAGGAATTCAGGTTGGCAAGTTCTATGGGGAAGCCCATTGCTGCCTATGGTGGAAACAGCATGGGAGATTTCAGTTTCAAAATCTCTGTGAAAAAGCGTCAGAGAAGCTTCTCCGTTTAGAATCCAGCATATCTCACTGAACCGAAGAAGTGGTAGTTAGAAGGCAGTTAGAGCTGCAAGCAGTTTGGTTTGGGAAATTAGATGCGAAATGACACTGCAAAGGCCTTTCAACAGGCTTGGAAAAGTGTGTTCTATATCTCTGCCAAACAGACTCCCCGGAGGTTGAGCTTTCAGAAGCAAGCTTAACTCTTAGGGAGGAAGCAGCAGAATGTGCCTCTCACATCTAGCCTGTAGGAATTCAGGTTGGCAAGTTCTATGGGGAAGCCCATTGCTGCCTATGGTGGAAACAGCATGGGAGATTTCAGTTTCAAAATCTCTGTGAAAAAGCGTCAGAGAAGCTTCTCCGTTTAGAATCCAGCATATCTCACTGAACCGAAGAAGTGGTAGTTAGAAGGCAGTTAGAGCTGCAAGCAGTTTGGTTTGGGAAATTAGATGCGAAATGAAACTGCAAATGCCTTCCAACAGGCTTGGAAAAGTGTGTTCTATATCTCTGACAAACAGACTCCCCGGAGGTTGAGCTTTCAGAAGCTAGTTTAACTCTAAGGGAGGAAGCAGCAGAATGTGCCTCTCACATCTAGCCTGTAGGAATTCAGGTTGGCAAGTTCTATGGGGAAGCCCATTGCTGCCTATGGTGGAAACGGCATGCGAGATTTCAGTTTCAAAATCTCTGTGAAAAAGCGTCAGAGAAGCTTCTCCGTTTAGAATCCAGCATATCTCACTGAACCGAAGAAGTGGTAGTTAGAAGGGAGTTAGAGCTGCAAGCAGTTTGGTTTGGGAAATTAGACGCGAAATGAAACTGCAAATGCCTTCCAACAGGCTTGGAAAAGTGTGTTCTATATCTCTGCCAAACAAACTCCCCGGAGGTTGACTTTCAGAAGCAAGTTTAACTCTAAGGGAGGAAGCAGCAGAATGTGCCTCTCACATCTAGCCTTTAGGAATTCAGGTTGGCAAGTTCTATGGGGAAGCCCATTGCTGCCTATGGTGGAAACGGCATGGGAGATTTCAGTTTCAAAATCTCTGTGAAAAAGCGTCAGAGAAGCTTCTCCGTTTAGAATCCAGCATATCTCACTGAACCGAAGAAGTGGTAGTTAGAAGGGAGTTAGAGCTGCAAGCAGTTTGGTTTGGGAAATTAGATGCGAAATGACACTGCAAAGGCCTTCCAACAGGCTTGGAAAAGTGTGTTCTATATCTCTGCCAAACAGAGTCCCCGGAGGTTGAGCTTTCAGAAGCAAGCTTAACTGTTAGGGAGGAAGCAGCAGAATGTGACTCTCACATCTAGCCTGCAGGAATTCAGGTTGGCAAGTTCTATGGGGAAGCCCATTGCTGCCTATGGTGGAAACGGCATCGGAGATTTCAGTTTCAAAATCTCTGTGAAAAAGCGTCAGAGAAGCTTCTCCGTTTAGAATCTAGCATATCTCACTGAACCGAAGAAGTGGTAGTTAGAAGGGAGTTAGAGCTGCAAGCAGTTTGGTTTGGGAAATTAGACGCGAAATGAAACTGCAAATGCCTTCCAACAGGCTTGGAAAAGTGTGTTCTATATCTCTGCCAAACAGAGTCCCCGGAGGTTGAGCTTTCAGAAGCTAGTTTAACTCTAAGGGAGGAAGCAGCAGAATGTGCCTCTCACATCTAGCCTGTAGGAATTCAGGTTGGCAAGTTCTATGGGGAAGCCCATTGGCGCCTTCGTTGGAAACGGGTTTGGAAATTTCAGTTTCAAAATCTCTGTGAAAAAGCGTCAGAGAAGCTTCTCCGTTTAGAATCCAGCATATCTCACTGAACCGAAGAAGTGGTAGTTAGAAGGGAGTTAGAGCTGCAAGCAGTTTGGTTTGGGAAATTAGACGCGAAATGAAACTGCAAATGCCTTCCAACAGGCTTGGAAAGGTGTGTTCTATATCTCTGCCAAACAGACTCCCCGGAGGTTGAGTTTTCAGAAGCAAGTTTAACTCTAAGGGAGGAAGCAGCAGAATGTGCCTCTCACATCTAGCCTGTAGGATTTCAGGTTGGCGAGTTCTATGGGGAAGCCCTTTGCTGCCTATGGTGGAAACGGCATGGGAGATTTCAGTTTCAAAATCTCTGTGAAAAAGCGTCAGAGAAGCTTCTCCGTTTAGAATCCAGCATATCTCACTGAACCGAAGAAGTGGTAGTTAGAAGGGAGTTAGAGCTGCAAGCAGTTTGGTTTGGGAAATTAGATGCGAAATGACACTGCAAAGGCCTTCCAACAGGCTTGGAAAAGTGTGTTCTATATCTCTGCCAAACAGACTCCCCGGAGGTTGAGCTTTCAGAAGCAAGCTTAACTCTTAGGGAGGAAGCAGCAGAATGTGCCTCTCACATCTAGCCTGTAGGAATTCAGGTTGGCAAGTTCTATGGGGAAGCCCATTGCTGCCTATGGTGGAAACGGCATGGGAGATTTCAGTTTCAAAATCTCTGTGAAGAAGCCTCAGAGAAGCTTCTCCGTTTAGAATCCAGCATATCTCACTGAACCGAAGAAGTGGGAGTTAGAAGGCAGTTAGACCTGCAACCAGTTTGGTTTGGGAAATTAGACGCGAAATGAAACTGCAAATGCCTTCCAACAGGCTTGGAAAAGTGTGTTCTATATTTCTGCCAAACAGACTCCCCGGAGGTTGAGCTTTCAGAAGCAAGTTTAACTCTAAGGGAGGAAGCAGCAGAATGTGCCTCTCACATCTAGCCTGTAGGAATTCAGGTTGGCAAGTTCTATGGGGAAGCCCATTGCTGCCTATGGTGGAAACGGCATGGGAGATTTCAGTTTCAAAATCTCTCTGAAAAAGCGTCAGAGAAGCTTCTCCGTTTAGAATCCAGCATATCTCACTGAACCGAAGAAGTGGTAGTTAGAAGGGAGTTAGAGCTGCAAGCAGTTTGGTTTGGGAAATTAGACGTGAAATGAAACTGCAAATGCCTTCCAACAGGCTTGGAAAAGTGTGTTCTATATCTCTGCCAAACAGACTCCCCAGAGGTTGAGCTTTTAGCAGCAAGCTTAACTCTTAGGGAGGAAGCAGCAGAATGTGCCTCTCACATCTAGCCTGTAGGAATTCAGGTTGGCAAGTTCTATGGGGAAGCCCATTGGCGCCTTCGTTGGAAACGGGTTTGGAAATTTCAGTTTCAAAATCTCTGTGAAAAAGCGTCAGAGAAGCTTCTCCGTTTAGAATCCAGCATATCTCACTGAACCGAAGAAGTGGTAGTTAGAAGGGAGTTAGAGCTGCAAGCAGTTTGGTTTGGGAAATTAGACGCGAAATGAAACTGCAAATGCCTTCCAACAGGCTTGGAAAGGTGTGTTCTATATCTCTGCCAAACAGACTCCCCGGAGGTTGAGTTTTCAGAAGCAAGTGTAACTCTTAGGGAGGAAGCAGCAGAATGTGCCTCTCACATCTAGCCTGTAGGAATTCAGGTTGGCAAGTTCTATGGGGAAGCCCATTGCTGCCTATGGTGGAAACGGCATGGGAGATTTCAGTTTCAAAATCTCTGTGAAAAAGCGTCAGAGAAGCTTCTCCGTTTAGAATCCAGCATATCTCACTGAACCGAAGAAGTGGTAGTTAGAAGGGAGTAAGAGCTGCAAGCAGTTTGGTTTGGGAAATTAGATGCGAAATGACACTGCAAAGGCCTTCCAACAGGCTTGGAAAAGTGTGTTCTATATCTCTGCCAAACAAAGTCCCCGGAGGTTGAGCTTTCAGAAGCTAGTTTAACTCTAAGGGAGGAAGCAGCAGAATGTGCCTCTCACATCTAGCCTGTAGGAATTCAGGTTGGCAAGTTCTATGGGGAAGCCCATTGGCGCCTTCGTTGGAAACGGGTTTGGAAATTTCAGTTTCAAAATCTCTGTGAAAAAGCGTCAGAGAAGCTTCTCCGTTTAGAATCCAGCATATCTCACTGAACCGAAGAAGTGGTAGTTAGAAGGGAGTTAGAGCTGCAAGCAGTTTGGTTTGGGAAATTAGACGCGAAATGAAACTGCAAATGCCTTCCAACAGGCTTGGAAAATTGTGTTCTATATCTCTGCCAAACAGACTCCCCGGAGGGTGAGCTTTCAGAAGCAAGTTTAACTCTAAGGGAGGAAGCAGCAGAATGTGCCTCTCACATCTAGCCTGTAGGAATTCAGGTTGGCAAGTTCTATGGGGAAGCCCATTGGCGCCTTCGTTGGAAACGGGTTTGGAAATTTCAGTTTCAAAATCTCTGTGAAAAAGCGTCAGAGAAGCTTCTCCGTTTAGAATCCAGCATATCTCACTGAACCGAAGAAGTGTTAGTTAGAAGGGAGTTAGAGCTGCAAGCAGTTTGGTTTGGGAAATTAGACGCGAAATGAAACTGCAAATGCCTTCCAACAGGCTTGGAAAAGTGTGTTCTATATCTCTGCCAAACAGAGTCCCCGGAGGTTGAGCTTTCAGAAGCTAGTTTAACTCTAAGGGAGGAAGCAGCAGAATGTGCCTCTCACATCTAGCCTGTAGGAATTCAGGTTGGCAAGTTCTATGGGGAAGCCCATTGGCGCCTTCGTTGGAAACGGGTTTGGAAATTTCAGTTTCAAAATCTCTGTGAAAAAGCGTCAGAGAAGCTTCCCCGTTTAGAATCCAGCATATCTCACTGAACCGAAGAAGTGGTAGTTAGAAGGCAGTTAGAGCTGCAAGCAGTTTGGTTTGGGAAATTAGATGCGAAATGAAACTGCAAATGCCTTCCAACAGGCTTGGAAAAGTGTGTTCTATATCTCTGCCAAACAGACTCCCCGGAGGTTGAGCTTTCAGAAGGAAGTTTAACTCTTAGGGTGGAAGCAGCAGAATGTGCCTCTCACATCTAGCCTGTAGGAATTCAGGTTGGCAAGTTCTATGGGGAAGCCCATTGCTGCCTATGGTGGAAACGGCATGGGAGATTTCAGTTTCAAAATCTCTGTGAAAAAGCGTCAGAGAAGCTTCCCCGTTTAGAATCCAGCATATCTCACTGAACCGAAGAAGTGGTAGTTAGAAGGGAGTTAGAGCTGCAAGCAGTTTGGTTTGGGAAATTAGACGCGAAATCAAACTGCAAAGGCCTTCCAACAGGCTTGGAAAAGTGTGTTCTATATTTCTGCCAAACAGACTCCCCGGAGGTTGAGCTTTCAGAAGGAAGTTTAACTCTTAGGGTGGAAGCAGCAGAATGTGCCTCTCACATCTAGCCTGTAGGATTTCAGGTTGGCAAGTTCTATGGGGAAGCCCATTGCTGCCTATGGTGGAAACGGCATGGGAGATTTCAGTTTCAAAATCTCTGTGAAAAAGCGTCAGAGAAGCTTCTCCGTTTAGAATCCAGCATATCTCACTGAACCGAAGAAGTGGTAGTTAGAAGGGAGTTAGAGCTGCAAGCAGTTTGGTTTGGGAAATTAGACGCGAAATGAAACTGCAAATGCCTTCCAACAGGCTTGGAAAGGTGTGTTCTATATCTCTGCCAAACAGACTCCCCGGAGGTTGAGTTTTCAGAAGCAAGTTTAACTCTAAGGGAGGAAGCAGCAGAATGTGCCTCTCACATCTAGCCTGTAGGATTTCAGGTTGGCGAGTTCTATGGGGAAGCCCTTTGCTGCCTATGGTGGAAACGGCATGGGAGATTTCAGTTTCAAAATCTCTGTGAAAAAGCGTCAGAGAAGCTTCTCCGTTTAGAATCCAGCATATCTCACTGAACCGAAGAAGTGGTAGTTAGAAGGGAGTTAGAGCTGCAAGCAGTTTGGTTTGGGAAATTAGATGCGAAATGACACTGCAAAGGCCTTCCAACAGGCTTGGAAAAGTGTGTTCTATATCTCTGCCAAACAGACTCCCCGGAGGTTGAGCTTTCAGAAGCAAGCTTAACTCTTAGGGAGGAAGCAGCAGAATGTGCCTCTCACATCTAGCCTGTAGGAATTCAGGTTGGCAAGTTCTATGGGGAAGCCCATTGCTGCCTATGGTGGAAACGGCATGGGAGATTTCAGTTTCAAAATCTCTGTGAAGAAGCCTCAGAGAAGCTTCTCCGTTTAGAATCCAGCATATCTCACTGAACCGAAGAAGTGGGAGTTAGAAGGCAGTTAGACCTGCAACCAGTTTGGTTTGGGAAATTAGACGCGAAATGAAACTGCAAATGCCTTCCAACAGGCTTGGAAAAGTGTGTTCTATATTTCTGCCAAACAGACTCCCCGGAGGTTGAGCTTTCAGAAGCAAGTTTAACTCTAAGGGAGGAAGCAGCAGAATGTGCCTCTCACATCTAGCCTGTAGGAATTCAGGTTGGCAAGTTCTATGGGGAAGCCCATTGCTGCCTATGGTGGAAACGGCATGGGAGATTTCAGTTTCAAAATCTCTCTGAAAAAGCGTCAGAGAAGCTTCTCCGTTTAGAATCCAGCATATCTCACTGAACCGAAGAAGTGGTAGTTAGAAGGGAGTTAGAGCTGCAAGCAGTTTGGTTTGGGAAATTAGACGTGAAATGAAACTGCAAATGCCTTCCAACAGGCTTGGAAAAGTGTGTTCTATATCTCTGCCAAACAGACTCCCCAGAGGTTGAGCTTTTAGCAGCAAGCTTAACTCTTAGGGAGGAAGCAGCAGAATGTGCCTCTCACATCTAGCCTGTAGGAATTCAGGTTGGCAAGTTCTATGGGGAAGCCCATTGGCGCCTTCGTTGGAAACGGGTTTGGAAATTTCAGTTTCAAAATCTCTGTGAAAAAGCGTCAGAGAAGCTTCTCCGTTTAGAATCCAGCATATCTCACTGAACCGAAGAAGTGGTAGTTAGAAGGGAGTTAGAGCTGCAAGCAGTTTGGTTTGGGAAATTAGACGCGAAATGAAACTGCAAATGCCTTCCAACAGGCTTGGAAAGGTGTGTTCTATATCTCTGCCAAACAGACTCCCCGGAGGTTGAGTTTTCAGAAGCAAGTGTAACTCTAAGGGAGGAAGCAGCAGAATGTGCCTCTCACATCTAGCCTGTAGGATTTCAGGTTGGCAAGTTCTATGGGGAAGCCCATTGCTGCCTATGGTGGAAACGGCATGGGAGATTTCAGTTTCAAAATCTCTGTGAAAAAGCGTCAGAGAAGCTTCTCCGTTTAGAATCCAGCATATCTCACTGAACCGAAGAAGTGGTAGTTAGAAGGGAGTTAGAGCTGCAAGCAGTTTGGTTTGGGAAATTAGATGCGAAATGACACTGCAAAGGCCTTCCAACAGGCTTGGAAAAGTGTGTTCTATATCTCTGCCAAACAGACTCCCCAGAGGTTGAGCTTTCAGAAGCAAGCTTAACTCTTAGGGAGGAAGCAGCAGAATGTGCCTCTCACATCTAGCCTGTAGGAATTCAGGTTGGCAAGTTCTATGGGGAAGCCCATTGCTGCCTATGGTGGAAACGGCATGGGAGATTTCAGTTTCAAAATCTCTGTGAAAAAGCGTCAGAGAAGCTTCTCCGTTTAGAATCCAGCATATCTCACTGAACCGAAGAAGTGGTAGTTAGAAGGGAGTAAGAGCTGCAAGCAGTTTGGTTTGGGAAATTAGATGCGAAATGACACTGCAAAGGCCTTCCAACAGGCTTGGAAAAGTGTGTTCTATATCTCTGCCAAACAAAGTCCCCGGAGGTTGAGCTTTCAGAAGCTAGTTTAACTCTAAGGGAGGAAGCAGCAGAATGTGCCTCTCACATCTAGCCTGTAGGAATTCAGGTTGGCAAGTTCTATGGGGAAGCCCATTGGCGCCTTCGTTGGAAACGGGTTTGGAAATTTCAGTTTCAAAATCTCTGTGAAAAAGCGTCAGAGAAGCTTCTCCGTTTAGAATCCAGCATATCTCACTGAACCGAAGAAGTGGTAGTTAGAAGGGAGTTAGAGCTGCAAGCAGTTTGGTTTGGGAAATTAGACGCGAAATGAAACTGCAAATGCCTTCCAACAGGCTTGGAAAATTGTGTTCTATATCTCTGCCAAACAGACTCCCCGGAGGGTGAGCTTTCAGAAGCAAGTTTAACTCTAAGGGAGGAAGCAGCAGAATGTGCCTCTCACATCTAGCCTGTAGGAATTCAGGTTGGCAAGTTCTATGGGGAAGCCCATTGGCGCCTTCGTTGGAAACGGGTTTGGAAATTTCAGTTTCAAAATCTCTGTGAAAAAGCGTCAGAGAAGCTTCTCCGTTTAGAATCCAGCATATCTCACTGAACCGAAGAAGTGTTAGTTAGAAGGGAGTTAGAGCTGCAAGCAGTTTGGTTTGGGAAATTAGACGCGAAATGAAACTGCAAATGCCTTCCAACAGGCTTGGAAAAGTGTGTTCTATATCTCTGCCAAACAGAGTCCCCGGAGGTTGAGCTTTCAGAAGCTAGTTTAACTCTAAGGGAGGAAGCAGCAGAATGTGCCTCTCACATCTAGCCTGTAGGAATTCAGGTTGGCAAGTTCTATGGGGAAGCCCATTGGCGCCTTCGTTGGAAACGGGTTTGGAAATTTCAGTTTCAAAATCTCTGTGAAAAAGCGTCAGAGAAGCTTCCCCGTTTAGAATCCAGCATATCTCACTGAACCGAAGAAGTGGTAGTTAGAAGGCAGTTAGAGCTGCAAGCAGTTTGGTTTGGGAAATTAGATGCGAAATGAAACTGCAAATGCCTTCCAACAGGCTTGGAAAAGTGTGTTCTATATCTCTGCCAAACAGACTCCCCGGAGGTTGAGCTTTCAGAAGGAAGTTTAACTCTTAGGGTGGAAGCAGCAGAATGTGCCTCTCACATCTAGCCTGTAGGAATTCAGGTTGGCAAGTTCTATGGGGAAGCCCATTGCTGCCTATGGTGGAAACGGCATGGGAGATTTCAGTTTCAAAATCTCTGTGAAAAAGCGTCAGAGAAGCTTCCCCGTTTAGAATCCAGCATATCTCACTGAACCGAAGAAGTGGTAGTTAGAAGGGAGTTAGAGCTGCAAGCAGTTTGGTTTGGGAAATTAGACGCGAAATCAAACTGCAAAGGCCTTCCAACAGGCTTGGAAAAGTGTGTTCTATATTTCTGCCAAACAGACTCCCCGGAGGTTGAGCTTTCAGAAGGAAGTTTAACTCTTAGGGTGGAAGCAGCAGAATGTGCCTCTCACATCTAGCCTGTAGGATTTCAGGTTGGCAAGTTCTATGGGGAAGCCCATTGCTGCCTATGGTGGAAACGGCATGGGAGATTTCAGTTTCAAAATCTCTGTGAAAAAGCGTCAGAGAAGCTTCTCCGTTTAGAATCCAGCATATCTCACTGAACCGAAGAAGTGGTAGTTAGAAGGGAGTTAGAGCTGCAAGCAGTTTGGTTTGGGAAATTAGACGCGAAATGAAACTGCAAATGCCTTCCAACAGGCTTGGAAAGGTGTGTTCTATATCTCTGCCAAACAGACTCCCCGGAGGTTGAGTTTTCAGAAGCAAGTTTAACTCTAAGGGAGGAAGCAGCAGAATGTGCCTCTCACATCTAGCCTGTAGGATTTCAGGTTGGCGAGTTCTATGGGGAAGCCCTTTGCTGCCTATGGTGGAAACGGCATGGGAGATTTCAGTTTCAAAATCTCTGTGAAAAAGCGTCAGAGAAGCTTCTCCGTTTAGAATCCAGCATATCTCACTGAACCGAAGAAGTGGTAGTTAGTAGGGAGTTAGAGCTGCAAGCAGTTTGGTTTGGGAAATTAGATGCGAAATGACACTGCAAAGGCCTTCCAACAGGCTTGGAAAAGTGTGTTCTATATCTCTGCCAAACAGACTCCCCGGAGGTTGAGCTTTCAGAAGCAAGCTTAACTCTTAGGGAGGAAGCAGCAGAATGTGCCTCTCACATCTAGCCTGTAGGAATTCAGGTTGGCAAGTTCTATGGGGAAGCCCATTGCTGCCTATGGTGGAAACGGCATGGGAGATTTCAGTTTCAAAATCTCTGTGAAGAAGCCTCAGAGAAGCTTCTCCGTTTAGAATCCAGCATATCTCACTGAACCGAAGAAGTGGGAGTTAGAAGGCTGTTAGACCTGCAACCAGTTTGGTTTGGGAAATTAGACGCGAAATGAAACTGCAAATGCCTTCCAACAGGCTTGGAAAAGTGTGTTCTATATTTCTGCCAAACAGACTCCCCGGAGGTTGAGCTTTCAGAAGCAAGTTTAACTCTAAGGGAGGAAGCAGCAGAATGTGCCTCTCACATCTAGCCTGTAGGAATTCAGGTTGGCAAGTTCTATGGGGAAGCCCATTGGCGCCTTCGTTGGAAACGGGTTTGGAAATTTCAGTTTCAAAATCTCTGTGAAAAAACGTCAGAGAAGCTTCTCCGTTTAGAATCCAGCATATCTCACTGAACCGAAGAAGTGTTAGTTAGAAGGGAGTTAGAGCTGCAAGCAGTTTGGTTTGGGAAATTAGACGCGAAATGAAACTGCAAATGCCTTCCAACAGGCTTGGAAAAGTGTGTTCTATATCTCTGCCAAACAGAGTCCCCGGAGGTTGAGCTTTCAGAAGCTAGTTTAACTCTAAGGGAGGAAGCAGCAGAATGTGCCTCTCACATCTAGCCTGTAGGAATTCAGGTTGGCAAGTTCTATGGGGAAGCCCATTGCTACCTATGGTGAAAACGGCATGGGAGATTTCAGTTTCAAAATCTCTGTGAAAAAGCGTCAGAGAAGCTTCTCCGTTTAGAATCCAGCATATCTCACTGAACCGAAGAAGTGGTAGTTAGAAGGGAGTTAGAGCTGCAAGCAGTTTGTTTTGGGAAATTAGACGCGAAATGAAACTGCAAATGCCTTAAAACAGGCTTGGAAAAGTGTGTTCTATATCTCTGCCAAACAGACTCCCCGGAGGTGGAGCTATCAGAAGCTAGCTTAACTCTAAGGGAGGAAGCAGCAGAATGTGCCTCTCACATCTAGCCTGTAGGAATTCAGGTTGGCAAGTTCTATGGGGAAGCCCATTGGCGCCTTCGTTGGAAACGGGTTTGGAAATTTCAGTTTCAAAATCTCTGTGAAAAAGCGTCAGAGAAGCTTCCCCGTTTAGAATCCAGCATATCTCACTGAACCGAAGCAGTGGTAGTTAGAAGGCAGTTAGAGCTGCAAGCAGTTTGGTTTGGGAAATTAGATGCGAAATGACACTGCAAAGGCCTTCCAACAGGCTTGGAAAAGTGTGTTCTATATCTCTGCCAAACAGACTCCCCGGAGGTTGAGCTTTCAGAAGCAAGTTTAACTCTAAGGGAGGAAGCAGCAGAATGTGCCTCTCACATCTAGCCTGTAGGAATTCAGGTTGGCAAGTTCTATGGGGAAGCCCATTGCTGCCTATGGTGGAAACGGCATGGGAGATTTCAGTTTCAAAATCTCTCTGAAAAAGCGTCAGAGAAGCTTCTCCGTTTAGAATCCAGCATATCTCACTGAACCGAAGAAGTGGTAGTTAGAAGGGAGTTAGAGCTGCAAGCAGTTTGGTTTGGGAAATTAGACGCGAAATGAAACTGCAAATGCCTTCCAACAGGCTTGGAAAAGTGTGTTCTATATCTCTGCCAAACAGACTCCCCAGAGGTTGAGCTTTTAGAAGCCAGCTTAACTCTTAGGGAGGAAGCAGCAGAATGTGCCTCTCACATCTAGCCTGTAGGAATTCAGGTTGGCAAGTTCTATGGGGAAGCCCATTGCTGCCTATGGTGGAAACGGCATGGGAGATTTCAGTTTCAAAATCTCTGTGAAAAAGCGTCAGAGAAGCTTCTCCGTTTAGAATCCAGCATATCTCACTGAACCGAAGAAGTGGTAGTTAGAAGGGAGTTAGAGCTGCAAGCAGTTTGGTTTGGGAAATTAGATGCGAAATGACACTGCAAAGGCCTTCCAACAGGCTTGGAAAAGTGTGTTCTATATCTCTGCCAAACAGGGTCCCCGGAGGTTGAGCTTTCAGAAGCAAGCTTAACTGTTAGGGAGGAAGCAGCAGAATGTGCCTCTCACATCTAGCCTGTAGGAATTCAGGTTGGCAAGTTCTATGGGGAAGCCCACTGCTGCCTATGGTGGAAACGGCATGGGAGATTTCAGTTTCAAAATCTCTGTGAAAAAGCGTCAGAGAAGCTTCTCCGTTTAGAATCCAGCATATCTCACTGAACCGAAGAAGTGGTAGTTAGAAGGGAGTTAGAGCTGCAAGCAGTTTGGTTTGGGAAATTAGATGCGAAATGAAACTGCAAAGGCCTTCCAACAGGCTTGGAAAAGTGTGTTCTATATCTCTGCCAAACAGAGTCCCCGGAGGTTGAGCTTTCAGAAGCCAGCTTAACTGTTAGGGAGGAAGCAGCAGAATGTGCCTCTCACATCTAGCCTGCAGGAATTCAGGTTGGCAAGTTCTATGGGGAAGCCCATTGCTGCCTATGGTGGAAACGGCATCGGAGATTTCAGTTTCAAAATCTCTGTGAAAAAGCGTCAGAGAAGCTTCTCCGTTTAGAATCTAGCATATCTCACTGAACCGAAGAAGTGGTAGTTAGAAGGGAGTTAGAGCTGCAAGCAGTTTGGTTTGGGAAATTAGACGCGAAATGAAACTGCAAATGCCTTCCAACAGGCTTGGAAAAGTGTGTTCTATATCTCTGCCAAACAGAGTCCCCGGAGGTTGAGCTTTCAGAAGCTAGTTTAACTCTAAGGGAGGAAGCAGCAGAATGTGCCTCTCACATCTAGCCTGTAGTAATTCAGGTTGGCAAGTTCTATGGGGAAGCCCATTGGCGCCTTCGTTGGAAACGGGTTTGGAAATTTCAGTTTCAAAATCTCTGTGAAAAAGCGTCAGAGAAGCTTCTCCGTTTAGAATCCAGCATATCTCACTGAACCGAAGAAGTGGTAGTTAGAAGGGAGTTAGAGCTGCAAGCAGTTTGGTTTGGGAAATTAGATGCGAAATGACACTGCAAAGGCCTTTCAACAGGCTTGGAAAAGTGTGTTCTATATCTCTGCCAAACAGACTCCCCGGAGGTTGAGCTTTCAGAAGCAAGCTTAACTCTTAGGGAGGAAGCAGCAGAATGTGCCTCTCACATCTAGCCTGTAGGAATTCAGGTTGGCAAGTTCTATGGGGAAGCACATTGCTGCCTATGGTTGAAACAGCATGGGAGATTTCAGTTTCAAAATCTCTGTGAAAAAGCGTCAGAGAAGCTTCTCCGTTTAGAATCCAGCATATCTCACTGAACCGAAGAAGTGGTAGTTAGAAGGCAGTTAGAGCTGCAAGCAGTTTGGTTTGGGAAATTAGATGCGAAATGAAACTGCAAATGCCTTCCAACAGGCTTGAAAAAGTGTGTTCTATATCTCTGCCAAACAGACTCCCCGGAGGTTGAGCTTTCAGAAGCTAGTTTAACTCTAAGGGAGGAAGCAGCAGAATGTGCCTCTCACATCTAGCCTGTAGGAATTCAGGTTGGCAAGTTCTATGGGGAAGCCCATTGCTGCCTATGGTGGAAACGGCATGGGAGATTTCAGTTTCAAAATCTCTGTGAAAAAGCGTCAGAGAAGCTTCTCCGTTTAGAATCCAGCATATCTCACTGAACCGAAGAAGTGGTAGTTAGAAGGGAGTTAGAGCTGCAAGCAGTTTGGTTTGGGAAATTAGACGCGAAATGAAACTGCAAATGCCTTCCAACAGGCTTGGAAAAGTGTGTTCTATATCTCTGCCAAACAGACTCCCCGGTGGTTGAGCTTTCAGAAGCAAGTTTAACTCTAAGGGAGGAAGCAGCAGAATGTGCCTCTCACATCTAGCCTTTAGGAATTCAGGTTGGCAAGTTCTATGGGGAAGCCCATTGCTGCCTATGGTGGAAACGGCATGGGAGATTTCAGTTTCAAAATCTCTGTGAAAAAGCGTCAGAGAAGCTTCTCCGTTTAGAATCCAGCATATCTCACTGAACCGAAGAAGTGGTAGTTAGAAGGGAGTTAGAGCTGCAAGCAGTTTGGTTTGGGAAATTAGATGCGAAATGACACTGCAAAGGCCTTCCAACAGGCTTGGAAAAGTGTGTTCTATATCTCTGCCAAACAGAGTCCCCGGAGGTTGAGCTTTCAGAAGCAAGCTTAACTGTTAGGGAGGAAGCAGCAGAATGTGCCTCTCACATCTAGCCTGTACGAATTCAGGTTGGCAAGTTCTATGGGGAAGCCCATTGCTGCCTATGGTGGAAACGGCATGGGAGATTTCAGTTTCAAAATCTCTGTGAAAAAGCGTCAGAGAAGCTTCTCCGTTTAGAATCCAGCATATCTCACTGAACCGAAGAAGTGGTAGTTAGAAGGGAGTTAGAGCTGCAAGCAGTTTGGTTTGGGAAATTAGATGCGAAATGAAACTGCAAAGGCCTTCCAACAGGCTTGGAAAAGTGTGTTCTATATCTCTGCCAAACAGAGTCCCCGGAGGTTGAGCTTTCAGAAGCAAGCTTAACTGTTAGGGAGGAAGCAGCAGAATGTGACTCTCACATCTAGCCTGCAGGAATTCAGGTTGGCAAGTTCTATGGGGAAGCCCATTGCTGCCTATGGTGGAAACGGCATCGGAGATTTCAGTTTCAAAATCTCTGTGGAAAAGCGTCAGAGAAGCTTCTCCGTTTAGAATCTAGCATATCTCACTGAACCGAAGAAGTGGTAGTTAGAAGGGAGTTAGAGCTGCAAGCAGTTTGGTTTGGGAAATTAGACGCGAAATGAAACTGCAAATGCCTTCCAACAGGCTTGGAAAAGTGTGTTCTATATCTCTGCCAAACAGAGTCCCCGGAGGTTGAGCTTTCAGAAGCTAGTTTAACTCTAAGGGAGGAAGCAGCAGAATGTGCCTCTCACATCTAGCCTGTAGGAATTCAGGTTGGCAAGTTCTATGGGGAAGCCCATTGGCGCCTTCGTTGGAAACGGGTTTGGAAATTTCAGTTTCAAAATCTCTGTGAAAAAGCGTCAGAGAAGCTTCTCCGTTTAGAATCCAGCATATCTCACTGAACCGAAGAAGTGGTAGTTAGAAGGGAGTTAGAGCTGCAAGCAGTTTGGTTTGGGAAATTAGACGCGAAATGAAACTGCAAATGCCTTCCAACAGGCTTGGAAAGGTGTGTTCTATATCTCTGCCAAACAGACTCCCCGGAGGTTGAGTTTTCAGAAGCTAGTTTAACTCTAAGGGAGGAAGCAGCAGAATGTGCCTCTCACATCTAGCCTGTAGGATTTCAGGTTGGCAAGTTCTATGGGGAAGCCCATTGCTGCCTATGGTGGAAACGGCATGGGAGATTTCAGTTTCAAAATCTCTGTGAAAAAGCGTCAGAGAAGCTTCTCCGTTTAGAATCCAGCATATCTCACTGAACCGAAGAAGTGGTAGTTAGAAGGGAGTTAGAGCTGCAAGCAGTTTGGTTTGGGAAATTAGATGCGAAATGACACTGCAAAGGCCTTCCAACAGGCTTGGAAAAGTGTGTTCTATATCTCTGCCAAACAGACTCCCCAGAGGTTGAGCTTTCAGAAGCAAGCTTAACTCTTAGGGAGGAAGCAGCAGAATGTGCCTCTCACATCTAGCCTGTAGGAATTCAGGTTGGCAAGTTCTATGGGGAAGCCCATTGCTGCCTATGGTGGAAACGGCATGGGAGATTTCAGTTTCAAAATCTCTGTGAAAAAGCGTCAGAGAAGCTTCTCCGTTTAGAATCCAGCATATCTCACTGAACCGAAGAAGTGGTACTTAGAAGGGAGTTAGAGCTGCAAGCAGTTTGGTTTGGGAAATTAGATGCGAAATGACACTGCAAAGGCCTTCCAACAGGCTTGGAAAATTGTGTTCTATATCTCTGCCAAACAGAGTCCCCGGAGGTTGAGCTTTCAGAAGCAAGCTTAACTGTTAGGGAGGAAGCAGCAAAATGTGCCTCTCACATCTAGCCTGTAGGAATTCAGGTTGGCAAGTTCTATGGGGAAGCCCATTGGCGCCTTCGTTGGAAACGGGTTTGGAAATTTCAGTTTCAAAATCTCTGTGAAAAAGCGTCAGAGAAGCTTCTCCGTTTAGAATCCAGCATATCTCACTGAACCGAAGAAGTGGTAGTTAGAAGGGAGTTAGAGCTGCAAGCAGTTTGGTTTGGGAAATTAGACGCGAAATGAAACTGCAAATGCCTTCCAACAGGCTTGGGAAATTGTGTTCTATATCTCTGCCAAACAGACTCCCCGGACGGTGAGCTTTCAGAAGCAAGTTTAACTCTAAGGGAGGAAGCAGCAGAATGTGCCTCTCACATCTAGCCTGTAGGAATTCAGGTTGGCAAGTTCTATGGGGAAGCCCATTGGCGCCTTCGTTGGAAACGGGTTTGGAAATTTCAGTTTCAAAATCTCTGTGAAAAAGCGTCAGAGAAGCTTCTCCGTTTAGAATCCAGCATATCTCACTGAACCGAAGAAGTGTTAGTTAGAAGGGAGTTAGAGCTGCAAGCAGTTTGGTTTGGGAAATTAGACGCGAAATGAAACTGCAAATGCCTTCCAACAGGCTTGGAAAAGTGTGTTCTATATCTCTGCCAAACAGACTCCCCGGAGGTTGAGCTTTCAGAAGCAAGTTTAACTCTAAGGGTGGAAGCAGCAGAATGTGCCTCTCACATCTATCCTGTAGGAATTCAGGTTGGCAAGTTCTATGGGGAAGCCCATTGCTACCTATGGTGAAAACGGCATGGGAGATTTCAGTTTCAAAATCTCTGTGAAAAAGCGTCAGAGAAGCTTCTCCGTTTAGAATCCAGCATATCTCACTGAACCGAAGAAGTGGTAGTTAGAAGGGAGTTAGAGCTGCAAGCAGTTTGTTTTGGGAAATTAGACGCGAAATGAAACTGCAAATGCCTTAAAACAGGCTTGGAAAAGTGTGTTCTATATCTCTGCCAAACAGACTCCCCGGAGGTTGAGCTATCAGAAGCTAGCTTAACTCTAAGGGAGGAAGCAGCAGAATGTGCCTCTCACATCTAGCCTGTAGGAATTGAGGTTGGCAAGTTCTATGGGGAAGCCCATTGGCGCCTTCGTTGGAAACGGGTTTGGAAATTTCAGTTTCAAAATCTCTGTGAAAAAGCGTCAGAGAAGCTTCCCCGTTTAGAATCCAGCATATCTCACTGAACCGAAGAAGTGGTAGTTAGAAGGCAGTTAGAGCTGCAAGCAGTTTGGTTTGGGAAATTAGAAGCGAAATGAAACTGCAAATGCCTTCCAACAGGCTTGGAAAAGTGTGTTCTATATCTCTGCCAAACAGACTCCCCGGAGGTTGAGCTTTCAGAAGGAAGTTTAACTCTTAGCGTGGAAGCAGCAGAATGTGCCTCTCACATCTAGCCTGTAGGAATTCAGGTTGGCAAGTTCTATGGGGAAGCCCATTGCTGCCTATGGTGGAAACGGCATGGGAGATTTCAGTTTCAAAATCTCTGTGAAAAAGCGTCAGAGAAGCTTCCCCGTTTAGAATCCAGCATATCTCACTGAACCGAAGAAGTGGTAGTTAGAAGGGAGTTAGAGCTGCAAGCAGTTTGGTTTGGGAAATTAGACGCGAAATCAAACTGCAAAGGCCTTCCAACAGGCTTGGAAAAGTGTGTTCTATATTTCTGCCAAACAGACTCCCCGGAGGTTGAGCTTTCAGAAGGAAGTTTAACTCTTAGGGTGGAAGCAGCAGAATGTGCCTCTCACATCTAGCCTGTAGGAATTCAGGTTGGCAAGTTCTATGGGGAAGCCCATTGCTGCCTATGGTGGAAACGGCATGGGAGATTTCAGTTTCAAAATCTCTGTGAAAAAGCGTCAGAGAAGCTTCTCCGTTTAGAATCCAGCATATCTCACTGAACCGAAGAAGTGGTAGTTAGAAGGGAGTTAGAGCTGCAAGCAGTTTGGTTTGGGAAATTAGACGCGAAATGAAACTGCAAATGCCTTCCAACAGGCTTGGAAAGGTGTGTTCTATATCTCTGCCAAACAGATTCCCCGGAGGTTGAGCTTTCAGAAGCAAGTTTAACTCTAAGGGAGGAAGCAGCAGAATGTGCCTCTCACATCTAGCCTGTAGGATTTCAGGTTGGCAAGTTCGATGGGGAAGCCCATTGCTGCCTGTGGTGGAAACGGCATGGGAGATTTCAGTTTCAAAATCTCTGTGAAAAAGCGTCAGAGAAGCTTCTCCGTTTAGAATCCAGCATATCTCACTGAACCGAAGAAGTGGTAGTTAGAAGGGAGTTAGAGCTGCAAGCAGTTTGGTTTGGGAAATTAGATGCGAAATGACACTGCAAAGGCCTTCCAACAGGCTTGGAAAAGTGTGTTCTATATCTCTGCCAAACAGACTCCCCAGAGGTTGAGCTTTCAGAAGCAAGCTTAACTCTTAGGGAGGAAGCAGCAGAATGTGCCTCTCACATCTAGCCTGTAGGAATTCAGGTTGGCAAGTTCTATGGGGAAGCCCATTGCTGCCTATGGTGGAAACGGCATGGGAGATTTCAGTTTCAAAATCTCTGTGAAAAAGCGTCAGAGAAGCTTCTCCGTTTAGAATCCAGCATATCTCACTGAACCGAAGAAGTGGTAGTTAGAAGGGAGTTAGACCTGCAAGCAGTTTGCTTTGGGAAATTAGATGCGAAATGACACTGCAAAGGCCTTCCAACAGGCTTGGAAAAGTGTGTTCTATATCTCTGCCAAACAGACTCCCCGGAGGTTGAGCTTTCAGAAGCAAGCTTAACTCTTAGGGAGGAAGCAGCAGAATGTGCCTCTCACATCTAGCCTGTAGGAATTCAGGTTGGCAAGTTCTATGGGGAAGCCCATTGCTGCCTATGGTGGAAACGGCATGGGAGATTTCAGTTTCAAAATCTCTCTGAAAAAGCGTCAGAGAAGCTTCTCCGTTTAGAATCCAGCATATCTCACTGAACCGAAGAAGTGGTAGTTAGAAGGGAGTTAGAGCTGCAAGCAGTTTGGTTTGGGAAATTAGACGCGAAATGAAACTGCAAATGCCTTCCAACAGGCTTGGAAAAGTGTGTTCTATATCTCTGCCAAACAGAGTCCCCGGAGGTTGAGCTTTCAGAAGCTAGTTTAACTCTAAGGGAGGAAGCAGCAGAATGTGCCTCTCACATCTAGCCTGTAGGAATTCAGGTTGGCAAGTTCTATGGGAAGCCCATTGGCGCCTTCGTTGCAAACGGGTTTGGAAATTTCAGTTTCAAAATCTCTGTGAAAAAGCGTCAGAGAAGCTTCCCCGTTTAGAATCCAGCATATCTCACTGAACCGAAGAAGTGGTAGTTAGAAGGGAGTTAGAGCTGCAAGCCGTTTGGTTTGGGAAATTAGACACGAAATCAAACTGCAAAGGCCTTCCAACAGGCTTGGAAAAGTGTGTTCTATATTTCTGCCAAACAGACTCCCCGGAGGTTTAGCTTTCAGAAGGAAGTTTAACTCTTAGGGTGGAAGCAGCAGAATGTGCCTCTCACATCTAGCCTGTAGGAATTCAGGTTGGCAAGTTCTATGGGGAAGCCCATTGCTGCCTATGGTGGAAACGGCATGGGAGATTTCAGTTTCAAAATCTCTGTGAAAAAGCGTCAGAGAAGCTTCTCCGTTTAGAATCCAGCATATCTCACTGAACCGAAGAAGTGGTAGTTAGAAGGGAGTTAGAGCTGCAAGCAGTTTGGTTTGGGAAATTAGACGCGAAATGAAACTGCAAATGCCTTCCAACAGGCTTGGAAAAGTGTGTTCTATATCTCTGCCAAACAGACTCCCCAGAGGTTGAGCTTTCAGAAGCAAGCTTAACTCTTAGGGAGGAAGCAGCAGAATGTGCCTCTCACATCTAGCCTGTAGGAATTCAGGTTGGCAAGTTCTATGGGGAAGCCCATTGCTGCCTATGGTGGAAACGGCATGGGAGATTTCAGTTTCAAAATCTCTGTGAAAAAGCGTCAGAGAAGCTTCTCCATTTAGAATCCAGCATATCTCACTGAACCGAAGAAGTGGTAGTTAGAAGGGAGTTAGAGCTGCAAGCAGTTTGGTTTTGGAAATTAGATGCGAAATGACACTGCAAAGGCCTTCCAACAGGCTTGGAAAAGTGTGTTCTATATCTCTGCCAAACAGGGTCCCCGGAGGTTGAGCTTTCAGAAGCAAGCTTAACTGTTAGGGAGGAAGCAGCAGAATGTGCCTCTCACATCTAGCCTGTAGGAATTCAGGTTGGCAAGTTCTATGGGGAAGCCCATTGCTGCCTATGGTGGAAACGGCATGGGAGATTTCAGTTTCAAAATCTCTGTGAAAAAGCGTCAGAGAAGCTTCTCCGTTTAGAATCCAGCATATCTCACTGAACCAAAGAAGTGGTAGTTAGAAGGGAGTTAGAGCTGCAAGCAGTTTGGTTTGGGAAATTAGATGCGAAATGAAACTGCAAAGGCCTTCCAACAGGCTTGGAAAAGTGTGTTCTATATCTCTGCCAAACAGAGTCCCCGGAGGTTGAGCTTTCAGAAGCAAGCTTAACTGTTAGGGAGGAAGCAGCAGAATGTGCCTCTCACATCTAGCCTGCAGGAATTCAGGTTGGCAAGTTCTATGGGGAAGCCCATTGCTGCCTATGGTGGAAACGGCATCGGAGATTTCAGTTTCAAAATCTCTGTGAAAAAGCGTCAGAGAAGCTTCTCCGTTTAGAATCTAGCATATCTCACTGAACCGAAGAAGTGGTAGTTAGAAGGGAGTTAGAGCTGCAAGCAGTTTGGTTTGGGAAATTAGACGCGAAATGAAACTGCAAATGCCTTCCAACAGGCTTGGAAAAGTGTGTTCTATATCTCTGCCAAACAGAGTCCCCGGAGGTTGAGCTTTCAGAAGCTAGTTTAACTCTAAGGGAGGAAGCAGCAGAATGTGCCTCTCACATCTAGCCTGTAGGAATTCAGGTTGGCAAGTTCTATGGGGAAGCCCATTGGCGCCTTCGTTGGAAACGGGTTTGGAAATTTCATTTTCAAAATCTCTGTGAAAAAGCGTCAGAGAAGCTTCTCCGTTTAGAATCCAGCATATCTCACTGAACCGAAGAAGTGGTAGTTAGAAGGGAGTTAGAGCTGCAAGCAGTTTGGTTTGGGAAATTAGATGCGAAATGACACTGCAAAGGCCTTTCAACAGGCTTGGAAAAGTGTGTTCTATATCTCTGCCAAACAGACTCCCCGGAGGTTGAGCTTTCAGAAGCAAGCTTAACTCTTAGGGAGGAAGCAGCAGAATGTGCCTCTCACATCTAGCCTGTAGGAATTCAGGTTGGCAAGTTCTATGGGGAAGCCCATTGCTACCTATGGTGAAAACGGCATGGGAGATTTCAGTTTCAAAATCTCTGTGAAAAAGCGTCAGAGAAGCTTCTCCGTTTAGAATCCAGCATATCTCACTGAACCGAAGAAGTGGTAGTTAGAAGGGAGTTAGAGCTGCAAGCAGTTTGTTTTGGGAAATTAGACGCGAAATGAAACTGCAAATGCCTTAAAACAGGCTTGGAAAAGTGTGTTCTATATCTCTGCCAAACACACTCCCCGGAGGTTGAGCTATCAGAAGCTAGCTTAACTCTAAGGGAGGAAGCAGCAGAATGTGCCTCTCACATCTAGCCTGTAGGAATTCAGGTTGGCAAGTTCTATGTGGAAGCCCATTGGCGCCTTCGTTGGAAACGGGTTTGGAAATTTCAGTTTCAAAATCTCTGTGAAAAAGCGTCAGAGTAGCTTCCCCGTTTAGAATCCAGCATATCTCACTGAACCGAAGAAGTGGTAGTTAGAAGGCAGTTAGAGCTGCAAGCAGTTTGCTTTGGGAAATTAGATGCGAAATGAAACTGCAAATGCCTTCCAACAGGCTTGGAAAAGTGTGTTCTATATCTCTGCCAAACAGACTCCCCGGAGGTTGAGCTTTCAGAAGGAAGTTTAACTCTTAGGGTGGAAGCAGCAGAATGTGCCTCTCACATCTAGCCTGTAGGAATTCAGGTTGGCAAGTTCTATGGGGAAGCCCATTGGCGCCTTCGTTGGAAACGGGTTTGGAAATTTCAGTTTCAAAATCTCTGTGAAAAAGCGTCAGAGAAGCTTCCCCGTTTAGAATCCAGCATATCTCACTGAACCGAAGA
This sequence comes from Cynocephalus volans, assembly GCF_027409185.1. Lineage (NCBI taxonomy): Eukaryota > Metazoa > Chordata > Mammalia > Dermoptera > Cynocephalidae > Cynocephalus > Cynocephalus volans. The sequence continues at coordinate 1,768,909 of NW_026902468.1, forward strand.
AGTGGTAGTTAGAAGGGAGTTAGAGCTGCAAGCAGTTTGGTTTGGGAAATTAGACGCGAAATCAAACTGCAAAGGCCTTCCAACAGGCTTGGAAAAGTGTGTTCTATATCTGTGCCAAACAGACTCCCCGGAGGTTGAGCTTTCAGAAGCAAGTTTAACTCTTAGGGTGGAAGCAGCAGAAGGTGCCTCTCACATCTAGCCTGTAGGAATTCAGGTTGGCAAGTTCTATGGGGAAGCCCATTGCTGCCTATGGTGGAAACGGCATGGGAGATTTCAGTTTCAAAATCTCTGTGAAAAAGCGTCAGAGAAGCTTCTCCGTTTAGAATCCAGCATATCTCACTGAACCGAAGAAGTGGTAGTTAGAAGGGAGTTAGAGCAGCAAGCAGTTTGGTTTGGGAAATTAGACGCGAAATCAAACTGCAAATGCCTTCCAACAGGCTTGGAAAAGTGTGTTCTATATCTCTGCCAAACAGACTCCCCGGAGGTGGAGCTTTCAGAAGCAAGTTTAACTCTAAGGGAGGAAGCAGCAGAATGTGCCTCTCACATCTAGCCTGTAGGAATTCAGGTTGGCAAGTTCTATGGGGAAGCTCATTGCTGCCTATGGTGGAAACGGCATGGGAGATTTCAGTTTCAAAATCTCTGTGAAAAAGCGTCAGAGAAGATTCTCCGTTTAGAATCCAGCATATCTCACTGAACCGAAGAAGTGGTAGTTAGAAGGGAGTTAGAGCTGCAAGCAGTTTGGTTTGGGAAATTAGACGCGAAATCAAACTGCAAAGGCCTTCCAACAGGCTTGGAAAAATATGTTCTATATCTCTGCCAAACAGACTCCCCGGAGGTTGAGCTTTCAGAAGCTAGTTTAACTCTAAGGGAGGAAGCAGCAGAATGTGCCTCTCACATCTAGCCTGTAGGAATTCAGGTTGGCAAGTTCTATGGGGAAGCCCATTGCTGCCTATGGTGGAAACGGCATGGGAGATTTCAGTTTCAAAATCTCTGTGAAAAAGCGTCAGAGAAGCTTCTCCGTTTAGAATCCAGCATATCTCACACAACCGAAGAAGTGGTAGATAGAAGGGAGTTAGAGCTGCAAGCAGTTTGGTTTGGGAATTTAGATGCGAAATGAAACTGCAAATGCCTTCAAACAGGCTTGGAAAAGTGTGTTCTATATCTCTGCCAAACAGACTCCCCGGAGGTTGAGCTTTCAGAAGCAAGCTTAACTCTTTGGGAGGAAGCAGCAGAATGTGCCTCTCACATCTAGCCTGTAGGAGTTCAGGTTGGCAAGTTCTAAGGGGAAGCCCATTGCTGCCTATGGTGGAAACGGCATGGGAGATTTCATTTTCAAAATCTCTGTGAAAAAGCGTCAGAGAAGCTTCCCCGTTTAGAATCCAGCATATCTCACTGAACCGAAGAAGTGGGAGTTAGAAGGGAGTTAGAGCTGCAAGCAGTTTGGTTTGGGAAATTAGACGCGAAATCAAACTGCAAAGGCCTTCCAACAGGCTTGGAAAAGTGTGTTCTATATCTCTGCCAAACAGACTCCCCGGAGGTGGAGCTTTCAGAAGCAAGTTTAACTCTAAGGGAGGAAGCAGCAGAATGTGCCTCTCACATCTAGCCTGTAGGAATTCAGGTTGGCAAGTTCTATGGGGAAGCCCATTGCTGCCTATGGTGGAAACGGCATCGGAGATTTCAGTTTCAAAATCTCTGTGAAAAAGCGTCAGAGAAGCTTCTCCGTTTAGAATCTAGCATATCTCACTGAACCGAAGAAGTGGTAGTTAGAAGGGAGTTAGAGCTGCAAGCAGTTTGGTTTGGGAAATTAGACGCGAAATGAAACTGCAAATGCCTTCCAACAGGCTTGGAAAAGTGTGTTCTATATCTCTGCCAAACAGAGTCCCCGGAGGTTGAGCTTTCAGAAGCTAGTTTAACTCTAAGGGAGGAAGCAGCAGAATGTGCCTCTCACATCTAGGCTGTAGGAATTCAGGTTGGCAAGTTCTATGGGGAAGCCCATTGGCGCCTTCGTTGGAAACGGGTTTGGAAATTTCATTTTCAAAATCTCTGTGAAAAAACGTCAGAGAAGCTTCTCCGTTTAGAATCCAGCATATCTCACTGAACCGAAGAAGTGGTAGTTAGAAGGGAGTTAGAGCTGCAAGCAGTTTGGTTTGGGAAATTAGATGCGAAATGACACTGCAAAGGCCTTTCAACAGGCTTGGAAAAGTGTGTTCTATATCTCTGCCAAACAGACTCCCCGGAGGTTGAGCTTTCAGAAGCAAGCTTAACTCTTAGGGAGGAAGCAGCAGAATGTGCCTCTCACATCTAGCCTGTAGGAATTCAGGTTGGCAAGTTCTATGGGGAAGCCCATTGCTACCTATGGTGAAAACGGCATGGGAGATTTCAGTTTCAAAATCTCTGTGAAAAAGCGTCAGAGAAGCTTCTCCGTTTAGAATCCAGCATATCTCACTGAACCGAAGAAGTGGTAGTTAGAAGGGAGTTAGAGCTGCAAGCAGTTTGTTTTGGGAAATTAGACGCGAAATGAAACTGCAAATGCCTTAAAACAGGCTTGGAAAAGTGTGTTCTATATCTCTGCCAAACACACTCCCCGGAGGTTGAGCTATCAGAAGCTAGCTTAACTCTAAGGGAGGAAGCAGCAGAATGTGCCTCTCACATCTAGCCTGTAGGAATTCAGGTTGGCAAGTTCTATGGGGAAGCCCATTGGCGCCTTCGTTGGAAACGGGTTTGGAAATTTCAGTTTCAAAATCTCTGTGAAAAAGCGTCAGAGTAGCTTCCCCGTTTAGAATCCAGCATATCTCACTGAACCGAAGAAGTGGTAGTTAGAAGGCAGTTAGAGCTGCAAGCAGTTTGCTTTGGGAAATTAGATGCGAAATGAAACTGCAAATGCCTTCCAACAGGCTTGGAAAAGTGTGTTCTATATCTCTGCCAAACAGACTCCCCGGAGGTTGAGCTTTCAGAAGGAAGTTTAACTCTTAGGGTGGAAGCAGCAGAATGTGCCTCTCACATCTAGCCTGTAGGAATTCAGGTTGGCAAGTTCTATGGGGAAGCCCATTGGCGCCTTCGTTGGAAACGGGTTTGGAAATTTCAGTTTCAAAATCTCTGTGAAAAAGCGTCAGAGAAGCTTCCCCGTTTAGAATCCAGCATATCTCACTGAACCGAAGAAGTGGTAGTTAGAAGGGAGTTAGAGCTGCAAGCAGTTTGGTTTGGGAAATTAGACGCGAAATCAAACTGCAAAGGCCTTCCAACAGGCTTGGAAAAGTGTGTTCTATATTTCTGCCAAACAGACTCCCCGGAGGTTGAGCTTTCAGAAGGAAGTTTAACTCTTAGGGTGGAAGCAGCAGAATGTGCCTCTCACATCTAGCCTGTAGGAATTCAGGTTGGGAAGTTCTAAGGGGAAGCCCATTGCTGCCTATGGTGGAAACGGCATGGGAGATTTCAGTTTCAAAATCTCTGTGAAAAAACGTCAGAGAAGCTTCTCCGTTTAGAATCCAGCATATCTCACTGAACCGAAGAATTGGTAGTTAGAAGGGAGTTAGAGCTGCAAGCAGTTTGGTTTGGGAAATTAGACGCAAAATGAAACTGCAAATGCCTTCCAACAGGCTTGGAAAGGTGTGTTCTATATCTCTGCCAAACAGACTCCCCGGAGGTTGAGTTTTCAGAAGCAAGTTTAACTCTAAGGGAGGAAGCAGCAGAATGTGCCTCTCACATCTAGCCTGTAGGATTTCAGGTTGGCAAGTTCTATGGGGAAGCCCATTGCTGCCTATGGTGGAAACGGCATGGGAGATTTCAGTTTCAAAATCTCTGTGAAGAAGTGTCAGGGAAGCTTCTCCGTTTTGAATCCAGCATATCTCACAGGACCGAAGAAGTGGTAGATAGAAGGGATTTAGAGCTGCAAGCAGTTTGGTTTGTTAATTTAGATGCGAAATGAAACTGCAAATGCCTTCCCACAGGCTTGGAAAAGTGTGTTCTATATCTCTGCCAAACAGACTCCCCGGAGGTTGAGCTTTCAGAAGCCAGTTTAACTCTTAGGGTGGAAGCAGCAGAATGTGCCTGTCACATCTAGCCTGTAGGTATTCAGGTTGGCAAGTTCTATGGGGAAGAGCATTGCTGGCTATGGTGGAAACGGCATGGGAGATTTCAGTTTCAAAATCTCTGTGAAAAAGCGTCAGAGAAGCTTCTCCTTTTAGAATCCAGCATATCTCACAGAACCGAAGAAGTGGTAGTTAGAAGGGAGTTAGAGCTGCAAGCAGTTTGGTTTGGGAAATTAGACGCGAAATGAAACTGCAAATGCCTTCCAACAGGCTTGGAAAAGTGTGTTCTATATCTCTGCCAAACAGACTCCCCAGAGGTTGAGCTTTCAGAAGCAAGCTTAACTCTTAGGGAGGAAGCAGCAGAATGTGCCTCTCACATCTAGCCTGTAGGAATTCAGGTTGGCAAGTTCTATGGGGAAGCCCATTGCTGCCTATGGTGGAAACGGCATGGGAGATTTCAGTTTCAAAATCTCTGTGAAAAAGCGTCAGAGAAGCTTCTCCGTTTAGAATCCAGCATATCTCACTGAACCGAAGAAGTGGTAGTTAGAAGGGAGTTAGAGCTGCAAGCAGTTTGCTTTGGGAAATTAGATGCGAAATGACACTGCAAAGGCCTTCCAACAGGCTTGGAAATGTGTGTTCTATATCTCTGCCAAACAGACTCCCCGGAGGTTGAGCTTTCAGAAGCAAGCTTAACTCTTAGGGAGGAAGCAGCAGAATGTGCCTCTCACATCTAGCCTGTAGGAATTCAGGTTGGCAAGTTCTATGGGGAAGCCCATTGCTGCCTATGGTGGAAACGGCTTGGAAGATTTCAGTTTCAAAATCTCTGTGAAGAAGCGTCAGAGAAGCTTCTCCGTTTAGAATCCAGCATATCTCACTGAACCGAAGAAGTGGTAGTTAGAAGGCAGTTAGACCTGCAACCAGTTTGGTTTGGGAAATTAGACGCGAAATGAAACTGCAAATGCCTTCCAACAGGCTTGGAAAAGTGTGTTCTATATTTCTGCCAAACAGACTCCCCGGAGGTTGAGCTTTCAGAAGCAAGTTTAACTCTAAGGGAGGAAGCAGCAGAATGTGCCTCTCACATCTAGCCTGTAGGAATTCAGGTTGGCAAGTTCTATGGGGAAGCCCATTGCTGCCTATGGTGGAAACGGCATGGGAGATTTCAGTTTCAAAATCTCTCTGAAAAAGCGTCAGAGAAGCTTCTCCGTTTAGAATCCAGCATATCTCACTGAACCGAAGAAGTGGTAGTTAGAAGGGAGTTAGAGCTGCAAGCAGTTTGGTTTGGGAAATTAGACGCGAAATGAAACTGCAAATGCCTTCCAACAGGCTTGGAAAAGTGTGTTCTATATCTCTGCCAAACAGAGTCCCCGGAGGTTGAGCTTTCAGAAGCTAGTTTAACTCTAAGGGAGGAAGCAGCAGAATGTGCCTCTCACATCTAGCCTGTAGGAATTCAGGTTGGCAAGTTCTATGGGAAGCCCATTGGCGCCTTCGTTGCAAACGGGTTTGGAAATTTCAGTTTCAAAATCTCTGTGAAAAAGCGTCAGAGAAGCTTCCCCGTTTAGAATCCAGCATATCTCACTGAACCGAAGAAGTGGTAGTTAGAAGGGAGTTAGAGCTGCAAGCCGTTTGGTTTGGGAAATTAGACACGAAATCAAACTGCAAAGGCCTTCCAACAGGCTTGGAAAAGTGTGTTCTATATTTCTGCCAAACAGACTCCCCGGAGGTTTAGCTTTCAGAAGGAAGTTTAACTCTTAGGGTGGAAGCAGCAGAATGTGCCTCTCACATCTAGCCTGTAGGAATTCAGGTTGGCAAGTTCTATGGGGAAGCCCATTGCTGCCTATGGTGGAAACGGCATGGGAGATTTCAGTTTCAAAATCTCTGTGAAAAAGCGTCAGAGAAGCTTCTCCGTTTAGAATCCAGCATATCTCACTGAACCGAAGAAGTGGTAGTTAGAAGGGAGTTAGAGCTGCAAGCAGTTTGGTTTGGGAAATTAGACGCGAAATGAAACTGCAAATGCCTTCCAACAGGCTTGGAAAAGTGTGTTCTATATCTCTGCCAAACAGACTCCCCAGAGGTTGAGCTTTCAGAAGCAAGCTTAACTCTTAGGGAGGAAGCAGCAGAATGTGCCTCTCACATCTAGCCTGTAGGAATTCAGGTTGGCAAGTTCTATGGGGAAGCCCATTGCTGCCTATGGTGGAAACGGCATGGGAGATTTCAGTTTCAAAATCTCTGTGAAAAAGCGTCAGAGAAGCTTCTCCGTTTAGAATCCAGCATATCTCACTGAACCGAAGAAGTGGTAGTTAGAAGGGAGTTAGAGCTGCAAGCAGTTTGGTTTTGGAAATTAGATGCGAAATGACACTGCAAAGGCCTTCCAACAGGCTTGGAAAAGTGTGTTCTATATCTCTGCCAAACAGGGTCCCCGGAGGTTGAGCTTTCAGAAGCAAGCTTAACTGTTAGGGAGGAAGCAGCAGAATGTGCCTCTCACATCTAGCCTGTAGGAATTCAGGTTGGCAAGTTCTATGGGGAAGCCCATTGCTGCCTATGGTGGAAACGGCATGGGAGATTTCAGTTTCAAAATCTCTGTGAAAAAGCGTCAGAGAAGCTTCTCCGTTTAGAATCCAGCATATCTCACTGAACCAAAGAAGTGGTAGTTAGAAGGGAGTTAGAGCTGCAAGCAGTTTGGTTTGGGAAATTAGATGCGAAATGAAACTGCAAAGGCCTTCCAACAGGCTTGGAAAAGTGTGTTCTATATCTCTGCCAAACAGAGTCCCCGGAGGTTGAGCTTTCAGAAGCAAGCTTAACTGTTAGGGAGGAAGCAGCAGAATGTGCCTCTCACATCTAGCCTGCAGGAATTCAGGTTGGCAAGTTCTATGGGGAAGCCCATTGCTGCCTATGGTGGAAACGGCATCGGAGATTTCAGTTTCAAAATCTCTGTGAAAAAGCGTCAGAGAAGCTTCTCCGTTTAGAATCTAGCATATCTCACTGAACCGAAGAAGTGGTAGTTAGAAGGGAGTTAGAGCTGCAAGCAGTTTGGTTTGGGAAATTAGACGCGAAATGAAACTGCAAATGCCTTCCAACAGGCTTGGAAAAGTGTGTTCTATATCTCTGCCAAACAGAGTCCCCGGAGGTTGAGCTTTCAGAAGCTAGTTTAACTCTAAGGGAGGAAGCAGCAGAATGTGCCTCTCACATCTAGGCTGTAGGAATTCAGGTTGGCAAGTTCTATGGGGAAGCCCATTGGCGCCTTCGTTGGAAACGGGTTTGGAAATTTCATTTTCAAAATCTCTGTGAAAAAGCGTCAGAGAAGCTTCTCCGTTTAGAATCCAGCATATCTCACTGAACCGAAGAAGTGGTAGTTAGAAGGGAGTTAGAGCTGCAAGCAGTTTGGTTTGGGAAATTAGATGCGAAATGACACTGCAAAGGCCTTTCAACAGGCTTGGAAAAGTGTGTTCTATATCTCTGCCAAACAGACTCCCCGGAGGTTGAGCTTTCAGAAGCAAGCTTAACTCTTAGGGAGGAAGCAGCAGAATGTGCCTCTCACATCTAGCCTGTAGGAATTCAGGTTGGCAAGTTCTATGGGGAAGCCCATTGCTACCTATGGTGAAAACGGCATGGGAGATTTCAGTTTCAAAATCTCTGTGAAAAAGCGTCAGAGAAGCTTCTCCGTTTAGAATCCAGCATATCTCACTGAACCGAAGAAGTGGTAGTTAGAAGGGAGTTAGAGCTGCAAGCAGTTTGTTTTGGGAAATTAGACGCGAAATGAAACTGCAAATGCCTTAAAACAGGCTTGGAAAAGTGTGTTCTATATCTCTGCCAAACACACTCCCCGGAGGTTGAGCTATCAGAAGCTAGCTTAACTCTAAGGGAGGAAGCAGCAGAATGTGCCTCTCACATCTAGCCTGTAGGAATTCAGGTTGGCAAGTTCTATGGGGAAGCCCATTGGCGCCTTCGTTGGAAACGGGTTTGGAAATTTCAGTTTCAAAATCTCTGTGAAAAAGCGTCAGAGTAGCTTCCCCGTTTAGAATCCAGCATATCTCACTGAACCGAAGAAGTGGTAGTTAGAAGGCAGTTAGAGCTGCAAGCAGTTTGCTTTGGGAAATTAGATGCGAAATGAAACTGCAAATGCCTTCCAACAGGCTTGGAAAAGTGTGTTCTATATCTCTGCCAAACAGACTCCCCGGAGGTTGAGCTTTCAGAAGGAAGTTTAACTCTTAGGGTGGAAGCAGCAGAATGTGCCTCTCACATCTAGCCTGTAGGAATTCAGGTTGGCAAGTTCTATGGGGAAGCCCATTGGCGCCTTCGTTGGAAACGGGTTTGGAAATTTCAGTTTCAAAATCTCTGTGAAAAAGCGTCAGAGAAGCTTCCCCGTTTAGAATCCAGCATATCTCACTGAACCGAAGAAGTGGTAGTTAGAAGGGAGTTAGAGCTGCAAGCAGTTTGGTTTGGGAAATTAGACGCGAAATCAAACTGCAAAGGCCTTCCAACAGGCTTGGAAAAGTGTGTTCTATATCTGTGCCAAACAGACTCCCCGGAGGTTGAGCTTTCAGAAGCAAGTTTAACTCTTAGGGTGGAAGCAGCAGAAGGTGCCTCTCACATCTAGCCTGTAGGAATTCAGGTTGGCAAGTTCTATGGGGAAGCCCATTGCTGCCTATGGTGGAAACGGCATGGGAGATTTCAGTTTCAAAATCTCTGTGAAAAAGCGTCAGAGAAGCTTCTCCGTTTAGAATCCAGCATATCTCACTGAACCGAAGAAGTGGTAGTTAGAAGGGAGTTAGAGCAGCAAGCAGTTTGGTTTGGGAAATTAGACGCGAAATCAAACTGCAAATGCCTTCCAACAGGCTTGGAAAAGTGTGTTCTATATCTCTGCCAAACAGACTCCCCGGAGGTGGAGCTTTCAGAAGCAAGTTTAACTCTAAGGGAGGAAGCAGCAGAATGTGCCTCTCACATCTAGCCTGTAGGAATTCAGGTTGGCAAGTTCTATGGGGAAGCCCATTGCTGCCTATGGTGGAAACGGCATGGGAGATTTCATTTTCAAAATCTCTGTGAAAAAGCGTCAGAGAAGCTTCTCCGTTTAGAATCCAGCATATCTCACTGAACCGAAGAAGTGGTAGTTAGAAGGGAGTTAGAGCTGCAAGCAGTTTGGTTTGGGAAATTAGACGCGAAATCAAACTGCAAAGGCCTTCCAACAGGCTTGGAAAAATATGTTCTATATCTCTGCCAAACAGACTCCCCGGAGGTTGAGCTTTCAGAAGCTAGTTTAACTCTAAGGGAGGAAGCAGCAGAATGTGCCTCTCACATCTAGCCTGTAGGAATTCAGGTTGGCAAGTTCTATGGGGAAGCCCATTGCTGCCTATGGTGGAAACGGCATGGGAGATTTCAGTTTCAAAATCTCTGTGAAAAAGCGTCAGAGAAGCTTCTCCGTTTAGAATCCAGCATATCTCACACAACCGAAGAAGTGGTAGATAGAAGGGAGTTAGAGCTGCAAGCAGTTTGGTTTGGGAATTTAGATGCGAAATGAAACTGCAAATGCCTTCAAACAGGCTTGGAAAAGTGTGTTCTATATCTCTGCCAAACAGACTCCCCGGAGGTTGAGCTTTCAGAAGCAAGCTTAACTCTTTGGGAGGAAGCAGCAGAATGTGCCTCTCACATCTAGCCTGTAGGAGTTCAGGTTGGCAAGTTCTAAGGGGAAGCCCATTGCTGCCTATGGTGGAAACGGCATGGGAGATTTCATTTTCAAAATCTCTGTGAAAAAGCGTCAGAGAAGCTTCCCCGTTTAGAATCCAGCATATCTCACTGAACCGAAGAAGTGGGAGTTAGAAGGGAGTTAGAGCTGCAAGCAGTTTGGTTTGGGAAATTAGACGCGAAATCAAACTGCAAAGGCCTTCCAACAGGCTTGGAAAAGTGTGTTCTATATCTCTGCCAAACAGACTCCCCGGAGGTGGAGCTTTCAGAAGCAAGTTTAACTCTAAGGGAGGAAGCAGCAGAATGTGCCTCTCACATCTAGCCTGTAGGAATTCAGGTTGGCAAGTTCTATGGGGAAGCCCATTGCTGCCTATGGTGGAAACGGCATCGGAGATTTCAGTTTCAAAATCTCTGTGAAAAAGCGTCAGAGAAGCTTCTCCGTTTAGAATCTAGCATATCTCACTGAACCGAAGAAGTGGTAGTTAGAAGGGAGTTAGAGCTGCAAGCAGTTTGGTTTGGGAAATTAGACGCGAAATGAAACTGCAAATGCCTTCCAACAGGCTTGGAAAAGTGTGTTCTATATCTCTGCCAAACAGAGTCCCCGGAGGTTGAGCTTTCAGAAGCAAGCTTAACTGTTAGGGAGGAAGCAGCAGAATGTGCCTCTCACATCTAGCCTGCAGGAATTCAGGTTGGCAAGTTCTATGGGGAAGCCCATTGCTGCCTATGGTGGAAACGGCATCGGAGATTTCAGTTTCAAAATCTCTGTGAAAAAGCGTCAGAGAAGCTTCTCCGTTTAGAATCTAGCATATCTCACTGAACCGAAGAAGTGGTAGTTAGAAGGGAGTTAGAGCTGCAAGCAGTTTGGTTTGGGAAATTAGACGCGAAATGAAACTGCAAATGCCTTCCAACAGGCTTGGAAAAGTGTGTTCTATATCTCTGCCAAACAGAGTCCCCGGAGGTTGAGCTTTCAGAAGCTAGTTTAACTCTAAGGGAGGAAGCAGCAGAATGTGCCTCTCACATCTAGGCTGTAGGAATTCAGGTTGGCAAGTTCTATGGGGAAGCCCATTGGCGCCTTCGTTGGAAACGGGTTTGGAAATTTCATTTTCAAAATCTCTGTGAAAAAGCGTCAGAGAAGCTTCTCCGTTTAGAATCCAGCATATCTCACTGAACCGAAGAAGTGGTAGTTAGAAGGGAGTTAGAGCTGCAAGCAGTTTGGTTTGGGAAATTAGATGCGAAATGACACTGCAAAGGCCTTTCAACAGGCTTGGAAAAGTGTGTTCTATATCTCTGCCAAACAGACTCCCCGGAGGTTGAGCTTTCAGAAGCAAGCTTAACTCTTAGGGAGGAAGCAGCAGAATGTGCCTCTCACATCTAGCCTGTAGGAATTCAGGTTGGCAAGTTCTATGGGGAAGCCCATTGCTACCTATGGTGAAAACGGCATGGGAGATTTCAGTTTCAAAATCTCTGTGAAAAAGCGTCAGAGAAGCTTCTCCGTTTAGAATCCAGCATATCTCACTGAACCGAAGAAGTGGTAGTTAGAAGGGAGTTAGAGCTGCAAGCAGTTTGTTTTGGGAAATTAGACGCGAAATGAAACTGCAAATGCCTTAAAACAGGCTTGGAAAAGTGTGTTCTATATCTCTGCCAAACACACTCCCCGGAGGTTGAGCTATCAGAAGCTAGCTTAACTCTAAGGGAGGAAGCAGCAGAATGTGCCTCTCACATCTAGCCTGTAGGAATTCAGGTTGGCAAGTTCTATGGGGAAGCCCATTGGCGCCTTCGTTGGAAACGGGTTTGGAAATTTCAGTTTCAAAATCTCTGTGAAAAAGCGTCAGAGTAGCTTCCCCGTTTAGAATCCAGCATATCTCACTGAACCGAAGAAGTGGTAGTTAGAAGGCAGTTAGAGCTGCAAGCAGTTTGCTTTGGGAAATTAGATGCGAAATGAAACTGCAAATGCCTTCCAACAGGCTTGGAAAAGTGTGTTCTATATCTCTGCCAAACAGACTCCCCGGAGGTTGAGCTTTCAGAAGGAAGTTTAACTCTTAGGGTGGAAGCAGCAGAATGTGCCTCTCACATCTAGCCTGTAGGAATTCAGGTTGGCAAGTTCTATGGGGAAGCCCATTGGCGCCTTCGTTGGAAACGGGTTTGGAAATTTCAGTTTCAAAATCTCTGTGAAAAAGCGTCAGAGAAGCTTCCCCGTTTAGAATCCAGCATATCTCACTGAACCGAAGAAGTGGTAGTTAGAAGGGAGTTAGAGCTGCAAGCAGTTTGGTTTGGGAAATTAGACGCGAAATCAAACTGCAAAGGCCTTCCAACAGGCTTGGAAAAGTGTGTTCTATATCTGTGCCAAACAGACTCCCCGGAGGTTGAGCTTTCAGAAGCAAGTTTAACTCTTAGGGTGGAAGCAGCAGAAGGTGCCTCTCACATCTAGCCTGTAGGAATTCAGGTTGGCAAGTTCTATGGGGAAGCCCATTGCTGCCTATGGTGGAAACGGCATGGGAGATTTCAGTTTCAAAATCTCTGTGAAAAAGCGTCAGAGAAGCTTCTCCGTTTAGAATCCAGCATATCTCACTGAACCGAAGAAGTGGTAGTTAGAAGGGAGTTAGAGCAGCAAGCAGTTTGGTTTGGGAAATTAGACGCGAAATCAAACTGCAAATGCCTTCCAACAGGCTTGGAAAAGTGTGTTCTATATCTCTGCCAAACAGACTCCCCGGAGGTGGAGCTTTCAGAAGCAAGTTTAACTCTAAGGGAGGAAGCAGCAGAATGTGCCTCTCACATCTAGCCTGTAGGAATTCAGGTTGGCAAGTTCTATGGGGAAGCCCATTGCTGCCTATGGTGGAAACGGCATGGGAGATTTCATTTTCAAAATCTCTGTGAAAAAGCGTCAGAGAAGCTTCTCCGTTTAGAATCCAGCATATCTCACTGAACCGAAGAAGTGGTAGTTAGAAGGGAGTTAGAGCTGCAAGCAGTTTGGTTTGGGAAATTAGACGCGAAATCAAACTGCAAAGGCCTTCCAACAGGCTTGGAAAAATATGTTCTATATCTCTGCCAAACAGACTCCCCGGAGGTTGAGCTTTCAGAAGCTAGTTTAACTCTAAGGGAGGAAGCAGCAGAATGTGCCTCTCACATCTAGCCTGTAGGAATTCAGGTTGGCAAGTTCTATGGGGAAGCCCATTGCTGCCTATGGTGGAAACGGCATGGGAGATTTCAGTTTCAAAATCTCTGTGAAAAAGCGTCAGAGAAGCTTCTCCGTTTAGAATCCAGCATATCTCACACAACCGAAGAAGTGGTAGATAGAAGGGAGTTAGAGCTGCAAGCAGTTTGGTTTGGGAATTTAGATGCGAAATGAAACTGCAAATGCCTTCAAACAGGCTTGGAAAAGTGTGTTCTATATCTCTGCCAAACAGACTCCCCGGAGGTTGAGCTTTCAGAAGCAAGCTTAACTCTTTGGGAGGAAGCAGCAGAATGTGCCTCTCACATCTAGCCTGTAGGAGTTCAGGTTGGCAAGTTCTAAGGGGAAGCCCATTGCTGCCTATGGTGGAAACGGCATGGGAGATTTCATTTTCAAAATCTCTGTGAAAAAGCGTCAGAGAAGCTTCCCCGTTTAGAATCCAGCATATCTCACTGAACCGAAGAAGTGGGAGTTAGAAGGGAGTTAGAGCTGCAAGCAGTTTGGTTTGGGAAATTAGACGCGAAATCAAACTGCAAAGGCCTTCCAACAGGCTTGGAAAAGTGTGTTCTATATCTCTGCCAAACAGACTCCCCGGAGGTGGAGCTTTCAGAAGCAAGTTTAACTCTAAGGGAGGAAGCAGCAGAATGTGCCTCTCACATCTAGCCTGTAGGAATTCAGGTTGGCAAGTTCTATGGGGAAGCCCATTGCTGCCTATGGTGGAAACGGCATCGGAGATTTCAGTTTCAAAATCTCTGTGAAAAAGCGTCAGAGAAGCTTCTCCGTTTAGAATCTAGCATATCTCACTGAACCGAAGAAGTGGTAGTTAGAAGGGAGTTAGAGCTGCAAGCAGTTTGGTTTGGGAAATTAGACGCGAAATGAAACTGCAAATGCCTTCCAACAGGCTTGGAAAAGTGTGTTCTATATCTCTGCCAAACAGAGTCCCCGGAGGTTGAGCTTTCAGAAGCTAGTTTAACTCTAAGGGAGGAAGCAGCAGAATGTGCCTCTCACATCTAGGCTGTAGGAATTCAGGTTGGCAAGTTCTATGGGGAAGCCCATTGGCGCCTTCGTTGGAAACGGGTTTGGAAATTTCATTTTCAAAATCTCTGTGAAAAAGCGTCAGAGAAGCTTCTCCGTTTAGAATCCAGCATATCTCACTGAACCGAAGAAGTGGTAGTTAGAAGGGAGTTAGAGCTGCAAGCAGTTTGGTTTGGGAAATTAGATGCGAAATGACACTGCAAAGGCCTTTCAACAGGCTTGGAAAAGTGTGTTCTATATCTCTGCCAAACAGACTCCCCGGAGGTTGAGCTTTCAGAAGCAAGCTTAACTCTTAGGGAGGAAGCAGCAGAATGTGCCTCTCACATCTAGCCTGTAGGAATTCAGGTTGGCAAGTTCTATGGGGAAGCCCATTGCTACCTATGGTGAAAACGGCATGGGAGATTTCAGTTTCAAAATCTCTGTGAAAAAGCGTCAGAGAAGCTTCTCCGTTTAGAATCCAGCATATCTCACTGAACCGAAGAAGTGGTAGTTAGAAGGGAGTTAGAGCTGCAAGCAGTTTGTTTTGGGAAATTAGACGCGAAATGAAACTGCAAATGCCTTAAAACAGGCTTGGAAAAGTGTGTTCTATATCTCTGCCAAACACACTCCCCGGAGGTTGAGCTATCAGAAGCTAGCTTAACTCTAAGGGAGGAAGCAGCAGAATGTGCCTCTCACATCTAGCCTGTAGGAATTCAGGTTGGCAAGTTCTATGGGGAAGCCCATTGGCGCCTTCGTTGGAAACGGGTTTGGAAATTTCAGTTTCAAAATCTCTGTGAAAAAGCGTCAGAGTAGCTTCCCCGTTTAGAATCCAGCATATCTCACTGAACCGAAGAAGTGGTAGTTAGAAGGCAGTTAGAGCTGCAAGCAGTTTGCTTTGGGAAATTAGATGCGAAATGAAACTGCAAATGCCTTCCAACAGGCTTGGAAAAGTGTGTTCTATATCTCTGCCAAACAGACTCCCCGGAGGTTGAGCTTTCAGAAGGAAGTTTAACTCTTAGGGTGGAAGCAGCAGAATGTGCCTCTCACATCTAGCCTGTAGGAATTCAGGTTGGCAAGTTCTATGGGGAAGCCCATTGGCGCCTTCGTTGGAAACGGGTTTGGAAATTTCAGTTTCAAAATCTCTGTGAAAAAGCGTCAGAGAAGCTTCCCCGTTTAGAATCCAGCATATCTCACTGAACCGAAGAAGTGGTAGTTAGAAGGGAGTTAGAGCTGCAAGCAGTTTGGTTTGGGAAATTAGACGCGAAATCAAACTGCAAAGGCCTTCCAACAGGCTTGGAAAAGTGTGTTCTATATTTCTGCCAAACAGACTCCCCGGAGGTTGAGCTTTCAGAAGGAAGTTTAACTCTTAGGGTGGAAGCAGCAGAATGTGCCTCTCACATCTAGCCTGTAGGAATTCAGGTTGGGAAGTTCTAAGGGGAAGCCCATTGCTGCCTATGGTGGAAACGGCATGGGAGATTTCAGTTTCAAAATCTCTGTGAAAAAACGTCAGAGAAGCTTCTCCGTTTAGAATCCAGCATATCTCACTGAACCGAAGAATTGGTAGTTAGAAGGGAGTTAGAGCTGCAAGCAGTTTGGTTTGGGAAATTAGACGCGAAATGAAACTGCAAATGCCTTCCAACAGGCTTGGAAAGGTGTGTTCTATATCTCTGCCAAACAGACTCCCCGGAGGTTGAGCTTTCAGAAGGAAGTTTAACTCTTAGGGTGGAAGCAGCAGAATGTGCCTCTCACATCTAGCCTGTAGGAATTCAGGTTGGCAAGTTCTATGGGGAAGCCCATTGCTGCCTATGGTGGAAACGGCATGGGAGATTTCAGTTTCAAAATCTCTGTGAAGAAGTGTCAGGGAAGCTTCTCCGTTTTGAATCCAGCATATCTCACAGGACCGAAGAAGTGGTAGATAGAAGGGATTTAGAGCTGCAAGCAGTTTGGTTTGTTAATTTAGATGCGAAATGAAACTGCAAATGCCTTCCCACAGGCTTGGAAAAGTGTGTTCTATATCTCTGCCAAACAGACTCCCCGGAGGTTGAGCTTTCAGAAGCCAGTTTAACTCTTAGGGTGGAAGCAGCAGAATGTGCCTGTCACATCTAGCCTGTAGGTATTCAGGTTGGCAAGTTCTATGGGGAAGAGCATTGCTGGCTATGGTGGAAACGGCATGGGAGATTTCAGTTTCAAAATCTCTGTGAAAAAGCGTCAGAGAAGCTTCTCCTTTTAGAATCCAGCATATCTCACAGAACCGAAGAAGTGGTAGTTAGAAGGGAGTTAGAGCTGCAAGCAGTTTGGTTTGGGAAATTAGACGCGAAATGAAACTGCAAAGGCCTTCCAACAGGCTTGGAAAAGTGTGTTCTATATCTGTGCCAAACAGACTCCCCGGAGGTTGAGCTTTCAGAAGCAAGTTTAACTCTTAGGGTGGAAGCAGCAGAATGTGCCTCTCACATCTAGCCTGTAGGAATTCAGGTTGGCAAGTTCTATGGGGAAGCCCATTGCTGCCTATGGTGGAAACGGCATGGGAGATTTCAGTTTCAAAATCTCTGTGAAAAAGTGTCAGAGAAGCTTCTCCCTTTAGAATCCAGCATATCTTACAGAACCGAAGAAGTGGTAGATAGAAGGGAGTTAGAGCTGCAAGCAGTTTGGTTTGGGAATTTAGACGCGAAATGAAACTGCAAATGCCTTCAAACAGGCTTGGAAAAGTGTGTTCTATATCTCTACCAAACAGACTCCCCGGAGGTTGAGCTTTCAGAAGCAAGATTAACTCTTTGGGAGGAAGCAGCAGAATGTGCCTCTCACATCTAGCCTGTAGGAATTCAGGTTGGCAAGTTCTATGGGGAAGCCCATTGCTGCCTTCGTTGGAAACAGGTTTGGAAATTTCAGTTTCAAAATCTCTGTGAAAAAGCGTCAGAGAAGCTTCCCCGTTTAGAATCCAGCATATCTCACTGAACCGAAGAAGTGGTAGTTAGAAGGGAGTTAGAGCTGCAAGCAGTTTGGTTTGGGAAATTAGACGCGAAAACAAACTGCAAAGGCCTTCGAACAGGCTTGGAAAGGTGTGTTCTATATCTCTGCCAAACAGACTCCCCGGAGGTTGAGCTTTCAGAAGCAAGTTTAACTCTAAGGGACGAAGCAGGAGAATGTGCCTCTCACATCTAGCCTGTAGGAATTCAGGTTGGCAAGTTCTATGGGGAAGCCCATTGCTGCCTATGGTGGAAACGGCATGGGAGATTTCAGTTTCAAAATCTCTGTGAAAAAGCGTCAGAGAAGCTTCTCCGTTTAGAATCCAGCATATCTCACTGAACCGAAGAAGTGGTAGTTAGAAGGGAGTTAGAGCTGCAAGCAGTTTGGTTTGGGAAATTAGAGGCGAACTGAAACTGCAAATGCCTTCCAACAGGCTTGGAAAAATATGTTCTATATCTCTGCCAAACAGACTCCCCGGAGGTTGAGCTTTCAGAAGCTAGTTTAACTCTAAGGGAGGAAGCAGCAGAATGTGCCTCTCACATCTAGCCTGTAGGAATTCAGGTTGGCAAGTTCTATGGGGAAGCCCATTGCTGCCTATGGTGGAAACGGCATGGGAGATTTCAGTTTCAAAATCTCTGTGAAAAAGCGTCAGAGAAGCTTCTCCGTTTAGAATCCAGCATATCTCACACAACCGAAGAAGTGGGAGATAGAAGGGAGTTAGAGCTGCAAGCAGTTTGGTTTGGGAATTTAGATGCGAAATGAAACTGCAAATGCCTTCAAACAGGCTTGGAAAAGTGTGTTCTATATCTCTGCCAAACAGACTCCCCGGAGGTTGAGCTTTCAGAAGCAAGCTTAACTCTTTGGGAGGAAGCAGCAGAATGTGCCTCTCACATCTAGCCTGTAGGAGTTCAGGTTGGCAAGTTCTAAGGGGAAGCCCATTGCTGCCTATGGTGGAAACGGCATGGGAGATTTCAGTTTCAAAATCTCTGTGAAAAAGCGTCAGAGAAGCTTCTCCTTTTAGAATCCAGCATATCTCACAGAACCGAAGAAGTGGTAGTTAGAAGGGAGTTAGAGCTGCAAGCAGTTTGGTTTGGGAAATTAGACGCGAAATGAAACTGCAAAGGCCTTCCAACAGGCTTGGAAAAGTGTGTCCTATATCTGTGCCAAACAGACTCCCCGGAGGTTGAGCTTTCAGAAGCAAGTTTAACTCTTAGGGTGGAAGCAGCAGAAGGTGCCTCTCACATCTAGCCTGTAGGAATTCAGGTTGGCAAGTTCTATGGGGAAGCCCATTGCTGCCTATGGTGGAAACGGCATGGGAGATTTCAGTTTCAAAATCTCTGTGAAAAAGCGTCAGAGAAGCTTCTCCGTTTAGAATCCAGCATATCTCACTGAACCGAAGAAGTGGTAGTTAGAAGGGAGTTAGAGCAGCAAGCAGTTTGGTTTGGGAAATTAGACGCGAAATCAAACTGCAAATGCCTTCCAACAGGCTTGGAAAAGTGTGTTCTATATCTCTGCCAAACAGACTCCCCGGAGGTGGAGCTTTCAGAAGCAAGTTTAACTCTAAGGGAGGAAGCAGCAGAATGTGCCTCTCACATCTAGCCTGTAGGAATTCAGGTTGGCAAGTTCTATGGGGAAGCCCATTGCTGCCTATGGTGGAAACGGCATGGGAGATTTCAGTTTCAAAATCTCTGTGAAAAAGCGTCAGAGAAGCTTCCCCGTTTAGAATCCAGCATATCTCACTGAACCGAAGAAGTGGTAGTTAGAAGGGAGTTAGAGCTGCAAGCAGTTTGGTTTGGGAAATTAGACGCGAAATCAAACTGCAAAGGCCTTCCAACAGGCTTGGAAAAATATGTTCTATATCTCTGCCAAACAGACTCCCCGGAGGTTGAGCTTTCAGAAGCTAGTTTAACTCTAAGGGAGGAAGCAGCAGAATGTGCCTCTCACATCTAGCCTGTAGGAATTCAGGTTGGCAAGTTCTATGGGGAAGCCCATTGCTGCCTATGGTGGAAACGGCATGGGAGATTTCAGTTTCAAAATCTCTGTGAAAAAGCGTCAGAGAAGCTTCTCCGTTTAGAATCCAGCATATCTCACACAACCGAAGAAGTGGTAGATAGAAGGGAGTTAGAGCTGCAAGCAGTTTGGTTTGGGAATTTAGATGCGAAATGAAACTGCAAATGCCTTCAAACAGGCTTGGAAAAGTGTGTTCTATATCTCTGCCAAACAGACTCCCCGGAGGTTGAGCTTTCAGAAGCAAGCTTAACTCTTTGGGAGGAAGCAGCAGAATGTGCCTCTCACATCTAGCCTGTAGGAGTTCAGGTTGGCAAGTTCTAAGGGGAAGCCCATTGCTGCCTATGGTGGAAACGGCATGGGAGATTTCATTTTCAAAATCTCTGTGAAAAAGCGTCAGAGAAGCTTCCCCGTTTAGAATCCAGCATATCTCACTGAACCGAAGAAGTGGGAGTTAGAAGGGAGTTAGAGCTGCAAGCAGTTTGGTTTGGGAAATTAGACGCGAAATCAAACTGCAAAGGCCTTCCAACAGGCTTGGAAAAGTGTGTTCTATATCTCTGCCAAACAGACTCCCTGGAGGTGGAGCTTTCAGAAGCAAGTTTAACTCTAAGGGAGGAAGCAGCAGAATGTGCCTCTCACATCTAGCCTGTAGGAATTCAGGTTGGCAAGTTCTATGGGGAAGCCCATTGCTGCCTATGGTGGA
Organism: Cynocephalus volans; assembly: GCF_027409185.1. Classification (NCBI taxonomy): domain Eukaryota; kingdom Metazoa; phylum Chordata; class Mammalia; order Dermoptera; family Cynocephalidae; genus Cynocephalus; species Cynocephalus volans. The sequence goes on from NW_026902468.1 coordinate 1,788,470, forward strand.
AACGGCATGGGAGATTTCGGATTCAAAATCTCTGTGAAAAAGCGTCAGAGAAGCTTCTCCGTTTAGAATCCAGCATATCTCACAGAACCGAAGAAGTGGTAGATAGAAGGGAGTTAGAGCTGCAAGCAGTTTGGTTTGGGAATTTAGACGCGAAATGAAACTGCAAATGCCTTCAAACAGGCTTGGAAAAGTGTGTCCTATATCTCTGCCAAACAGACTCCCCGGAGGTTGAGCTTTCAGAAGCAAGCTTAACTCTTTGGGAGGAAGCAGCAGAATGTGCCTCTCACATCTAGCCTGTAGGAATTCAGGTTGGCAAGTTCTATGGGGAAGCCCATTTCTGCCTATGGTGGAAACGGCATGGGAGATTTCGGTTTCAAAATCTCTGTGATAAAGCGTCAGAGAAGCTTCTCCGTTTAGAATCCAGCATATCTCACTGAACCGAAGAAGTGGTAGTTAGAAGGGAGTTAGAGCTGCAAGCAGTTTGGTTTGGGAAATTAGACGCGAAATCAAACTGCAAAGGCCTTCCAACAGGCATGGAAAACTGTGTTCTATATCTCTGCCAAACAGACTCCCCTGAGGTTGAGCTTTCAGAAGCAAGTTTAACTGTAAGGGAGGTAGCAGCAGAATGTGCCTCTCACATCTAGCCTGTAGGAATTCAGGTTGGCAAGCTCTATGGGGAAGCCCATTGCTGCCTATGGTGGAAACGGCATGGGAGATTTCGGTTTCAAAATCTCTGTGAAAAAGCGTCAGAGAAGCTTCTCCGTTTAGAATCCAGCATATCTCACTGAACCGAAGAAGTGGTTGGTAGAAGGGAGTTAGAGCTGCAAGCAGTTTGGTTTGGGAAATTAGACGCGAAATCACACTGCAAATGCCTTCCCACAGGCTTGGAAAAGTGTGTTCTATATCTCTGCCAAACAGACTCCCCGGAGGTTCAGCATTCAGAAGCTCATTTACCTCTAAGGGAGGAAGCAGCAGAATGTGCCTCTCACATCTAGCCTGTAGGAATTCAGGTTGGCAAGTTCTATGGGGAAGCCCATTTCTGCCTATGGTGGAAACAGCATGGGAGATTTCGGTTTCAAAATCTCTGTGAAAAAGCGTCAGAGAAGCTTCTCCGTTTAGAATCCAGCATATCTCACTGAACCGAAGAAGTGGTAGTTAGAAGGGAGTTAGAGCTGCAAGCAGTTTGGTTTGGGAAATTAGACGCGAAATGAAACTGCAAATGCCTTCCAACAGGCTTGGAAAAGTGTGTTCTATATCTCTGCCAAACAGAGTCCCCGGAGGTTGAGCTTTCAGAAGCTAGTTTAACTCTAAGGGAGGAAGCAGCAGAATGTGCCTCTCACATCTAGCCTGTAGGAATTCAGGTTGGCAAGTTCTATGGGGAAGCCCTTTGGCGCCTTCGTTGCAAACGGGTTTGGAAATTTCAGTTTCAAAATCTCTGTGAAAAAGCGTCAGAGAAGCTTCCCCGTTTAGAATCCAGCATATCTCACTGAACCGAAGAAGTGGTAGTTAGAAGGGAGTTAGAGCTGCAAGCAGTTTGGTTTGGGAAATTAGACACGAAATCAAACTGCAAAGGCCTTCCAACAGGCTTGGAAAAGTGTGTTCTATATTTCTGCCAAACAGACTCCCCGGAGGTTTAGCTTTCAGAAGGAAGTTTAACTCTTAGGGTGGAAGCAGCAGAATGTGCCTCTCACATCTAGCCTGTAGGAATTCAGGTAGGCAAGTTCTATGGGGAGCCCATTGCTGCCTATGGTGGAAACGGCATGGGAGATTTCAGTTTCAAAATCTCTGTGAAAAAGCGTCAGAGAAGCTTCTCCGTTTAGAATCCAGCAAATCTCACTGAACCGAAGAAGTGGTAGTTAGAAGGGAGTTAGAGCTGCAAGCAGTTTGGTTTGGGAAATTAGATGCGAAATGACACTGCAAAGGCCTTCCAACAGGCTTGGAAAAGTGTGTTCTATATCTCTGCCAAACAAACTCCCCGGAGGTTGAGCTTTCAGAAGCAAGTTTAACTCTAAGGGAGGAAGCAGGAGAATGTGCCTCTCACATCTAGCCTGTAGGAATTCAGGTTGGCAAGTTCTATGGGGAAGCCCATTGCTGCCTATGGTGGAAACGGCATGGGAGATTTCAGTTTCAAAATCTCTCTGAAAAAGCGTCAGAGAAGCTTCTCCGTTTAGAATCCAGCATATCTCACTGAACCGAAGAAGTGGTAGTTAGAAGGGAGTTAGAGCTGCAAGCAGTTTGGTTTGGGAAATTAGACGCGAAATGAAACTGCAAATGCCTTCCAACAGGCTTGGAAAAGTGTGTTCTATATCTCTGCCAAACAAACTCCCCGGAGGTTGAGCTTTCAGAAGCTAGTTTAACTCTAAGGGAGGAAGCAGCAGAATGTGCCTCTCACATCTAGCCTGTAGGAATTCAGGTTGGCAAGTTCTATGGGGAAGCCCATTGGCGCCTTCGTTGGAAAAGGGTTTGGAAATTTCAGTTTCAAAATCTCTGTGAAAAAGCGTCAGAGAAGCTTCTCCGTTTAGAATCCAGCATATCGCACAGAACCGAAGAAGTGGTGGGTAGAAGGGAGTTAGAGATGCAAGCAGTTTGGTTTGGGAAATTAGACGCGAAATGAAAAGGCAAAGGCCTTCCAACAGGCTTGGAAAAGTGTGTTCTATATCTCTGCCAAACAGACTCCCCGGAGGTTGAGCTTTCAGAAGCTAGTTTAACTCTAAGGGAGGAAGCAGCAGAATGTGCCTCTCACATCTAGCCTGTAGGAATTCAGGTTGGCAAGTTCTATGGGGAAGCCCATTGGCGCCTTCGTTGGAAAAGGGTTTGGAAATTTCAGTTTCAAAATCTCTGTGAAAAAGCGTCAGAGAAGCTTCTCCGTTTAGAATCCAGCATATCGCACAGAACCGAAGAAGTGGTGGGTAGAAGGGAGTTAGAGATGCAAGCAGTTTGGTTTGGGAAATTAGACGCCAAATCATACTGCAAATGCCTTCCAACAGGCATGGAAAAGTCTGTTCTATATCGCTGCCAAACAGAGTCCCCGGAGGTTGAGCTTTCAGAAGGAAGTTTAACTCTAAGGGAGGAAGCAGCAGAATGTGCCTCTCACATCTAGCCTGTAGGAATTCAGGGTGGCAAGTTCTATGGGGAAGCCCATTGCTGCCTATGGTGGAAACGGCATGGGAGATTTCAGTTTCAAAATCTCTGTGAAAAAGCGTCAGAGAAGCTTCTCCGTTTAGAATCCAGCATATCTCACTGAACCGAAGTAGTGGTAGTTAGAAGGGAGTTAGAGCTGCAAGCAGTTTGGTTTGGGAAATTAGAGGCGAAATGAAACTGCAAATGCCTTCCAACAGGCTTGGAAAAATATGTTCTATATCTCTGCCAAACAGACTCCCCGGAGGTTGAGCTTTCAGAAGCTAGTTTAACTCTAAGGGAGGAAGCAGCAGAATGTGCCTCTCACATCTAGCCTGTAGGAATTCAGGTTGGCAAGTTTTATGGGGAAGCCCATTGCTGCCTACGGTGGAAACGGCATGGGAGATTTCAGTTTCAAAATCTCTGTGAAAAAGCGTCAGAGAAGCTTCTCCTTTTAGAATCCAGCATATCTCACAGAACCGAAGAAGTGGGAGTTAGAAGGGAGTTAGAGCTGCAAGCAGTTTGGTTTGGGAAATTAGACGCGAAATGAAACTGCAAAGGCCTTCCAACAGGCTTGGAAAAGTGTGTTCTATATCTGTGCCAAACAGACTCCCCGGAGGTTGAGCTTTCAGAAGCAAGTTTAACTCTTAGGGTGGAAGCAGCAGAATGTGCCTCTCACATCTAGGCTGTAGGAATTCAGGGTGGCAAGTTCTATGGGGAAGCCCATTGGCGCCTTCGTTGGAAATGGCATGGGAGATTTCAGTTTCAAAATCTCTGTGAAAAAGCGTCAGAGAAGTTTCCCCGTTTAGAATCCAGCATATCTCACTGAACCGAAGAAGTGGTAGTTAGAAGGGAGTTAGAGCAGCAAGCAGTTTGGTTTGGAAAATTAGACGCGAAATCAAACTGCAAATGCCTTCCAACAGGCTTGGAAAAGTGTGTTCTATATCTCTACCAAACAGACTCCCCGGAGGTGGAGCTTTCAGAAGCAACTTTAACTCTAAGGGAAGAAGCAGCAGAATGTACCTCTCACATCTAGCCTATAGGAATTCAGGTTGGCAAGTTCTATGGGGAAGCCCATTGCTGCCTATGGTGTAAACGGCATGGGAGCTTTCAGTTTCAAAATCTCTGTGAAAAAGCGTCAGAGAAGCTTCTCCCTTTAGAATCCAGCATATCTTACAGAACCGAAGAAGTGGTAGATAGAAGGGAGTTAGAGCTGCAAGCAGTTTGGTTTGGGAATTTAGACGCGAAATGAAACTGCAAATGCCTTCAAACAGGCTTGGAAAAGTGTGTTCTATATCTCTGCCAAAGAGACTCCCCGGAGGTTGAGCTTTCAGAAGCAAGCTTAACTCTTTGGGAGGAAGCAGCAGAATGTGCCTCTCACATCTAGCCTGTAGGAATTCAGGTTGGCAAGTTCTATGGGGAAGCCCATTGCTGCCTTCGTTGGAAACAGGTTTGGAAATTTCAGTTTCAAAATCTCTGTGAAAAAGCGTCAGAGAAGCTTCCCTGTTTAGAATCCAGCATATCTCACTGAACCGAATAAGTGGTAGTTAGAAGGGAGTTAGAGCTGCAAGCAGTTTGGTTTGGGAAATTAGACGCGAAATCAAACTGCAAAGGCCTTCGAACAGGCTTGGAAAGGTGTGTTCTATATCTCTACCAAACAGACTCCCCGGAGGTTGAGCTTTCAGAAGCAAGTTTAACTCTAAGGGAGGAAGCAGGAGAATGTGCCTCTCACATCTAGCCTGTAGGAATTCAGGTTGGCAAGTTCTATGGGGAAGCCCATTGCTGCCTATGGTGGAAACGGCATGGGAGATTTCAGTTTCAAAATCTCTGTGAAAAAGCGTCAGAGAAGCTTCTCCGTTTAGAATCCAGCATATCTCACACAACCGAAGAAGTGGTAGATAGAAGGGAGTTAGAGCTGCAAGCAGTTTGGTTTGGGAATTTAGATGCGAAATGAAACTGCAAATGCCTTCAAACAGGCTTGGAAAAGTGTGTTCTATATCTCTGCCAAACAGACTCCCCGGAGGTTGAGCTTTCAGAAGCAAGCTTAACTCTTTGGGAGGAAGCAGCAGAATGTGCCTCTCACATCTAGCCTGTAGGAGTTCAGGTTGGCAAGTTCTAAGGGGAGCCCATTGCTGCCTATGGTGGAAACGGCATGGGAGATTTCATTTTCAAAATCTCTGTGAAAAAGTGTCAGAGAAGCTTCCCCGTTTAGAATCCAGCATATCTCACTGAACCGAAGAAGTGGTAGTTAGAAGGGAGTTAGAGCTGCAAGCAGTTTGGTTTGGGAAATTAGACGCGAAATCAAACTGCAAAGGCCTTCCAACAGGCTTGGAAAAGTGTGTTCTATATCTCTGCCAAACAGACTCCCCGGAGGTGGAGCTTTCAGAAGCAAGTTTAACTCTAAGGGAGGAAGCAGCAGAATGTGCCTCTCACATCTAGCCTGTAGGAATTCAGGTTGGCAAGTTCTATGGGGAAGCCCATTGCTGCCTATGGTGGAAACGGCATGGGAGATTTCGGATTCAAAATCTCTGTGAAAAAGCGTCAGAGAAGCTTCTCCGTTTAGAATCCAGCATATCTCACACAACCGAAGAAGTGGTAGGTAGAAGGGAGTTAGAGCTGCAAGCAGTTTGGTTTGGGAATTTAGACGCGAAATGAAACTGCAAATGCCTTCAAACAGGCTTGGAAAAGTGTGTTCTATATCTCTGCCAAACAGACTCCCCGGAGGTTGAGCTTTCAGAAGCAAGCTTAACTCTTTGGGAGGAAGCAGCAGAATGTGCCTCTCACATCTAGCCTGTAGGAATTCAGGTTGGCAAGTTCTATGGGGAAGCCCATTGCTGCCTATGGTGGAAACGGCATGGGAGATTTCAGTTTCAAAATCTCTGTGAAAAAGTGTCAGGGAAGCTTCTCCGTTTTGAATCCAGCATATCTCACAGGACCGAAGAAGTGGTAGATAGAAGGGATTTAGAGCTGCAAGCAGTTTGGTTTGGGAATTTAGATGCGAAATGAAACTGCAAATGCCTTCCCACAGGCTTGGAAAAGTGTGTTCTATATCTCTGCCAAACAGACTCCCCGGAGGTTGAGCTTTCAGAAGCCAGTTTAACTCTTAGGGTGGAAGCAGCAGAATGTGCCTCTCACATCTAGCCTGTAGGAATTCAGGTTGGCAAGTTCTATGGGGAAGCCCATTGCTGCCTATGGTGGAAACGGCATGGGAGATTTCGGTTTCAAAATCTCTGTGAAAAAGCGTCAGAGAAGCTTCTCCGTTTAGAATCCAGCATATCTCACTGAACCGAAGAAGTGGTAGTTAGAAGGGAGTTAGAGCTGCAAGCAGTTTGGTTTGGGAAATTAGACGCGAAATGAAACTGCAAAGGCCTTCCAACAGGCTTGGAAAAGTGTGTTCTATATCTCTGCCAAACAGACTCCCCGGAGGTTGAGCTTTCAGAAGCTAGTTTAACTCTAAGGGAGGAAGCAGCAGAATGTGCCTCTCACATCTAGGCTGTAGGAATTCAGGGTGGCAAGTTCTATGGGGAAGCCCATTGGCGCCTTCGTTGGAAACGGCATGGGAGATTTCAGTTTCAAAATCTCTGTGAAAAAGCGTCAGAGAAGTTTCCCCGTTTAGAATCCAGCATATCTCACTGAACCGAAGAAGTGGTAGGTAGAAGGGAGTTAGAGCAGCAAGCAGTTTGGTTTGGAAAATTAGACGCGAAATCAAACTGCAAATGCCTTCCAACAGGCTTGGAAAAGTGTGTTCTATATCTCTACCAAACAGACTCCCCGGAGGTGGAGCTTTCAGAAGCAACTTTAACTCTAAGGGAGGAAGCAGCAGAATGTGCCTCTCACATCTAGCCTATAGGAATTCAGGTTGGCAAGTTCTATGGGGAAGCCCATTGCTGCCTATGGTGGAAACGGCATGGGAGATTCAGTTTCAAAATCTCTGTGAAAAAGCGTCAGAGAAGCTTCTCCCTTTAGAATCCAGCATATCTTACAGAACCGAAGAAGTGGTAGATAGAAGGGAGTTAGAGCTGCAAGCAGTTTGGTTTGGGAATTTAGACGCGAAATGAAACTGCAAATGCCTTCCAACAGGCTTGGAAAAGTGTGTTCTATATCTCTGCCAAACAGACTCCCCGGAGGTTGAGCTTTCAGAAGCAAGCTTAACTCTTTGGGAGGAAGCAGCAGAATGTGCCTCTCACATCTAGCCTGTAGGAATTCAGGTTGGCAAGTTCTATGGGGAAGCCCATTGCTGCCTTCGTTGGAAACAGGTTTGGAAATTTCAGTTTCAAAATCTCTGTGAAAAAGCGTCAGGGAAGCTTCCCCGTTTAGAATCCAGCATATCTCACTGAACCGAAGAAGTGGTAGTTAGAAGGGAGTTAGAGCTGCAAGCAGTTTGGTTTGGGAAATTAGACGCGAAATCAAACTGCAAAGGCCTTCGAACAGGCTTGGAAAGGTGTGTTCTATATCTCTGCCAAACAGACTCCCCGGAGGTTGAGCTTTCAGAAGCAAGTTTAACTCTAAGGGAGGAAGCAGGAGAATGTGCCTCTCACATCTAGCCTGTAGGAATTCAGGTTGGCAAGTTCTATGGGGAAGCCCATTGCTGCCTATGGTGGAAACGGCATGGGAGATTTCAGTTTCAAAATCTCTGTGAAAAAGCGTCAGAGAAGCTTCTCCGTTTAGAATCCAGCATATCTCACACAACCGAAGAAGTGGTAGATAGAAGGGAGTTAGAGCTGCAAGCAGTTTGGTTTGGGAATTTAGATGCGAAATGAAACTGCAAATGCCTTCAAACAGGCTTGGAAAAGTGTGTTCTATATCTCTGCCAAACAGACTCCCCGGAGGTTGAGCTTTCAGAAGCAAGCTTAACTCTTTGGGAGGAAGCAACAGAATGTGCCTCTCACATCTAGCCTGTAGGAGTTCAGGTTGGCAAGTTCTAAGGGGAAGCCCATTGCTGCCTATGGTGGAAACGGCATGGGAGATTTCATTTTCAAAATCTCTGTGAAAAAGCGTCAGAGAAGCTTCCCCGTTTAGAATCCAGCATATCTCACTGAACCGAAGAAGTGGTAGTTAGAAGGGAGTTAGAGCTGCAAGCAGTTTGGTTTGGGAAATTAGACGCGAAATCAAACTGCAATGGCCTTCCAACAGGCTTGGAAAAGTGTGTTCTATATCTCTGCCAAACAGACTCCCCGGAGGTGGAGCTTTCAGAAGCAAGTTTAACTCTAAGGGAGGAAGCAGCAGAATGTGCCTCTCACATCTAGCCTGTAGGAATTCAGGTTGGCAAGTTCTATGGGGAAGCCCATTGCTGCCTATGGTGGAAACGGCATGGGAGATTTCGGATTCAAAATCTCTGTGAAAAAGCGTCAGAGAAGCTTCTCCGTTTAGAATCCAGCATATCTCACAGAACCGAAGAAGTGGTAGGTAGAAGGGAGTTAGAGCTGCAAGCAGTTTGGTTTGGGAATTTAGACGCGAAATGAAACTGCAAATGCCTTCAAACAGGCTTGGAAAAGTGTGTTCTATATCTCTGCCAAACAGACTCCCCGGAGGTTGAGCTTTCAGAAGCAAGCTTAACTCTTTGGGAGGAAGCAGCAGAATGTGCCTCTCACATCTAGCCTGTAGGAATTCAGGTTGGCAAGTTCTATGGGGAAGCCCATTGCTGCCTTCGTTGGAAACAGGTTTGGAAATTTCAGTTTCAAAATCTCTGTGAAAAAGCGTCAGAGAAGCTTCCCCGTTTAGAATCCAGCATATCTCACTGAACCGAAGAAGTGGTAGTTAGAAGGGAGTTAGAGCTGCAAGCAGTTTGGTTTGGGAATTTAGACGCGAAATGAAACTGCAAATGCCTTCAAACAGGCTTGGAAAAGTGTGTTCTATATCTCTGCCAAACAGACTCCCCGGAGGTTGAGCTTTCAGAAGCAAGCTTAACTCTTTGGGAGGAAGCAGCAGAATGTGCCTCTCACATCTAGCCTGTAGGAATTCAGGTTGGCAAGTTCTATGGGGAAGCTCATTGCTGCCTTCGTTGGAAACAGGTTTGGAAATTTCAGTTTCAAAATCTCTGTGAAAAAGCGTCAGAGAAGCTTCCCCGTTTAGAATCCAGCATATCTCACTGAACCGAAGAAGTGGTAGTTAGAAGGGAGTTAGAGCTGCAAGCAGTTTGGTTTGGGAAATTAGACGCGAAATCAAACTGCAAAGGCCTTCCAACAGGCTTGGAAAGGTGTGTTCTATATCTCTGCCAAACAGACTCCCCGGAGGTTGAGCTTTCAGACGCAAGTTTAACTCTAAGGGAGGAAGCAGGAGAATGTGCCTCTCACATCTAGCCTGTAGGAATTCAGGTTGGCAAGTTTTATGGGGAAGCCCATTGCTGCCTATGGTGGAAACGGCATGGGAGATTTCAGTTTCAAAATCTCTGTGAAAAAGCGTCAGAGAAGCTTCTCCGTTTAGAATCCAGCATATCTCACTGAACCGAAGAAGTGGTAGTTAGAAGGGAGTTAGAGCTGCAAGCAGTTTGGTTTGGGAAATTAGAGGCGAAATGAAACTGCAAATGCCTTCCAACAGGCTTGGAAAAATATGTTCTATATCTCTGCCAAACAGACTCCCCGGAGGTTGAGCTTTCAGAAGCTAGTTTAACTCTAAGGGAGGAAGCAGCAGAATGTGCCTCTCACATCTAGCCTGTAGGAATTCAGGTTGGCAAGTTTTATGGGGAAGCCCATTGCTGCCTATGGTGGAAACGGCATGGGAGATTTCAGTTTCAAAATCTCTGTGAAAAAGCGTCAGAGAAGCTTCTCCTTTTAGAATCCAGCATATCTCACAGAACCGAAGAAGTGGGAGTTAGAAGGGAGTTAGAGCTGCAAGCAGTTTGGTTTGGGAAATTAGACGCGAAATGAAACTGCAAAGGCCTTCCAACAGGCTTGGAAAAGTGTGTTCTATATCTGTGCCAAACAGACTCCCCGGAGGTTGAGCTTTCAGAAGCAAGTTTAACTCTTAGGGTGGAAGCAGCAGAAGGTGCCTCTCACATCTAGGCTGTAGGAATTCAGGTTGGCAAGTTCTATGGGGAAGCCCATTGCTGCCTATGGTGGAAACGGCATGGGAGATTTCAGTTTCAAAATCTCTGTGAAAAAGCGTCAGAGAAGCTTCTCCGTTTAGAATCCAGCATATCTCACAGAACCGAAGAAGTGGTAGTTAGAAGGGAGTTAGAGCTGCAAGCAGTTTGGTTTGGGAAATTAGACGCGAAATGAAACTGCAAAGGCCTTCCAACACGCTTGGAAAAGTGTGTTCTATATCTCTGCCAAACAGACTCCCCGGAGGTTGAGCTTTCAGAAACTAGTTTAACTCTAAGGGAGGAAGCAGCAGAATGTGCCTCTCACATCTAGGCTGTAGGAATTCAGGGTGGCAAGTTCTATGGGGAAGCCCATTGGCGCCTTCGTTGGAAATGGCATGGGAGATTTCAGTTTCAAAATCTCTGTGAAAAAGCGTCAGAGAAGTTTCCCCGTTTAGAATCCAGCATATCTCACTGAACCGAAGAAGTGGTAGTTAGAAGGGAGTTAGAGCAGCAAGCAGTTTGGTTTGGAAAATTAGACGCGAAATCAAACTGCAAATGCCTTCCAACAGGCTTGGAAAAGTGTGTTCTATATCTCTACCAAACAGACTCCCCGGAGGTGGAGCTTTCAGAAGCAACTTTAACTCTAAGGGAAGAAGCAGCAGAATGTACCTCTCACATCTAGCCTATAGGAATTCAGGTTGGCAAGTTCTATGGGGAAGCCCATTGCTGCCTATGGTGTAAACGGCATGGGAGCTTTCAGTTTCAAAATCTCTGTGAAAAAGCGTCAGAGAAGCTTCTCCCTTTAGAATCCAGCATATCTTACAGAACCGAAGAAGTGGTAGATAGAAGGGAGTTAGAGCTGCAAGCAGTTTGGTTTGGGAATTTAGACGCGAAATGAAACTGCAAATGCCTTCAAACAGGCTTGGAAAAGTGTGTTCTATATCTCTGCCAAAGAGACTCCCCGGAGGTTGAGCTTTCAGAAGCAAGCTTAACTCTTTGGGAGGAAGCAGCAGAATGTGCCTCTCACATCTAGCCTGTAGGAATTCAGGTTGGCAAGTTCTATGGGGAAGCCCATTGCTGCCTTCGTTGGAAACAGGTTTGGAAATTTCAGTTTCAAAATCTCTGTGAAAAAGCGTCAGAGAAGCTTCCCTGTTTAGAATCCAGCATATCTCACTGAACCGAATAAGTGGTAGTTAGAAGGGAGTTAGAGCTGCAAGCAGTTTGGTTTGGGAAATTAGACGCGAAATCAAACTGCAAAGGCCTTCGAACAGGGTTGGAAAGGTGTGTTCTATATCTCTACCAAACAGACTCCCCGGAGGTTGAGCTTTCAGAAGCAAGTTTAACTCTAAGGGAGGAAGCAGGAGAATGTGCCTCTCACATCTAGCCTGTAGGAATTCAGGTTGGCAAGTTCTATGGGGAAGCCCATTGCTGCCTATGGTGGAAACGGCATGGGAGATTTCAGTTTCAAAATCTCTGTGAAAAAGCGTCAGAGAAGCTTCTCCGTTTAGAATCCAGCATATCTCACACAACCGAAGAAGTGGTAGATAGAAGGGAGTTAGAGCTGCAAGCAGTTTGGTTTGGGAATTTAGATGCGAAATGAAACTGCAAATGCCTTCAAACAGGCTTGGAAAAGTGTGTTCTATATCTCTGCCAAACAGACTCCCCGGAGGTTGAGCTTTCAGAAGCAAGCTTAACTCTTTGGGAGGAAGCAGCAGAATGTGCCTCTCACATCTAGCCTGTAGGAGTTCAGGTTGGCAAGTTCTAAGGGGAGCCCATTGCTGCCTATGGTGGAAACGGCATGGGAGATTTCATTTTCAAAATCTCTGTGAAAAAGTGTCAGAGAAGCTTCCCCGTTTAGAATCCAGCATATCTCACTGAACCGAAGAAGTGGTAGTTAGAAGGGAGTTAGAGCTGCAAGCAGTTTGGTTTGGGAAATTAGACGCGAAATCAAACTGCAAAGGCCTTCCAACAGGCTTGGAAAAGTGTGTTCTATATCTCTGCCAAACAGACTCCCCGGAGGTGGAGCTTTCAGAAGCAAGTTTAACTCTAAGGGAGGAAGCAGCAGAATGTGCCTCTCACATCTAGCCTGTAGGAATTCAGGTTGGCAAGTTCTATGGGGAAGCCCATTGCTGCCTATGGTGGAAACGGCATGGGAGATTTCGGATTCAAAATCTCTGTGAAAAAGCGTCAGAGAAGCTTCTCCGTTTAGAATCCAGCATATCTCACACAACCGAAGAAGTGGTAGGTAGAAGGGAGTTAGAGCTGCAAGCAGTTTGGTTTGGGAATTTAGACGCGAAATGAAACTGCAAATGCCTTCAAACAGGCTTGGAAAAGTGTGTTCTATATCTCTGCCAAACAGACTCCCCGGAGGTTGAGCTTTCAGAAGCAAGCTTAACTCTTTGGGAGGAAGCAGCAGAATGTGCCTCTCACATCTAGCCTGTAGGAATTCAGGTTGGCAAGTTCTATGGGGAAGCCCATTGCTGCCTATGGTGGAAACGGCATGGGAGATTTCAGTTTCAAAATCTCTGTGAAAAAGTGTCAGGGAAGCTTCTCCGTTTTGAATCCAGCATATCTCACAGGACCGAAGAAGTGGTAGATAGAAGGGATTTAGAGCTGCAAGCAGTTTGGTTTGGGAATTTAGATGCGAAATGAAACTGCAAATGCCTTCCCACAGGCTTGGAAAAGTGTGTTCTATATCTCTGCCAAACAGACTCCCCGGAGGTTGAGCTTTCAGAAGCCAGTTTAAATCTTAGGGTGGAAGCAGCAGAATGTGCCTCTCACATCTAGCCTGTAGGAATTCAGGTTGGCAAGTTCTATGGGGAAGCCCATTGCTGCCTATGGTGGAAACGGCATGGGAGATTTCGGTTTCAAAATCTCTGTGAAAAAGCGTCAGAGAAGCTTCTCCGTTTAGAATCCAGCATATCTCACTGAACCGAAGAAGTGGTAGTTAGAAGGGAGTTAGAGCTGCAAGCAGTTTGGATTGGGAAATTAGACGCGAAATGAAACTGCAAAGGCCTTCCAACAGGCTTGGAAAAGTGTGTTCTATATCTCTGCCAAACAGACTCCCCGGAGGTTGAGCTTTCAGAAGCTAGTTTAACTCTAAGGGAGGAAGCAGCAGAATGTGCCTCTCACATCTAGGCTGTAGGAATTCAGGGTGGCAAGTTCTATGGGGAAGCCCATTGGCGCCTTCGTTGGAAACGGCATGGGAGATTTCAGTTTCAAAATCTCTGTGAAAAACCGTCAGAGAAGTTTCCCCGTTTAGAATCCAGCATATCTCACTGAACCGAAGAAGTGGTAGGTAGAAGGGAGTTAGAGCAGCAAGCAGTTTGGTTTGGAAAATTAGACGCGAAATCAAACTGCAAATGCCTTCCAACAGGCTTGGAAAAGTGTGTTCTATATCTCTACCAAACAGACTCCCCGGAGGTGGAGCTTTCAGAAGCAACTTTAACTCTAAGGGAGGAAGCAGCAGAATGTGCCTCTCACATCTAGCCTATAGGAATTCAGGTTGGCAAGTTCTATGGGGAAGCCCATTGCTGCCTATGGTGGAAACGGCATGGGAGATTCAGTTTCAAAATCTCTGTGAAAAAGCGTCAGAGAAGCTTCTCCCTTTAGAATCCAGCATATCTTACAGAACCGAAGAAGTGGTAGATAGAAGGGAGTTAGAGCTGCAAGCAGTTTGGTTTGGGAATTTAGACGCGAAATGAAACTGCAAATGCCTTCAAACAGGCTTGGAAAAGTGTGTTCTATATCTCTGCCAAACAGACTCCCCGGAGGTTGAGCTTTCAGAAGCAAGCTTAACTCTTTGGGAGGAAGCAGCAGAATGTGCCTCTCACATCTAGCCTGTAGGAATTCAGGTTGGCAAGTTCTATGGGGAAGCCCATTGCTGCCTTCGTTGGAAACAGGTTTGGAAATTTCAGTTTCAAAATCTCTGTGAAAAAGCGTCAGGGAAGCTTCCCCGTTTAGAATCCAGCATATCTCACTGAACCGAAGAAGTGGTAGTTAGAAGGGAGTTAGAGCTGCAAGCAGTTTGGTTTGGGAAATTAGACGCGAAATCAAACTGCAAAGGCCTTCGAACAGGCTTGGAAAGGTGTGTTCTATATCTCTGCCAAACAGACTCCCCGGAGGTTGAGCTTTCAGAAGCAAGTTTAACTCTAAGGGAGGAAGCAGGAGAATGTGCCTCTCACATCTAGCCTGTAGGAATTCAGGTTGGCAAGTTCTATGGGGAAGCCCATTGCTGCCTATGGTGGAAACGGCATGGGAGATTTCAGTTTCAAAATCTCTGTGAAAAAGCGTCAGAGAAGCTTCTCCGTTTAGAATCCAGCATATCTCACACAACCGAAGAAGTGGTAGATAGAAGGGAGTTAGAGCTGCAAGCAGTTTGGTTTGGGAATTTAGATGCGAAATGAAACTGCAAATGCCTTCAAACAGGCTTGGAAAAGTGTGTTCTATATCTCTGCCAAACAGACTCCCCGGAGGTTGAGCTTTCAGAAGCAAGCTTAACTCTTTGGGAGGAAGCAACAGAATGTGCCTCTCACATCTAGCCTGTAGGAGTTCAGGTTGGCAAGTTCTAAGGGGAAGCCCATTGCTGCCTATGGTGGAAACGGCATGGGAGATTTCATTTTCAAAATCTCTGTGAAAAAGCGTCAGAGAAGCTTCCCCGTTTAGAATCCAGCATATCTCACTGAACCGAAGAAGTGGTAGTTAGAAGGGAGTTAGAGCTGCAAGCAGTTTGGTTTGGGAAATTAGACGCGAAATCAAACTGCAATGGCCTTCCAACAGGCTTGGAAAAGTGTGTTCTATATCTCTGCCAAACAGACTCCCCGGAGGTGGAGCTTTCAGAAGCAAGTTTAACTCTAAGGGAGGAAGCAGCAGAATGTGCCTCTCACATCTAGCCTGTAGGAATTCAGGTTGGCAAGTTCTATGGGGAAGCCCATTGCTGCCTATGGTGGAAACGGCATGGGAGATTTCGGATTCAAAATCTCTGTGAAAAAGCGTCAGAGAAGCTTCTCCGTTTAGAATCCAGCATATCTCACAGAACCGAAGAAGTGGTAGGTAGAAGGGAGTTAGAGCTGCAAGCAGTTTGGTTTGGGAATTTAGACGCGAAATGAAACTGCAAATGCCTTCAAACAGGCTTGGAAAAGTGTTTTCTATATCTCTGCCAAACAGACTCCCCGGAGGTTGAGCTTTCAGAAGCAAGCTTAACTCTTTGGGAGGAAGCAGCAGAATGTGCCTCTCACATCTAGCCTGTAGGAATTCAGGTTGGCAAGTTCTATGGGGAAGCCCATTGCTGCCTTCGTTGGAAACAGGTTTGGAAATTTCAGTTTCAAAATCTCTGTGAAAAAGCGTCAGAGAAGCTTCCCCGTTTAGAATCCAGCATATCTCACTGAACCGAAGAAGTGGTAGTTAGAAGGGAGTTAGAGCTGCAAGCAGTTTGGTTTGGGAATTTAGACGCGAAATCAAACTGCAAAGGCCTTCGAACAGGCTTGGAAAGGTGTGTTCTATATCTCTGCCAAACAGACTCCCCGGAGGTTGAGCTTTCAGAAGCAAGTTTAACTCTAAGGGAGGAAGCAGGAGAATGTGCCTCTCACATCTAGCCTGTAGGAATTCAGGTTGGCAAGTTCTATGGGGAAGCCCATTGCTGCCTATGGTGGAAACGGCATGGGAGATTTCAGTTTCAAAATCTCTGTGAAAAAGTGTCAGGGAAGCTTCTCCGTTTTGAATCCAGCATATCTCACAGGACCGAAGAAGTGGTAGATAGAAGGGATTTAGAGCTGCAAGCAGTTTGGTTTGGGAATTTAGATGCGAAATGAAACTGCAAATGCCTTCCCACAGGCTTGGAAAAGTGTGTTCTATATCTCTGCCAAACAGACTCCCCGGAGGTTGAACTTTCAGAAGGAAGTTTAACTCTAAGGGAGGAAGCAGCAGAATGTGCCTCTCACATCTAGCCTGTAGGAATTCAGGGTGGCAAGTTCTATGGGGAAGCCCATTGCTGCCTATGGTGGAAACGGCATGGGAGATTTCAGTTTCAAAATCTCTGTGAAAAAGCGTCAGAGAAGCTTCTCCGTTTTGAGTCCAGCATATCTCACTGAACCGAAGAAGTGGTAGTTAGAAGGGAGTTAGAGCTGCAAGCAGTTTGGTTTGGGAAATTAGACGCGAAATGACACTGCAAATGCCTTCCAACAGGCGTGGAAAACTGTGTTCTATATCTCTGCCAAACAGACTCCCCGGAGGTAGAGCTTTCAGAAGCTAGTTTAACTCTAAGGGAGGAAGCAGCAGAATGTGCCTCTCACATCTAGCCTGTAGGTATTCAGGTTGGCAAGTTCTATGGGGAAGAGCATTGCTGGCTATGGTGGAAACGGCATGGGAGATTTCAGTTTCAAAATCTCTGTGAAAAAGCGTCAGAGAAGCTTCTCCTTTTAGAATCCAGCATATCTCACAGAACCGAAGAAGTGGTAGTTAGAAGGGAGTTAGAGCTGCAAGCAGTTTGGTTTGGGAAATTAGACGCGAAATGAAACTGCAAAGGCCTTCCAACAGGCTTGGAAAAGTGTGTTCTATATCTGTGCCAAACAGACTCCCCGGAGGTTGAGATTTCAGAAGCAAGTTTAACTCTTAGGGTGGAAGCAGCAGAATGTGCCTCTCACATCTAGCCTGTAGGAATTCAGGTTGGCAAGTTCTATGGGGAAGCCCATTGCTGCCTATGGTGGAAACGGCATGGGAGATTTCAGTTTCAAAATCTCTGTGAAAAAGTGTCAGAGAAGCTTCTCCCTTTAGAATCCAGCATATCTTACAGAACCGAAGAAGTGGTAGATAGAAGGGAGTTAGAGCTGCAAGCAGTTTGGTTTGGGAATTTAGACGCGAAATGAAACTGCAAATGCCTTCAAACAGGCTTGGAAAAGTGTGTTCTATATCTCTGCCAAACAGACTCCCCGGAGGTTGAGCTTTCAGAAGCAAGATTAACTCTTTGGGAGGAAGCAGCAGAATGTGCCTCTCACATCTAGCCTGTAGGAATTCAGGTTGGCAAGTTCTATGGGGAAGCCCATTGCTGCCTTCGTTGGAAACAGGTTTGGAAATTTCAGTTTCAACATCTCTGTGAAAAAGCGTCAGAGAAGCTTCCCCGTTTAGAATCCAGCATATCTCACTGAACCGAAGAAGTGGTAGTTAGAAGGGAGTTAGAGCTGCAAGCAGTTTGGTTTGGGAAATTAGACGCGAAATCAAACTGCAAAGGCCTTCCAACAGGCATGGAAAACTGTGTTCTATATCTCTGCCAAACAGACTCCCCGGAGGTTGAGCTTTCAGAAGCAAGTTTAACTCTAAGGGAGGAAGCAGGAGAATGTGCCACTCACATCTAGCCTGTAGGAATTCAGGTTGGCAAGTTCTATGGGGAAGCCCATTGCTGCCTATGGTGGAAACGGCATGGGAGATTTCAGTTTCAAAATCTCTGTGAAAAAGCGTCAGAGAAGCTTCTCCGTTTAGAATCCAGCATATCTCACTGAACCGAAGAAGTGGTAGTTAGTAGGGAGTTAGAGCTGCAAGCAGTTTGGTTTGGGAAATTAGAGGCGAACTGAAACTGCAAATGCCTTCCAACAGGCTTGGAAAAGTGTGTTCTATATCTCTGCCAAACAGACTCCCCGGAGGTTGAGCTTTCAGAAGCAAGCTTAACTCTTTGGGAGGAAGCAGCAGAATGTGCCTCTCACATCTAGCCTGTAGGAGTTCAGGTTGGCAAGTTCTAAGGGGAAGCCCATTGCTGCCTATGGTGGAAACGGCATGGGAGATTTCATTTTCAAAATCTCTGTGAAAAAGCGTCAGAGAAGCTTCCCCGTTTAGAATCCAGCATATCTCACTGAACCGAAGAAGTGGGAGTTAGAAGGGAGTTAGAGCTGCAAGCAGTTTGGTTTGGGAAATTAGACGCGAAATCAAACTGCAAAGGCCTTCCAACAGGCTTGGAAAAGTGTGTTCTATATCTCTGCCAAACAGACTCCCCGGAGGTGGAGCTTTCAGAAGCAAGTTTAACTCTAAGGGAGGAAGCAGCAGAATGTGCCTCTCACATCTAGCCTGTAGGAATTCAGGTTGGCAAGTTCTATGGGGAAGCCCATTGCTGCCTATGGTGGAAACGGCATGGGAGATTTCGGATTCAAAATCTCTGTGAAAAAGCGTCAGAGAAGCTTCTCCGTTTAGAATCCAGCATATCTCACAGAACCGAAGAAGTGGTTGATAGAAGGGAGTTAGAGCTGCAAGCAGTTTGGTTTGGGAATTTAGACGCGAAATGAAACTGCAAATGCCTTCAAACAGGCTTGGAAAAGTGTGTCCTATATCTCTGCCAAACAGACTCCCCGGAGGTTGAGCTTTCAGAAGCAAGCTTAACTCTTTGGGAGGAAGCAGCAGAATGTGCCTCTCACATCTAGCCTGTAGGAATTCAGGTTGGCAAGTTCTATGGGGAAGCCCATTGCTGCCTATGGTGGAAACGGCATGGGAGATTTCAGTTTCAAAATCTCTGTGAAAAAGTGTCAGGGAAGCTTCTCCGTTTTGAATCCAGCATATCTCACAGGACCGAAGAAGTGGTAGATAGAAGGGATTTAGAGCTGCAAGCAGTTTGGTTTGGGAATTTAGATGCGAAATCAAACTGCAAAGGCCTTCCAACAGGCTTGGAAAACTGTGTTCTATATCTCTGCCAAACAGACTCCCCGGAGGTTGAGCTTTCAGAAGCCAGTTTAACTCTTAGGGTGGAAGCAGCAGAATGTGCCTCTCAGATCTAGCCTGTAGGAATTCAGGTTGGCAAGTTCTATGGGGAAGCCCATTTCTGCCTATGTTGGAAACGGCATGGGAGATTTCGGTTTCAAAATCTCTGTGAAAAAGCGTCAGAGAAGCTTCCCCGTTTAGAATCCAGCATATCTCACTGAACCAAAGAAGTTGGTAGTTAGAAGGGAGTTAGAGCTGCAAGCAGTTTGGTTTGGGAAATTAGACGCGAAATCAAACTGCAAAGGCTTTCCAACAGGCTTGGAAAAATGTGTTCTATATCTCTGCCAAACAGACTCCCCGGAAGTTGAGCTTTCAGAAGCCAGTTTAACTCTTAGGGTGGAAGCAGCAGAATGTGCCTCTCAGATTTAGCCTGTAGGAATTCAGGTTGGCAAGTTCTATGGGGAAGCCCATTTCTGCCTATGGTGGAAACGGCATGGGAGATTTCGGTTTCAAAATCTCTGTGAAAAAGCGTCAGAGAAGCTTCTCCGTTTAGAATCCAGCATATCTCACTGAACCGAAGAAGTGGTAGTTAGAAGGGAGTTAGAGCTGCAAGCAGTTTGGTTTGGGAAATTAGACGCGAAATCAAACTGCAAAGGCCTTCCAACAGGCATGGAAAACTGTGTTCTATATCTCTGCCAAACAGACTCCCCTGAGGTTGAGCTTTCAGAAGCAAGTTTAACTGTAAGGGAGGAAGCAGCAGAATGTGCCTCTCACATCTAGCCTGTAGGAATTCAGGTTGGCAAGTTCTATGGGGAAGCCCATTGCTGCCTATGGTGGAAACGGCATGGGAGATTTCGGTTTCAAAATCTCTGTGAAAAAGCGTCAGAGAAGCTTCCGCGTTTAGAATCCAGCATATCTCACTGAACCGAAGAAGTGGTTGGTAGAAGGGAGTTAGAGGTGCAAGCAGTTTGGTTTGGGAAATTAGACGCGAAATCACACTGCAAATGCCTTCCCACAGGCTTGGAAAAGTGTGTTCTATATCTCTGCCAAACAGACTCCCCGGAGGTTCAGCATTCAGAATCTCATTTACCTCTAAGGGAGGAAGCAGCAGAATGTGCCTCTCACATCTAGCCTGTAGGAATTCAGGTTGGCAAGTTCTATAGGGAAGCCCATTGGCGCCTTCGTTGGAAACGGGTTTGGAAATTTCAGTTTCAAAATCTCTGTGAAAAAGCGTCAGAGAAGCTTCTGCGTTTAGAATCCAGCATATCTCACTGAACCGAAGAAGTGGTAGTTAGAAGTGCGTTAGAGCTTCAAGCAGTTTGGTTTGGGAAATTAGACACGAAATCACACTGCAAATGCCTTCCAACAGGCTTGGAATAGTGTGTTCTATATCCCTGCCAAACAGACTCCCCAGAGGTTGAGCTTTCAGAAGCTAGTTTAACTCTGAGGGAGGAAGCAGAAGAATGTGCCTCTCACATCTAGCCTGTAGGAAATCAGGTTGGCAAGTTCTATGGGGAAGCCCATTGCTGCCTATGGTGGAAACGGCATGGGAGATTTCAGTTTCAAAATCTCTGTGAAAAAGCGTCAGAGAAGCTTCCGCGTTTAGAATCCAGCATATCTCACTGAACCGAAGAAGTGGTATTTGGAAGGCAGTTAGAGCTGTAAGCAGTTTGGTTTGGGAAATTAGACGCGAAATCACACTGCAAATGACTTCCAACAGGCTTGGAAAAGTGTATTCTATATCTCTGCCAAACAGACTACCCGGAGTTTGAGGTTTCAGAAGCTAGTTTAACTCTAGGGGAGGAAGCAGCAGAATGTGCCTCTCACATCTAGCCTGTAGGAATTCAGGGTGGCAAGTTCTATGGGGAAGCCCATTGCTGCCTATGGTGGAAACGGCATGGGAGATTTCGGTTTCAAAATCTCTGTGAAAAAGCGTCAGAGAAGCTTCTCCGTTTAGAATCCAGCATGTCTCACTGAACCGAAGAAGTGGTAGTTAGAAGGGAGTTAGAGCTGCAAGCAGATTGGTTTGGGAAATTAGACGCGAAATCAACCAGCAAAGGCCTTCTAACAGGCTTGGAAAAGTGTGTTCTATATCTCTGCCAAACAGACTCCCCGGAGGTTGAGCTTTCAGAAGGAAGATTAACTCTAAGGGAGGAAGCAGCAGAATGTGCCTCTCACCTCTAGCCTGTAGGAATTCAGGGTGGCAAGTTCTATGGGGAAGCCCTTTGCTGCCTATGGTGGAAACGGAATGGGAGATTTCACTTTCAAAATCTCTGTGAAAAAGCGTCAGAGAAGCTTCTCCGTTTAGAATCCAGCATATCTCACTGAACGGAAGAAGTGGTAGTTAGAAGGGAGTTAGAGCTGCAAGCAGTTTGGTTTGGGAAATTAGACGCGAAATCAAACTGCAAATGCCTTCCAAAAGGCTTGGAAAAGTGTGTTCTATATCTCTGCCAAACAGACTCCCCGGAGGTTGAGCTTTCAGAAACTAGTTTAACACTAAGGGAGGAAGAAGCAGAATGTGCCTCTCACATCTAGCCTGTAGGAATTCAGGTTGGCAAGTTCTATGGGGAAGAGCATTGCTCCCTATGGTGGAAACGGCATGGGAGATTTCAGTTTCAAAATCTCTGTGAAAAAGCGTCAGAGAAGCTTCTCCGTTTAGAATCCAGCATATCTCACTGAACCGAAGAAGTGGTAGTTAGAAGGGAGTTAGAGCAGCAAGCAGTTTGGTTTGGGAAATTAGACGCGAAATGAAAAGGCAAAGGCCTTCCAACAGGCTTGGAAAAGTGTGTTCTATATCTCTGCCAAACAGACTCCCCGGAGGTTGAGCTTTCAGAAGCTAGTTTAACTCTAAGGGAGGAAGCAGCAGAATGTGCCTCTCACATCTAGCCTGTAGGAATTCAGGTTGGCAAGTTCTATGGGGAAGCCCATTGGCGCCTTCGTTGGAAAAGGGTTTGGAAATTTCAGTTTCAAAATCTCTGTGAAAAAGCGTCAGAGAAGCTTCTCCGTTTAGAATCCAGCATATCGCACAGAACCGAAGAAGTGGTGGGTAGAAGGGAGTTAGAGATGCAAGCAGTTTGGTTTGGGAAATTAGACGCCAAATCATACTGCAAATGCCTTCCAACAGGCATGGAAAAGTCTGTTCTATATCGCTGCCAAACAGACTCCCCGGAGGTTGAGCTTTCAGAAGGAAGTTTAACTCTAAGGGAGGAAGCAGCAGAATGTGCCTCTCACATCTAGCCTGTAGGAATTCAGGGTGGCAAGTTCTATGGGGAAGCCCATTGCTGCCTATGGTGGAAACGGCATGGGAGATTTCAGTTTCAAAATCTCTGTGAAAAAGCGTCAGAGAAGCTTCTCCGTTTAGAATCCAGCATATCTCACTGAACCGAAGAAGTGGTAGTTAGAAGGGAGTTAGAGCTGCAAGCAGTTTGGTTTGGGAAATTAGACGCGAAATGACACTGCAAATGCCTTCCAACAGGCGTGGAAAAGTGTGTTCTATTTCTCTGCCAAACAGACTCCCCGGAGGTAGAGCTTTCAGAAGCTAGTTTAACTCTAAGGGAGGAAGCAGCAGAATGTGCCTCTCACATCTAGCCTATAGGAATTCAGGTTGGCAAGTTCTATGGGGAAGCCCATTGCTGCCTATGGTGGAAACGGCATGGGAGATTTCAGTTTCAAAATCTCTGTGAAAAAGCGTCAGAGAAGCTTCTCCCTTTAGAATGCAGCATATCTTACAGAACCGAAGAAGTGGTAGATAGAAGGGAGTTAGAGCTGCAAGCAGTTTGGTTTGGGAATTTAGACGCGAAATGAAACTGCAAATGCCTTCAAACAGGCTTGGAAAAGTGTGTTCTATATCTCTGCCAAACAGACTCCCCGGAGGTTGAGCTTTCAGAAGCAAGCTTAACTCTTTGGGAGGAAGCAGCAGAATGTGCCTCTCACATCTAGCCTGTAGGAATTCAGGTTGGCAAGTTCTATGGGGAAGCTCATTGCTGCCTTCGTTGGAAACAGGTTTGGAAATTTCAGTTTCAAAATCTCTGTGAAAAAGCGTCAGAGAAGCTTCCCCGTTTAGAATCCAGCATATCTCACTGAACCGAAGAAGTGGTAGTTAGAAGGGAGTTAGAGCTGCAAGCAGTTTGTTTTGGGAAATTAGACGCGAAATCAAACTGCAAAGGCCTTCGAACAGGCTTGGAAAGGTGTGTTCTATATCTCTGCCAAACAGACTCCCCGGAGGTTGAGCTTTCAGACGCAAGTTTAACTCTAAGGGAGGAAGCAGGAGAATGTGCCTCTCACATCTAGCCTGTAGGTATTCAGGTTGGCAAGTTCTATGGGGAAGCCCATTGCTGCCTATGGTGGAAACGGCATGGGAGATTTCAGTTTCAAAATCTCTGTGAAAAAGCGTCAGAGAAGCTTCTCCGTTTAGAATCCAGCATATCTCACTGAACCGAAGAAGTGGTAGTTAGAAGGGAGTTAGAGCTGCAAGCAGTTTGGTTTGGGAAATTAGAGGCGAAATGAAACTGCAAATGCCTTCCAACAGGCTTGGAAAAATATGTTCTATATCTCTGCCAAACAGACTCCCCGGAGGTTGAGCTTTCAGAAGCTAGTTTAACTCTAAGGGAGGAAGCAGCAGAATGTGCCTCTCACATCTAGCCTGTAGGAATTCAGGTTGGCAAGTTTTATGGGGAAGCCCATTGCTGCCTATGGTGGAAACGGCATGGGAGATTTCAGTTTCAAAATCTCTGTGAAAAAACGTCAGAGAAGCTTCTCCGTTTAGAATCCAGCATATCTCACACAACCGAAGAAGTGGTAGATAGAAGGGAGTTAGAGCTGCAAGCAGTTTGGTTTGGGAATTTAGATGCGAAATGAAACTGCAAATGCCCTGCAACAGGCTTGGAAAATTGTGTTCTATATCTCTGCCAAACAGACTCCCTGGAGGTTGAGCTTTCAGAAGCCAGCTTAACTCTTTGGGAGGAAGCAGCAGAATGTGCCTCTCACATCTAGCCTGTAGGAGTTCAGGTTGGCAAGTTCTAAGGGGAAGCCCATTGCTGCCTGTGGTGGAAACGGCATGGGAGATTTCATTTTCAAAATCTCTGTGAAAAAGCGTCAGAGAAGCTTCCCCGTTTAGAATCCAGCATATCTCACTGAACCGAAGAAGTGGTAGTTAGAAGGGAGTTAGAGCTGCAAGCAGTTAGGGTTAGGGTTAGGGTTAGGGTTAGGGTTAGGGTTAGGGTTAGGGTTAGGGTTAGGGTTAGGGTTAGGGGTTAGGGTTAGGGTTAGGGTTAGGGTTAGGGTTAGGGTTAGGGTTAGGGTTAGGGTTAGGGTTAGGGTTAGGGTTAGGGTTAGGGTTAGGGTTAGGGTTAGGGTTAGGGTTAGGGTTAGGGTTAGGGTTAGGGTTAGGGTTAGGGTTAGGGTTAGGGTTAGGGTTAGGGTTAGGGTTAGGGTTAGGGTTAGGGTTAGGGTTAGGGTTAGGGTTAGGGTTAGAGGGTTAGGGTTAGGGTTAGGGTTAGGGTTAGGGTTAGGGTTAGGGTTAGGGTTAGGGTTAGAGGGTTAGGGTTAGGGTTAGGGTTAGGGTTAGGGTTAGGGTTAGGGTTAGGGTTAGGGTTAGAGGGTTAGGGTTAGGGTTAGGGTTAGGGTTAGGGTTAGGGTTAGGGTTAGAGGGTTAGGGTTAGGGTTAGAGGGTTAGGGTTAGGGTTAGGGTTAGGGTTAGGGTTAGGGTTAGGGTTAGGGTTAGGGTTAGGGTTAGGGTTAGGGTTAGGGTTAGGGTTAGGGTTAGGGTTAGGGTTAGGGTTAGGGTTAGGGTTAGGGTTAGGGTTAGGGTTAGGGTTAGGGTTAGGGTTAGGGTTAGGGTTAGGGTTAGGGTTAGGGTTAGGGTTAGGGTTAGGGTTAGGGTTAGGGTTAGGGTTAGGGTTAGGGTTAGGGTTAGGGTTAGGGTTAGGGTTAGGGTTAGGGTTAGGGTTAGGGTTAGGGTTAGGGTTAGGGTTAGGGTTAGGGTTAGGGTTAGGGTTAGGGTTAGGGTTAGGGTTAGGGTTAGGGTTAGGGTTAGGGTTAGGGTTAGGGTTAGGGTTAGGGTTAGGGTTAGGGTTAGGGTTAGGGTTAGGGTTAGGGTTAGGGTTAGGGTTAGGGTTAGGGTTAGGGTTAGGGTTAGGGTTAGGGTTAGGGTTAGGGTTAGGGTTAGGGTTAGGGTTAGGGTTAGGGTTAGGGTTAGGGTTAGGGTTAGGGTTAGGGTTAGGGTTAGGGTTAGGGTTAGGGTTAGGGTTAGGGTTAGGGTTAGGGTTAGGGTTAGGGTTAGGGTTAGGGTTAGGGTTAGGGTTAGGGTTAGGGTTAGGGTTAGGGTTAGGGTTAGGGTTAGGGTTAGGGTTAGGGTTAGGGTTAGGGTTAGGGTTAGGGTTAGGGTTAGGGTTAGGGTTAGGGTTAGGGTTAGGGTTAGGGTTAGGGTTAGGGTTAGGGTTAGGGTTAGGGTTAGGGTTAGGGTTAGGGTTAGGGTTAGGGTTAGGGTTAGGGTTAGGGTTAGGGTTAGGGTTAGGGTTAGGGTTAGGGTTAGGGTTAGGGTTAGGGTTAGGGTTAGGGTTAGGGTTAGGGTTAGGGTTAGGGTTAGGGTTAGGGTTAGGGTTAGGGTTAGGGTTAGGGTTAGGGTTAGGGTTAGGGTTAGGGTTAGGGTTAGGGTTAGGGTTAGGGTTAGGGTTAGGGTTAGGGTTAGGGTTAGGGTTAGGGTTAGGGTTAGGGTTAGGGTTAGGGTTAGGGTTAGGGTTAGGGTTAGGGTTAGGGTTAGGGTTAGGGTTAGGGTTAGGGTTAGGGTTAGGGTTAGGGTTAGGGTTAGGGTTAGGGTTAGGGTTAGGGTTAGGGTTAGGGTTAGGGTTAGGGTTAGGGTTAGGGTTAGGGTTAGGGTTAGGGTTAGGGTTAGGGTTAGGGTTAGGGTTAGGGTTAGGGTTAGGGTTAGGGTTAGGGTTAGGGTTAGGGTTAGGGTTAGGGTTAGGGTTAGGGTTAGGGTTAGGGTTAGGGTTAGGGTTAGGGTTAGGGTTAGGGTTAGGGTTAGGGTTAGGGTTAGGGTTAGGGTTAGGGTTAGGGTTAGGGTTAGGGTTAGGGTTAGGGTTAGGGTTAGGGTTAGGGTTAGGGTTAGGGTTAGGGTTAGGGTTAGGGTTAGGGTTAGGGTTAGGGTTAGGGTTAGGGTTAGGGTTAGGGTTAGGGTTAGGGTTAGGGTTAGGGTTAGGGTTAGGGTTAGGGTTAGGGTTAGGGTTAGGGTTAGGGTTAGGGTTAGGGTTAGGGTTAGGGTTAGGGTTAGGGTTAGGGTTAGGGTTAGGGTTAGGGTTAGGGTTAGGGTTAGGGTTAGGGTTAGGGTTAGGGTTAGGGTTAGGGTTAGGGTTAGGGTTAGGGTTAGGGTTAGGGTTAGGGTTAGGGTTAGGGTTAGGGTTAGGGTTAGGGTTAGGGTTAGGGTTAGGGTTAGGGTTAGGGTTAGGGTTAGGGTTAGGGTTAGGGTTAGGGTTAGGGTTAGGGTTAGGGTTAGGGTTAGGGTTAGGGTTAGGGTTAGGGTTAGGGTTAGGGTTAGGGTTAGGGTTAGGGTTAGGGTTAGGGTTAGGGTTAGGGTTAGGGTTAGGGTTAGGGTTAGGGTTAGGGTTAGGGTTAGGGTTAGGGTTAGGGTTAGGGTTAGGGTTAGGGTTAGGGTTAGGGTTAGGGTTAGGGTTAGGGTTAGGGTTAGGGTTAGGGTTAGGGTTAGGGTTAGGGTTAGGGTTAGGGTTAGGGTTAGGGTTAGGGTTAGGGTTAGGGTTAGGGTTAGGGTTAGGGTTAGGGTTAGGGTTAGGGTTAGGGTTAGGGTTAGGGTTAGGGTTAGGGTTAGGGTTAGGGTTAGGGTTAGGGTTAGGGTTAGGGTTAGGGTTAGGGTTAGGGTTAGGGTTAGGGTTAGGGTTAGGGTTAGGGTTAGGGTTAGGGTTAGGGTTAGGGTTAGGGTTAGGGTTAGGGTTAGGGTTAGGGTTAGGGTTAGGGTTAGGGTTAGGGTTAGGGTTAGGGTTAGGGTTAGGGTTAGGGTTAGGGTTAGGGTTAGGGTTAGGGTTAGGGTTAGGGTTAGGGTTAGGGTTAGGGTTAGGGTTAGGGTTAGGGTTAGGGTTAGGGTTAGGGTTAGGGTTAGGGTTAGGGTTAGGGTTAGGGTTAGGGTTAGGGTTAGGGTTAGGGTTAGGGTTAGGGTTAGGGTTAGGGTTAGGGTTAGGGTTAGGGTTAGGGTTAGGGTTAGGGTTAGGGTTAGGGTTAGGGTTAGGGTTAGGGTTAGGGTTAGGGTTAGGGTTAGGGTTAGGGTTAGGGTTAGGGTTAGGGTTAGGGTTAGGGTTAGGGTTAGGGTTAGGGTTAGGGTTAGGGTTAGGGTTAGGGTTAGGGTTAGGGTTAGGGTTAGGGTTAGGGTTAGGGTTAGGGTTAGGGTTAGGGTTAGGGTTAGGGTTAGGGTTAGGGTTAGGGTTAGGGTTAGGGTTAGGGTTAGGGTTAGGGTTAGGGTTAGGGTTAGGGTTAGGGTTAGGGTTAGGGTTAGGGTTAGGGTTAGGGTTAGGGTTAGGGTTAGGGTTAGGGTTAGGGTTAGGGTTAGGGTTAGGGTTAGGGTTAGGGTTAGGGTTAGGGTTAGGGTTAGGGTTAGGGTTAGGGTTAGGGTTAGGGTTAGGGTTAGGGTTAGGGTTAGGGTTAGGGTTAGGGTTAGGGTTAGGGTTAGGGTTAGGGTTAGGGTTAGGGTTAGGGTTAGGGTTAGGGTTAGGGTTAGGGTTAGGGTTAGGGTTAGGGTTAGGGTTAGGGTTAGGGTTAGGGTTAGGGTTAGGGTTAGGGTTAGGGTTAGGGTTAGGGTTAGGGTTAGGGTTAGGGTTAGGGTTAGGGTTAGGGTTAGGGTTAGGGTTAGGGTTAGGGTTAGGGTTAGGGTTAGGGTTAGGGTTAGGGTTAGGGTTAGGGTTAGGGTTAGGGTTAGGGTTAGGGTTAGGGTTAGGGTTAGGGTTAGGGTTAGGGTTAGGGTTAGGGTTAGGGTTAGGGTTAGGGTTAGGGTTAGGGTTAGGGTTAGGGTTAGGGTTAGGGTTAGGGTTAGGGTTAGGGTTAGGGTTAGGGTTAGGGTTAGGGTTAGGGTTAGGGTTAGGGTTAGGGTTAGGGTTAGGGTTAGGGTTAGGGTTAGGGTTAGGGTTAGGGTTAGGGTTAGGGTTAGGGTTAGGGTTAGGGTTAGGGTTAGGGTTAGGGTTAGGGTTAGGGTTAGGGTTAGGGTTAGGGTTAGGGTTAGGGTTAGGGTTAGGGTTAGGGTTAGGGTTAGGGTTAGGGTTAGGGTTAGGGTTAGGGTTAGGGTTAGGGTTAGGGTTAGGGTTAGGGTTAGGGTTAGGGTTAGGGTTAGGGTTAGGGTTAGGGTTAGGGTTAGGGTTAGGGTTAGGGTTAGGGTTAGGGTTAGGGTTAGGGTTAGGGTTAGGGTTAGGGTTAGGGTTAGGGTTAGGGTTAGGGTTAGGGTTAGGGTTAGGGTTAGGGTTAGGGTTAGGGTTAGGGTTAGGGTTAGGGTTAGGGTTAGGGTTAGGGTTAGGGTTAGGGTTAGGGTTAGGGTTAGGGTTAGGGTTAGGGTTAGGGTTAGGGTTAGGGTTAGGGTTAGGGTTAGGGTTAGGGTTAGGGTTAGGGTTAGGGTTAGGGTTAGGGTTAGGGTTAGGGTTAGGGTTAGGGTTAGGGTTAGGGTTAGGGTTAGGGTTAGGGTTAGGGTTAGGGTTAGGGTTAGGGTTAGGGTTAGGGTTAGGGTTAGGGTTAGGGTTAGGGTTAGGGTTAGGGTTAGGGTTAGGGTTAGGGTTAGGGTTAGGGTTAGGGTTAGGGTTAGGGTTAGGGTTAGGGTTAGGGTTAGGGTTAGGGTTAGGGTTAGGGTTAGGGTTAGGGTTAGGGTTAGGGTTAGGGTTAGGGTTAGGGTTAGGGTTAGGGTTAGGGTTAGGGTTAGGGTTAGGGTTAGGGTTAGGGTTAGGGTTAGGGTTAGGGTTAGGGTTAGGGTTAGGGTTAGGGTTAGGGTTAGGGTTAGGGTTAGGGTTAGGGTTAGGGTTAGGGTTAGGGTTAGGGTTAGGGTTAGGGTTAGGGTTAGGGTTAGGGTTAGGGTTAGGGTTAGGGTTAGGGTTAGGGTTAGGGTTAGGGTTAGGGTTAGGGTTAGGGTTAGGGTTAGGGTTAGGGTTAGGGTTAGGGTTAGGGTTAGGGTTAGGGTTAGGGTTAGGGTTAGGGTTAGGGTTAGGGTTAGGGTTAGGGTTAGGGTTAGGGTTAGGGTTAGGGTTAGGGTTAGGGTTAGGGTTAGGGTTAGGGTTAGGGTTAGGGTTAGGGTTAGGGTTAGGGTTAGGGTTAGGGTTAGGGTTAGGGTTAGGGTTAGGGTTAGGGTTAGGGTTAGGGTTAGGGTTAGGGTTAGGGTTAGGGTTAGGGTTAGGGTTAGGGTTAGGGTTAGGGTTAGGGTTAGGGTTAGGGTTAGGGTTAGGGTTAGGGTTAGGGTTAGGGTTAGGGTTAGGGTTAGGGTTAGGGTTAGGGTTAGGGTTAGGGTTAGGGTTAGGGTTAGGGTTAGGGTTAGGGTTAGGGTTAGGGTTAGGGTTAGGGTTAGGGTTAGGGTTAGGGTTAGGGTTAGGGTTAGGGTTAGGGTTAGGGTTAGGGTTAGGGTTAGGGTTAGGGTTAGGGTTAGGGTTAGGGTTAGGGTTAGGGTTAGGGTTAGGGTTAGGGTTAGGGTTAGGGTTAGGGTTAGGGTTAGGGTTAGGGTTAGGGTTAGGGTTAGGGTTAGGGTTAGGAGGTTAGGGTTAGGGTTAGGGTTAGGGTTAGGGTTAGGGTTAGGGTTAGGGTTAGGGTTAGGGTTAGGGTTAGGGTTAGGGTTAGGGTTAGGGTTAGGGTTAGGGTTAGGGTTAGGGTTAGGGTTAGGGTTAGGGTTAGGGTTAGGGTTAGGGTTAGGGTTAGGGTTAGGGTTAGGGTTAGG